>NW_027466504.1:3230000-3745000 GCF_050575085.1 Anarhichas minor
CACCCACCTTTAGCCACTACTGCTGTACCTTCATCAAATTCAGGCTCTGTTACACGCCGAGAACCTAAACGTTATAGACACACACACAGATACACACATAGATATGTATATACGCCACACACACATATACGCATGCACGTATCCAGGCACGAATGCAGTGTTAAAGGGAAGGGTGGGGAAAAACAAACATGTACATTGAAATACTGTGCTCACTGATAGTAAACCATACACAATCCTTTCTCTCTTAAACAGTGACACACACACACACGCGAGCGCGCACACGCAGACTCAGACTCAGACTCAGACTCAGACTCAGACTCACGCTGCAGCTTCTTGCCGGGGGCGTCTGTGTGTCGTCGGGGCAGGTATGGAGAGGGTCGGGGCAGCGGTATGGATGAGACGTCGTGGGTTTGGAGTGGATACCAGTGGGGCTTGTCGTCCAGCAAGGCCGTCTCCAGCTCTATCAGGATCTGCTCAAGTCATAATCCACATAGTGATAAAAAGTTTTTGCTGCCGCGTCGTGGCCGCCAATTGAGAGGAGACGGACAGTAGAAGCCGTTTATGAACATATACACTCACCGGCCACTTTTTTAGGCACACCTGTTCAATTGCTTGTTAACACAAATAGCTAATCAGCCAATCACATGGCAGCAACTCAATGCATTTAGGCATCTAGACGTGGTGAAGACGACTTGCTGAAGATCAAAGCGAGCATCAGAATGGGGAAGAAAGGGGATTTAAGTGACTTTGAATGTGGCATGGTTGTTGGTGCCAGACGGGCTGGTCTGACTATTTCAAAAACTGCTGATCTACTGGGATTTTCACACACAACCATCTCTAGGGTTTACAGAGAATGGTCCGAAAAAGAGAAAATATCCAGTGAGCGGCAGTTGTGTGGACGAAGATGCCTCGTTGATGTCAGAGGTCAGAGGAGAATGGGCAGAGTGGTTGGAGATGATAGAAAGGCAACAGTAACTCAAATAACCACTCGTTACAACCAAGGTATGCAGAACACATCTCTGAACGCACAACACGTGGAACCTTCAAGCAGAAGGGCTACAGCAGCAGAAGACCACACTGGGTGCCACTCCTGTCAGCTAACAACAGGAAACGGAGGCTACAATTCACACAGGCTCACCAAAATGTGACAATAGAAATTCTGAAAAACGTTGCCCGGTCTGATGAGTCTTGATTTCAGCTGCGGCATTCAGATGGTAGGGTCAGAATTTGGCGTAAACAACATGAAAGCATGGATCCATCCTGCCTTGTATCAACGGTTCTGGCTGCTGGTGGTGGTGTAGTGGTGTGGGGAATATTTTCTTGGCACACTTTGGGCCCCTTAGTACCAATTGAGCATGGTTTAAACGCCACGGCCTACCTGAGTATTGTTGCTGACCATGTCCATCCCTTTATGACCACAGTGGACCCATCTTCTGATGGCTACTTCCAGCAGGATACTGCAGCATGTCACAAAGCTCAAATCATCTCAAACTGCTTTCTTGAACATGACAATGAGTTCACTGTACTCCAATGGCCTCCACAATCACCACATCTCAATCCAATAGAGCACCTTTGGGATGTGCTGGAACGGGAGATTCACATCACGGATGTGCAGCCGACAAATCTGCAGCAACTGCGTGATGCTATCATGTCAATATGGACCAAAATCTCTGAGGAATGTTTCAAACACCTTGTTGAATCTATGCTACGAAGAATTAAGGCGAACTACTAGCAAGGTGTACCTAATAAAGTGGCTGGTGAGTTTATATCGGGGAAGCTTTTACATGTGCTGCTCGAAATATCTGCTGTCTGGAATTTAGTGCAAGTGATGCATTTCATGTTGTGAACAAGCTGCCATACAGACATGTATCGCCTTATAAAGTCAGTATAGCAAAGATGTTAGCAAACTATTTACACATTCAACAGACATAGAGCAACCTGGCCATTTTTATTTTCCAGGTGACAAATCTAAGTCCAATATTTGGTTTGGGCTCCATCAACTCTTGAGGGAGATATCTGGCTCTTTGTCAGCCATTAGGTACTGAGAGCAGGTACAGTGGGTTTACGTGAGCTTATTTGATGAAAAACAACTCCCTGCTATGACTGGAATTAGCGCCACCGCGAGCGTAAAAGATTTAAATCATCAGTGGAGAACCCCAAGAGTCAAAACTCATTTTGTTAAATCCCTGCACTTTTTTTCTTTAGTTGCATCACTGTGATAGGATTGTACCAAATGTTTTAAGCTTCTATTGATGTTTTCAAATGAAACTTCGAATGTCTTCCAATCACTCTTAAAAAATTAAAAATAAAAATTGTTGCGTTACATTCGAATGTTGATTTAGAATTTGATTGTCAACTTAAGGAACGAATCTTCAACCTATTTGGTACAAATACACAGAAAAATGCAGGATAACAGTATTTTTCTTACATAAGGTATTTTCATGTGCGTCTAACAGGTAAAACATAAGATGTAGGTCTACTTACAGGACTTTGCATTTTTTTAAGTTCTCTCTCAGTGCTAGAAACTGATAAGGAGAGGAGCCTTAATTGTGTGTGTGTGTGTGTGTATATGTGTGTGTGTGGTACCTCTCCCATAAAGGTGCTGTCCTCATCCGGTGACCTGGGTTGATCCCATATAGTCAGCTCCAGCATGTGGTTGCGGAAATCCCTACGATGGACGTGAGGGTAAACGAACGTCTGGTTCCACTTGGGCTCACAGGTCTTCTTCATTGTTTTCGTCCTTCGTTTGCTCTTGTCACTGTGTTAAGCAATACAGACACTCAAGCCAACCAAGTTCCATTTTCAGCAGACTCACATCCACTGTTTGTCCAAACTTCCTAGACACAAATCACAAGCCTGCTTACGCCTCATTCAGCGATATTTACTCCACTTATATCTACTGGAATGCATTTACAAGTGACATCTAGTTGAGGATACAGTTTACATATTTAAACCCAAGCACTGATGGAGGTGCTTTAACTTGCAGTTCCTCAAATAGACACTAGATGCTGGTTTTAACTAAAGTCAGAAGGTAAAGTATCCTCTTTCAACTGTCAATCAAAGTTTTACACAACATGGGCCTCCCTTTTAAAGTCAATTTAAGGTTTATTTTATTGGCAAGTTTGCAAAGTAACAGTAGATAATACGGCTTAAAGGGATAGTTCAGATTTTTTAAAGTGGGGTTGTATGGGGTACATTAGTAGATGGTGGTCAACACGCCCCCAATTTGGAGAAACAGACAGAAAGACTAAAGCAAAGTAATGTACTGCTGTGGACAAGGGGCAGCAGCAAAACTAATTTAAAACGCCTAAAATATGCTATATTTGGAACTGAAGCCGTTATATCCACCTATGTATGCTCTCTTCAAAGCCACAAGACTCCTTTGACAAAAACAGATACATCCCCTCGCAGAACACTGGAGTTGTTGGTTTTACCGCTTAGATTTGTGTTTTTGTGACACTTTGGGGTTTTAAAGTGTTAGTTCGGATTCATCAAAGTCACACAAAAACACAAACAACCAAGGCAGAGGTAGAACAGCAAGTCCTGCGAGGTGAACATTTTACAAAGGAGTCTGGTGTCTTCGAAGAGAGCGTAAATGGCGGCTTTTCTGTCAGAATGGGTTGACTGATGGCAAGGTAAAGTGGTGAAAATGTTCTAGATATAACGTACACAAACTGATACTGATCGTTTTTAGGTGTCTACAACACGTTTTGCTTCTGCCCCCGTCCCCAGCTGTACATTGCTTTGCTCCCGTGCTAGTGCTCCTGTCAGTTTCTCCAAACTCCCTCTACTCTAGGTGATACACCGACTAAGTATCTCATACAACCCGAACGTCAAACCGTTTGACCTATTCCTTAGGAGGAGTCTCAATCTATCACAGTCAACCGTGGTTGCCGATTGCTTGTTCCAACTTGGCTTCTTCTCGTTTGCACAAATTTGAATTTCAGGACTCTAATAAACCGAAAAATAAGGAAGCAAGCTTTAAATCCAGGCTTTAACCCTCTGAACCCCAACCAGTTTAGGGGCTTTTTTTGCTCCTCCTGTCACATTTTACTCTCTGTGGCCTTGATTTTCGCTGCAATATAAGAGTCCTTCACCTCAATGGAAACAGAACAATTATGGCTAGAAGTAGAGAAAACTCTTTACTGCAGTATAACAGATATGTCATAAATCATAAAATGAAAAAAAAACTAAGTTGAATTTCTTTCATAATTTCTTTTACAAAGATTGGCAAAAAATGAAACCTATATACAACTTGTTTTCCAAGTTGCCACAAGTGTCTCTATGTGTCATATACATTAAACTATTTACCTTTTTACAACCTCAACATACAGCTTCTCTACTCCTCTGTGTTGAGCAGCTTGAAGGTCAGTCGAAGTTTTACTGAATTTTTGTGATCTTGGTCTGAGGCAAATCAATCATGGCTTCCTAGTTGCACTGAAGAGCTCAGAATTTACTGTTTTTTACAGAATCTGGTTAAAGCAAATGGTTTATTTGGGGCAAAATTTTAAATGAGACGTGTAGAATCAAATGTTTTTGAAGAAATATCACAATTTTAGACTTTGTTTTGGTTACTTTTTTCTGACGAAAGCGCTCGTCACACATGTGTTCAAGGACCGTTGAAAAAGAAGACGTTTTTACAGCTTCTGGCTATGATAAATATTGTAGTTTTGGTGATTGTTTGAAGAAAACTTGCTTTTCCATCCCATCGGCAGGTTTATTGTGTGTTTTAGATTGTGTGTTTGTGTAGTTTCTACACTATATGGACTGGAGATGTAATGTATTTAGACTCGTGTTAGTGGTTCTTGTGTTGTTCTGGTCCATCGGAACTCACCACCTACACTGCATTTAATCAGTAAGACTCCCTTTAAAAGGCGCGGCATACCTGCGGTCAGGTAGGAAGTACATTTTGACATAGGGGCTCCTGGGACGCCCGTCAGGCCGAAGAGGAAGTTCTGCGGCCTGCAGCACGTTGACTATTAGCTGATGACCCACTTTGTCATACCACAGCTTCACCTGGAGTTGGGAAACACAAAGAAAAAATTCTGATGCTTGGACTTTGTTTGAACACATCAACGGCGCCAACACACTCATAATGTACACACTCACTGAGAGTTGCCCTGGCATTAACTGAGGTGCATCTTGGAGCATCCCGGGACTGGAGGGAGACAGGACATTTAAGGATGGTCTCTCCATCTTCTGGGACTCAAAAGAACTGGAACCTGCTACAAATACATAAGGGGGGGGGGGGGGGGGGGGGATGTCATCTCTTTTTCTGACCAAAAAAAGTCAAGTCTAGACAAGAGGAAAGGACAAAAATGTCAAAAAATAAGTTATTAAAGAGGGAAAACATAATCTGGTCCATGTGTTCATATCTACCAAATATCTAGCATCCATTCTTTTCTTTGGAAAACTTAAAAGGAGCACAGACTATTCCACAGCTAATCTGTCCGGATGACTAATTACCAAGCTTCTGTCCTACTTTGAGTCTTCTGTTTAGAAGTATCGAGGACTCATATGCCTTATGTGTGATCTTATCATCTACTATCAACTAACTACTGACTAATGCGCAAATCCATCTCGTAACTTTTGCAGGGTTCCTACACATTTTCCATTTCATATATTCCATACTTTCCGTTAGATTTTTCCGACCACTGACAAGCATTTTTGCCCTTTCATATGGCAAAAAATTGCTGTCTGTCCCACGTTGGAGACATCAGACAAGGTTTGCATCTAGCTTCTTTTCCCCATTTGGAATCCTAAACCAACCAGGCTTTATATCTGGGAG
This sequence comes from Anarhichas minor, assembly GCF_050575085.1. Taxonomy (NCBI): domain Eukaryota; kingdom Metazoa; phylum Chordata; class Actinopteri; order Perciformes; family Anarhichadidae; genus Anarhichas; species Anarhichas minor. Next base: position 3,235,789 of record NW_027466504.1, read on the forward strand.
TGTCAGGCCAGCCCTCAGAAAACTTGCATTTACCCAGAGACTGTATATAAGACGTAGTCATTGGGACGTCACCCATTGGTTTATGGACTGCCGTTTTAAACACTCTAGTTTGGCAATTTCACCGTTGCCATGTTGTTTTTGTCGCAACCAATGAACCATATTTGAAAAGCGGAGGAGTGACGTAGGGACTTCGTGTACGGCTCGGGTAGCAACAGTAAGCCCTATTTCCCTCTAAATGGAACATAATTTACTAAATGAACATCATGCCGTATTGAAGAAGACTTGAAACTAGAGATTGAGACCATGAGGGAATAAATCAAGTGAGAAGTAGGGTCATTTTCTCATAGACTTCCATACACTCTGTCTTCTTTTTGCAATCGGAGGAGAGAGAATGCAAGTTTTAGGACACTTCCACATTAGTCGGCAGAACTGGAGGATGCCGCCTGCTTTTACCCATTGTGGCTGTTGTGTCCACAGTCCTATGCAGACATTTTGAATTTTGTATTTTAGAAAACAGAATAGGGGCAATAGTCTGGAAACAATAAATAGTTTTCCATGCTCTTTTCTTTTTTTCCATACTTATCCAGACCTGGAAATTACTAAAATATACAATTCCATACGTCTTCATACTGCCTAGAAATCCTGCTCTTGACTTACACCATTGACATATGACATAATTATTTTCCTGCAATGTTCGCAGTTAGCGAGTTTACTGGTTAAAGTCACGAAGAATCTACATTTTCAACTGCTAGTTTAGAGGGGATGAACACAGCAGCTTTTGTCCTTGTGATGACGAGCTACAAAAGGAGAAACAAATGGGTCCATGATTTTAAAAAGTGGATGCATTGGAACCCTGTTGTACACTGCAGTATTGGCAAAGTATTCCTAATTGACCCCGTGTGGTCAAATTCAAAGAAAAGGGTTCAATCTTTTGTTGTAAATCAATTTGCTTTCATTCTGAGAGTGAGAGGAGATGATTAATACCAATCTTATATATGCATATTACTTATTACCGGGAGGTGATTAGCCTAGCTTGGTATAAATACTGCAGCTAGACTGGCTCCAAAGTAAAAAAAACTACACCTACCAGCACCTCTTAAGTTCACTAATTATATCTCAAATATTTAATCATAAACAAAAAATGTAAAAGTGACAATTTGGGGTTTCATAAAGTTTATATGCAGATTGTACAAATGAGATACATGTTCATCAGTGCTTCAGAGGTGTTAATTGACATATGAACTGCACAGAGCCAGGCTAGCTGTTCCCCCCCCCCCGTTTCCAGTCTTGATGCTAAACTAGGCTAATCCCATACCCTGGTTAACACACAGACATATTTTGTCTCTCGATAAGAAAGCAAATGTTGATCAAATTAAGTACATTTTAAATTAATTCATCATCTCCTGCAATACAAACAATCAAAACCAATCAATTATTCTAAGATAAAAAAAAAAAAAACAGACAGAAAATCAGCCAGACAGAGATACAGAGACCTACAAACATAGATGTTCCAACATCCCACAGGCGATACCTACTAGATTCTAATGGAGGGTGGGACGTGTCGGGGATTCTTGGGATATCACTGGAAAAGAAGCAGAAAAGGGCTGCGTCAGCCACTCTCATATTGGCATCTAGCTGGATTAAACAAAGTTAGTAGTGTTCTCGATGCACAGGCATACATGCATAAAAATGTAGTAGTAGTTAAGTGGAAGAAAGTAGCACTGCGATTCAAAGTTATTTGGAGATTCAAATGTTGTGTGGTTATAGAAAACATGGAGAAGCAGAGGGATGTGTTTCCCAGACTCATTCAGACATTCTGGCTGGCCAATGATGATCTGAAATAATAATGGATGGGAACCAGTTGCTCAATTCTATCCACACCACTATCTTCTCTTATCCACCACCACCACCACAATTAAACAATATAATCCATTGCACCAGCTTCATGTAATATAAAGAAAGCATGGTATTTTGTGCAACACTTATCAGTGCAATTTTTTATTTTTTTTTAAATTCGTGTTTATTATTACAAATTTTCTGCCCCAGAAAATTTGCCGAAGGTTTTTTCGTGTTTGTTTGTAGCACATAATAAGGCAGTATATGTTAGATTCCTTATTCAACCATGGGGCGACAAACTGTAATAATAACTGTTAAACTTGAATTTTCTTTAAATTAATAGTGAAAACAATTGGTAATTTACATATAATCGCTCTCTTTCTGAGATTTAGATGAGAAGATGGATACCACTCTCATGTCTGTGCATTATGTACAGAGCTGGAATTGGGATGTGGTTAGCCTAGCTTAGCATAAAGACCGGAAGGTGAACGGCTTCCTAGCTTCAGAGCTTTATTTAACATGCAAACATAAGATATCCATCTTCTCATTTCACCCTGGGAAAGAAAGCAAATAAGTATATTTCCCCAAAAAAGTTTTTCAATTTCAACTTTTGATTTAAAATACAAGTATTACACTGATATGTGTTTCATGGACCCTAGGTTGCCTCGGGGCCCATTCCAAAATCAAAAATTGAAAACATGTAAATGAAATAAAATGAAAATATTCCTTGCTTTATGAATCCCAATGTCTCAACTTTCAAACCAGGGCATTAAGAGTAAAAAAGAAATAAGCATTTCTTATTTGAAACTGTAAGTGCTGGATTTCACTTTGGGATCCTAAGACTTTACCAGGAATGCAAAAAGAGGAATTCCAGACGCTGCACAGTTTAAAAAGCTTGCAAAAGCAAAACTACATTGATGGACATTTCCCATTGGCCATTTTGCAACCCTTCAAATAAACTTTTGGTTCAATTCAATTGGAGAAGACAAACTGCAGCAGATTTCGAAAAAGCCAATATTTACATAACTTGGCCTCCTTGCCAAGCAGGATTCAGTTCAGTTAATTTAGGGATGCAAAATGGCACCAGCAAAACAAAAACTATTTCCATAAGCGTGAGAGGATTAAGGGGTCCTAATAAAATGATCAGATTACTTACTGATATTTTCTATACACCCTTCGCGAGTGTTTGGAGAGAAATTAATACATTCAACTATTTTCCCCATCAAAGAGTACATTGGGTTAAACGTTTAGAGAGGCTGCAAGAGCTTTAAGAAACAGTGAGTATTTTTACTGTGAAATATAAACCCGTTACAATAATCTAAAGGTGCGTTCACACCAAATCGCTAATCGCGTCATTCGCGCCACGTTACTCGTGGGGGACCATTTGTGGTAATTTCCGTGAATCGCGCCATTTGCGAGAGACGCGCCGGAGAGGGGGCGTGGCTTATCACCCTGGAAGCCGTTATTAACTTAAGCCATTTATTTCCGCCATCAACCATGGAAGAAATAACCTCTATTTCTGCTTAGTATTTGTTGTGGAAGTCCCAAATATCACGGGAAACTAAACGCCGTCATGTCTGGGTTCATAACATCATCCGGAGGCGCTCCGTGGATTTCATTGAGGTGTATTCACTGTGTCTAGCCAGCCACACGTCGGCTGTTTACTACAGCTGTATGAACACAAAATAAACAGATTTTGCGATAAACTAACCAAAAGTGATGCAGAAATAACTACGTAATGATGCCGATTTTTTTAAAGTTCATATTTTGTTAGTTCTCGCCGCAAGACGACAAGCAAATAACTTTTAAAATACTTGTTTTCTCAATGGAGCTCCGATCGATCGGTGCTATTCTATGCTAACATTGTAGCAGCCCCATCAACACTCAAAATAACGTCATCTAGGCGTAAATACGGCAGCATCGTTTTCATTGTTTGTACCATATGATTTATACACATACATTGATACACATAGTTTCGTCCGGTCTCTACTAATATAAGGTATCATAGAGCTCTGGATGCCCACCTACATCAGTGATGACAGGAGGAGCATCTCAACGCTGATAGGCTATTGTGCCGCAGCGTCACGCCATTTTTTCGCCCGAGTTGAAAAATTTAAACTCGCGTCATTCGCGCCATTTGTGCCATTTGTGCCAATCGCAAATACATATCACTCCAGTCTCATCGCGTATGTAATCTACTCATGCGAATAATTCGCGCCGCGTTTGGTGTGAACACGGCTTTACTCACAACTAGCTAATCAAAAATACTGAAACTCAACTTGCACTGCACATTTGTTACTCAATGTGAGGTAACTGAAGTATCTTGAGTAATAACACCATTTATTGGAGAGGATTATCCTGGAAAGTTTTCCAGCAAACCGAAAATTCAGAGAGATTCTGTGTAGGATCATGTACGTAATCAAACAATTATAGATTATTCAAAGTGCTGTATGTAAATGTACATATTAGAATTTAGACTTCTGTGATGATGTCTGCCATGTCCTATGTGACATTCCTTTTTTCAGATATGTGTATTGAGATATTATGATAGCGCTTAATTTTACGGGTCCATAATATTTTCATAAATTTATTTTCATTTGTTACTAATTCTAGGCAAATAGAGAAATAGACACGAATCATTTCAAACTAATTGTAAGCAAAACCCAGGAGGGCATCCAATTCAACATGTGAAGAGAATAAAGTATCTATAAACAATTAGTTTAAGTGAAATAAGGAAATGTGTTCTTTTTCCAAATGATTAGTACCAAATTACTTTATATTATTTGGAAATTACAGACCTGTAAAATAAAGCGCTAACTATTTTCTATACATAATGGTTCAATTGAAATAAACTTGTCTCTCGCATCACAACACTGAATGCATCATTCATCCAAACACGTTAACTTTCTCAGCTTCACACAAACTTAACTAACCCTACAATAGTTTACTTGAAAAAAACTAAATACATTTTCAACAAGACAAATTCATCAGTTCAGTTATGAGCTGCTGTTGATGTGCAATTATTGGATATTTCCTGTCTGCATGGAATAATGAAATTCGTCCCTAATTCAGCATACTCCACCTTATACTTAATCATTCAATTAAATAAAATTCTATTTTAATAAGCCCTAAAGACAACATCCTCAACATTTTTCAAAAGTATCGAGCAAAAGAACCTAAATTAGGATGCTGAGCTTTCCTTTGTGGACTAGTCATTTTAGAGGGAACATATAAACCATTATGTGACTTAGATATGTGCATTTTATGACGCTCATGGCTAGAAATTATGCATTCTTTTAAATCAGTCACTTTCAAACTGCAGGAAAACTATTGCACTCACAAATATAATCACGCCTGGCGTGGTTGAGTTTTTACAAGGCGTCAACCAACAAAAGAATCTGTGATGCAGCCCACTTCTTGTTGTTTATGGAGTCTTACACCCGCTCAGCGATAGTTCACCTTATATCATCCTAGAAATAAACGCAACAAAAGCGGAGACGCTCCTGTTACAAAGCTTGGCAGTGTAAAGTGAGGGTAATTGCAGACTTTTCTTTTTGTTCATTTTGAATGCAGACACACAGTCAGAACACAAATAAACATCCCTGTCTTCTGTCTTATCTGAAGTCAGCCAACTCTGAGTCAGTCTCACTAAACACTTCTTGGTTAGATAAAGGTTCAATTCAATGCGACATTTAGACTGGCCAATAACTTTTTTTTAAATATCTAAATATGACACTGACGGGCGTATAAGGGTGTGTTTTTATTCCTGACTTACCCAATAGGCCTGGATACCACCAGCTCCACTTGAGGCTCGGCTTGAGATTCCAGGATGATGTTGTAAACTTCCTTCATGGTCGCCCCCGGTAACAGCTTCCCGTTCCACTGCAGAACTTCATCCCCTGGAATTTGGACATGCGTGTGAAAAGTTGGGCATGAGGGCTGGGCGTGAGTCAGGGATTCGGACGAATTTAGGGACTTTTCATCTTTATTGTATATTTTTCGTTTCTGTCACCAAATCCCATGAAAAGACCAAAACCAACAACGTGTTGTTACTCCATTTCCAAACAGCCCATCCATGCCAATTAGACAGGTAAACAGGCCACAAATGTAAAACTTGTTTGTAATAAAAGGCTTTGTAGTTTAATATCAGGATTGTTATAAATTCCTAATTTTGGCCTTTTTATGAGATTTGTTGACAATTAGAAACATATCGAATATTGACCACCTTATACTTAATGTGTTTTATGTAAAACCAATGACGCTAATTAAAGATATGAAACCATAAAGCTACAATGTATTGAGCAAAACAGCCCTGCTTAATCTCATACATTGCATTAGAAGTATAGAATAGACATTGCACTGCGTTAAACAAAACCTCTAAAACTGATTTTAGGATGTTGTGAAAGGCCACGTGTTGGTCTTTTTTCTGTCTTTGCATGCCAATTGTGTAACACACGTGGCGGTTTAGACTACCTGCTCTGAGATGTCCCACCACGTCAGCCAGGCTTCCCTTCTTGACTTTAGTGATGAAGGCACCTAATCTCCCTGACTCTGTTATTCTGCCTCCCACCACCTAGAGAGAGCGAGAGAGAGAGAGATTTGTGTCACAGATCCGTCATGGGTGACTTTAAAATAATAATACGTTTGCTACCCGCTCTGACCTTTAACCCCAGCAGAGCTCCGGCTTCTTTTGGCATGGTGGTGCTCCTCTTGCTGAGGGTGATTCGTCCTATTAGATGGTCTCCCTCCTTGGACGGCTGCCAGGTGACAGGATGCTGCGACGGGGGAGACGACAAGAGACAGGGCTCAGAGACAACACAGAGGGACATGGATCAGCATGTCAAAGACCCCTTTAAAATAATTGTGTGATATGCGTATGGGTCAAAAGTGCACTGCATTTCCATTTCATTAGTAACATGGCTGAATGCATGTCCGGTTTCTTAAAAAGCCAGTGTTTAATGGATTTTGCAACAGTTTGCAGCGTTTCCTAGAAATACATTAGCGCAAGTTTGCTACCCACCATCACCAACTGATATAACACAACAGTCTTTTAACGTTGAGGTCGTAAAAAGCCTTTACATCTGCTGGTGTAAACACCCGGATCTGGAAAGTATTTCCTGAGAAAATGCACGTGTTCTACAGTAATGGATTCCTTGGGATAAATAGGAAACAAAAAAAGCACAGTACAGAGACGTGCACACCAACACTCTCATCATCTCCTTTGAAATGCAAAGTAAAATCTTCTGTTCTCCACTGGCTCGGCTTCATGCGGATCGGAAAACTTTTATGGTGAATATGATCCAAATAAAAAAAGAAATAAAAGGACTTACATGCCATACGGTGGGGTCGTGGGGGTAGCACTCCCAGTCGCCTACAAGAGAAAAGAGACTGGTTCAGAATACTGTGAGTGAAGCTGAGACCTCCTTCATACATTCACACACACACACACAGATACAGGAGTAACTGTATACACAGCACATACCAGCCCGAGTCCTCTCATACACAGCCAGGCCAAATGTGGAAGGTATTTGTTTACAGTGGAGAGGGTTAAGTTTATTGAATCGTCAGGCCTGAGCTGGAATTAGAAATGTAACCACCACAGTGGTAGTGATGATGCCAAAAGACTGTTTAAAATGCATGAAATCATTCCTAGACATGATGTTGTTGAATTACTCCATACTTTGGTAAATGGTGGCCAAATGCTGATGATCATTATAAAGTAATATCACAAAAAATGAAGGTTCTGACTCCAAAAAGTTGCAGAAAAGCAGTCATATTACTTTTATTTATTGATGCTTTCCACCGTGGTACAGACGCTGGAGTTGATATTAATCAACTTGAGTAATTAAATTTTCAGTTAAATGATACATCATACAACTCACAAACAGTATGTATACAAAATAAAAATGTAATTACATTTTAAATAAATCAAATTATTCTTTTTACTTATTCGGTCTTAAAATGATTTATTAATAAATTAATTTAAAATTGAAATCGCAGTTTTATTCGAAAATGTATTTTGAACCAGTTTTTTTAAATATGAAAACAAATCAAAAATATGTAAAAAAAAAAAATTTAAGTAGGGATAGTTTTGCTATAAAAGGGTTCCTTTAATTTGGTAATAGGCACAGTTTCACATCAATTCAATAGGTGCTTGTATTAATACTACTATACAGCGAGAGTAAACAGTATGTATGCAAACACAAGTTAAAATGTGTTTTTTCTTTCAGTAACAACCATGTTGACAGACAGGAACTGGTGCATTTCTCTCATGTTCAGTGGGATATTTCAGAGAATTACACATAGTATCTCCTGCTTCAGTCCAAAAAAAAAGCAGCCTCCCCCGTACACATGGGCCGAGGGGCGGCGTTCGAGTAGACACTGTTATGACACAGAGTAAAACAGAGCCAAGCGTTCCTAGAAGCCAGGAGGCTATGAAGTTAACGGGTTGTGACAACTTATAGTGACGTTATGTAATCTTAAAGCGAATGCTCCAACGATAGACAACTGAGTTCTCAGTTTCATGACTCCAGCGTGAACGTGATTCTGTGCAGTGGGTTGGGCCACATGGGTGAATGTGTGTTCTTGTGTTTCTCGACCTACGAGGACCTGAATGAAGAAGACATAGTCACCATGGGGTCAGGCCTCCGTGGAGGGTCACTTGTTGTGCAGAAGGATTAGAATCAGTATCATCTTAATTTGCCAAATATGTGAGCACAAAGAAGTAACTTCCATTTTTTTGTTTTTTTTATCAATCAATGTACTTACATATAAATATAAATAATAAGGAACAAAGACAACAAAGTTTGACAAATGAAGGTAAAGAATAAACAGGACTGTTGTGTAATAAAATGTTTAAGAACAGAAAACTGGGGGGGAAAAAAAACTGAGAAAATACTAGAGGGCGCACCACAAAATCTACCTCCATATTGCCTTAAAAAAAGTTTGTTTTATTTAAAATAATGTATATAATTAAAATGTGAAATATGTCCTCTTTTTAAGTCCATTTAGAGCAAGCGTTATTCCATTACAGTAGAGTATTAAAGTATCAATCAATCTATATTGAGTCTATTAAAATGGAATATCTGCACTTTGACCAGTAAATGCCAATTGACCATTAGCTAAACCTCGCCCTCCAACAGAGATTTCTCAGTCATAACTTTGGGACAGCTTTTTTTTTTACAAATTTAGTAAGTGTTGCAGAATTTGGTGGTCAATAAAAAGGTCTGGGATAAACTCTGGGATAAACTCTGGGATAAGCAGAGGTCTGGGATAAACTCTGGGAAACTCTGGGATAAGCAGTTGAAAAACAAAAGTTGTGAATCAAGGTGCATTGTATTATGATGCGTTATCATATTTGGGTTGTGCTTTTTCCTGCCTTCCTTCCTATTAGAGGATGAGTTGGTAGCATGTAGGAGGATACTTGAACAGATCATAATAGGATCTACTGTACTGTGACTGACTCCATATTTGAGTGTGTGTGTGCGCACGCGTGCGTGTGTTTCCCTAAGCTGATCTTACAATGATTTACATGCCTGGACGCTTCTCGGCTGCCAGCAAGCGCATCTCGGAGCGGACCTGGCTTCGGTCTCGAGCTAAAAAAGGAAGCAGCATCTCGCTGCCACGCCGGTGTTGTTTAAAAAAACCTGGCCTGACAGAACACTCTCATCCTAAACGTCCTCTTGATTGATGTCAAAGGGGACCTGGTCTGGGTCCAGGCCCGGCTGGTGCTGCGCTCCCTCTTTCTCTTCGGGACACAACAACGCTGCTTTGTCGATCAGAGGGTGGTTTAATGTAGCATGAGCGTGGCTACAATGTATTTGGTAAATACGTGATGTAGGGGCAAGTAAAAACGACAGAGAGACATAGTGATTGTCTAAAAATGAAACAACTTATACAACACCTTTTATTGTTAGAAAAATGATGTATGCTCATTCGATTGATATGCTCATCAAGGGCCAGCTCTCCTATAAAGTTTGATGTTGGTGTATTACCGACAATCATTCATCGGATGACCAATCAAAGGCATACAAACAACTTCAAAAGAAGTAGCATTATTTCTGGGGATGAACTCTGTTTATGGACATATGACATATTCTTTTTGTGGAAGTGTCAGAACCATATAGACTAGGTGTGTAACGGTTCGGTTTAATACGACACAGTGGTGCCACGGTTCGGCAGGTTTTCAATACAGCAAAAAAGCAGAAAGGCCAAATCCTCGCTGGTGAGACTCAAGGGGGCGTGTCTGAAGAACATGGCTGTTTATCTCCCATTCAGTAGTGAGGTAACGTGTCGTTACAGTCAGGTAGCTTTGTGTAGTCCGTGACGTCCGGTTGTCTGTTGTCAGAGGAACAGCGGGTGCTTCGGACATTTGATTCTCTGTTTGGGCTTTTGTTTTCTTTTACAAAGCAGGAATTATGGTCTGGTGAAATGGGCTCGTGAATGAGTAGTGTCACAGGGCTCAATAACATTAAGCATGTTTGTTCAGCCTGGGTGTTCCACTCTAGAGTAGGGTCTCATATCCATGGTTATAAATATAACAATCGTGTATTGTTCCACCCCTAATATAGACTGTATATAAGAAGTGGATGTAGTCGTCGTGATGTCACCCATTGGTTTTTGGACTATGATTTTGAAGCTTCGAATTTGGCATTTTGGCTGTCGCCATCTTGTTTTTTTGCAGCCGGTGAACCTAAGTGACCTTATTTGGACTTATTTGGTGGAGTGACGTATGTCGCATACAACTCTGATAGCGACCTGTCAATCACAAGGTACCCCCGCCCTAAAGCATACACAGCTTTATTGTTTTGACTATAAATGGGAGCATCATTTACGAAACGAACATCATGCTGTATTGAAGAAGACTAGAAACTAGAGATTGAGACCATAAACTCATGTTTACAATGTTTACTGAGGGAATAAATCAAGAGAGAAGTAGAGTCATTTTCTCATAGACTTCTATACAACTAGAGGAGTCGCCCCCTGGTGGACATTAAAGAGAATGCAAGTTAAAGGCACTTCCGCATTGGCTTCACTTTAAAGAACCGGAGGTTCTAGCAAGGAGGTCTACTAGAATTAAAAGAATAGTAGAATACTACTCCATCCTCAAACACCACAGTTTAGTTGGACGTGCAGCAGTGAGCCAGAGTGCCTTGAAGTGGTTACTAGTGAAGTGACATGACCCAGCTTGGACATGACATTAAAGTTTGTTTCCGAGGCTTGGAGACGTAGTTGGCAATGTGATGCCACATGCGGGATCAACTGGGGTCAAGCTGCCCCATCACACACACACACTACCATGTACGCCCAGTGTGGGATACCCTGCCCCTCAGGGCTCAGCTGAAAACAATACAATTTGACACACGGGGAAGCATTCAGAGACACCCACAGGCTCGCAAGCCCTCGTTAACATGCACGCTGGTATTCTGTGAAGCTGCTCACTCTGACGTTCAGATATCATTTAGAAAGCTTGTGAGACGCTTTTGTTTTCGAGTACTTGAGGTGTGGAATACCGCAGATTTTAAGAAATGCTGTTGAGCAACTTACCTGTTCTGATCACTGAACCCAGAGGGGTAAAGGGAGGATTCAAATATGTCTGAAGATGGCACAGTGAGGCTAAATAGCACACTCTAACTTCTTACATTCACCTCCCATGATGCAGCAGTAAAGTGGGAGTGTTCAAACACACACACAAAATGCATTGCCTCATAACGCATACATTGCATTAATTAAACCCGAATACAGTCGGTTAAAGACAAGCTGTACTATTGTGAAGTTTCAAGTTATTTAACAAGGAAAAGCATTTTGTAAAACAATTTGCATTAATCTCCAGCAATCTTTCTTGACTTCCAATAACAGCCACTGTGCTGTAGCTGTTTGGTAGCTACTTGTTGGTCGGCCGGGTTTTAAGTTCACTCACTTCTTTCTTCCACACCTTTTGGATTTGTCAGTTTGTAGTCACTACTGTGTTGTTTTCTAGCTTGGCTGTGTGTTGAAATTGATCCACACAACGCTACAGTAATAATACTTGTTATATACTTTAGCATTAGGCAACGGTACCTTCATTCGTGGTGTGCCTCCACGTTTTACTTCCTCTTCGGTGTCTCATATGACAGGAGAGCATCGCTATCAATGGAAATTCTGTTTCTCTAAACGTATAGCTGTGTGCAACTTCCATACTTACATTCTCACACCGGAAAGAGAGAAAATTAAGTATGCTCAAAAAGATGGTACACAGGCAAAGAAACGTCAGATTTTTAAGTGTGCCGTAGGTGTACACTATTGTCCCACAATACACTACACAGAGAATATGAGGAAGCTGCTTAAAGTTGCAAATAAACACTTATGTCTAACCACTTCATCTGTTGACATTCTTTAAATTACACTTAAAATGGAAGGGGTGAAACGCATGCTTTCTTCCGACCAAAGATTCTCTGTTTTTATTCATTTTATTCAGCTCCATGGTCTGTATGAAATGTGCTATACAAATAAAGATTATTATTGTTGCATCAGTTTAACACGTGATCTAAGAGATACGTGTGTGGTGATTTAGATTTTTTTTAACCTGTAGTTAAAAGTACCTCCTTGGTCCTAAAAGTGTAAGAAACTGCAGTGGTGAATGTTCTCAAAAATATAAATTGCCTCAGATATCTCGTGTGATGGATGGATAAACAAATGAATGAACTGACAGATGTCGATATTTTCCACACCCTCCCTGGTGGAAGTTAAAGGCAGTTTGTTTACTTAGGCAAAAAAAGGCGACGATTGGTATCGTCTCTCACCTCTCTCGCTGACACTTTCGATCTCGGCGTCCTCACAGCTACTGTACTCGGGCGTGGTCCCTGCCTCCTCCTCCGAACTGCTGACGCTGGTCTGCCTCTTCCCCCCGGCCCCCAGCCCCCGCTTCGACTTGTAGGGCCTCGGCGGTGGCGGGCGCAGGGATTCCGATTGGTCGGAGCTCAGCGAGTCGTTGCGCAGCATGCTTTCAGCCTTCTCCCGTTTGGTCCGTCTCACCATGGGCCCCTGGCCGGGGGCCGAGTTGGGAGGCTCTCTGAGTTCAGGGGGAAGGGGTTGCTGAGCGAGGGTGTGTTCGTGTGGCCCGCCCACCCCACCCACCGTCCTCTGACCGGGTCGCACGCCATCCCCAACCTCCCCTCCCACACCCCCGCCGCGACCCTGCACAGGGTGGCCCCGGCCTCCAGGTGGGACCGGCCCTGCTTGGCGAGGGGGGGCACCGCTGTGGTCCATGTGGTAGTAGCCCCCCTCTTCTGTCCGCCTTACCCCGCTGACTCCTCCCACAGGATCGTGGTCCAAAGAGCGTCCCTTCGACAGCCGCCGGCTCTCCCTGCGCTCCCTGGACTCCCCCCGGAGGTCCCGGTCCATGGAGACCTGGGTCTGCAGTCTGGGCTGACCCGGGTGATGCTCTCCCCGACCAGCTCCTCCGCCTCCCCTTCCATTTCTCCTGGGGAGCAACCAATATGGGAAGGGAGAGAGAAAAACATTTCATTGTTAACATTCGTGGTCCACTGACAGAAAGTCACGAGTGCCGGCACATTCTACTATCCGGTGTTTTGGAACTGACTGCATTCTTCCATTACAATCAGAGTGGCATAAGAAACAATGACACAGGCCGCTTAGAGACACCGCTGTATAAAAAAAACAACATACGATGAATGCAGGAGATAATGCGCGATTATATAAATATTAACATATTTTACAAGGGCTGTTTTCTTCCTGGTGGCTAAGAGGAAGCAATTTTAAAAGGGGCACTCCACCAATTTCACATTTCACTGTACTAGTCATGGTTAGTAAAACTCTGCCTGTGATAAACAATATAATCATGACTTCTGTGGCTCTGGATGAGCTTTTCTAAAGTCCAATTACCCTGATCATCTTGGGTTTGGAGCAGGCGGCAACCTCCGGTTCTGATAAGTGTCTTGAACTTGCATTCTTCCCAATGACCATTAGTGGGCGACTCCTCTGGTTGCAAAAGCAAGTCAGATTGTATAAAAGTCTATGAGAAAATCACCCTACTTTAAACTTGATTTATTCCCTCAGTAAACATAAGTTAATGGTCTCAATCCCTAGTTTAAAGTATTCTTCATTTCAGCATAATGTTCATTTGTTAAATTATGGTCCCATTTAGAGTAAAATAAAACATAAAGCAGAGAATGCTTTTGGGCAGGGCTACCTTGTGATTGACAGGTCGCAACCACGGTGGTGTCCGGTCAGGGTGTTGTCCGTATTGTAGTCTTAAAACTTGAACCCTTTCCCAGTGTGTTTTCAGTTCATGAAAGTTAATTGTAACATTTTGGTCAACTAAAAATGTCATATTCAGCGTTCGGTTGAGCTCCACCCTCTCGTGTCACTTCTGGATGCGGAAAAAAACGTGATGGCGACAGCCAAAACGCTGAACTCGGGGATTCAAAACTGTAGTCCATAAGCTTATGGGTCATTTTCTCATAGATTTATATACAATCTGACTTCTTTTTGCAACCAGAGGAGTCGCCCCCTGCTGGCCATAAGAAAGAATGCAGGTTTAAGGTACTTCACATTGGCTTCACCTTTCAAACCCGGAGGTTGCCACCTGGTTAAAGCATGTCAAATGTTGGTATAGGGTATGATACCTTTTCTGCATCACTTTAGCAAAACTGAATATTTCATCAGTTTGAATGCTGCCCTTACTACCGTCTTGTCCTACAACAATTGCTTCAGCTTACGTATCTTGTGGTGGTTCACTGCGCGACCGGGTGTCGGTGCCGGGCACGGTCCCAGGCGCACCGGGTCGGTTGGGGTCTTGGATCACCGCGGTGGAGCCCGGGGGCGCTTGGGAGCGAGACCGAAGCTTCTTGTCGCCGATCGTCTGGCACACGGACGGCTCGCTGATGGCCGAACCGAGTCCGGCGGGCTTCCCGGCCGGACCGGTGAACCATTCGCCCGGCTTGGTCAGGAGCTCCTGCTGCTTCCGGCAGTTATTACACACCCAGATCACCTAGTTCATAAAAAAAAAAAAAAAGAGGGCATGGGTAGAGATTAGATTAGAGACTAGGAGCATTGCTTTGTCGGAGATAAGTAATGCGTCCGACACTGGTATCACAGTAATGGTTCCAACAGAAAGGAACTATTCTTTGCAGCAGCCCAACACGTTGACAACCGCTTATCCGATGCCCGACTGTCTAACAGGAGATAGAACATTGCACTTCCTAAAGAGCTGCACTGCTGCCAATGAGTGGTGCAGAAAAAAAAGGCTTTTATAGAAGGCTCTCTTTTTTCCAAGATCAACATGGTGGCAGTTGTACCAGGGAGCAGCTTGGCTTCCAGTGTGGGCTGCGTCTGGCCTCCAAATGGAAGCACACAACGCCAACTGGATAACGAGAGGATATTCAACCTGCTTGCCAAAGCAATATCTCCCGTCTTCTTGCTTTCTATTTGTCCCGTCACACATATGCACACCGACTATACGTTGGCGCGCTACAGCGGAGAGTCCAATTTCAGATAGTTTTTTTTTAAACTCATGTCTTCATTTTGAATTCCAGCTCATATTTCTCTTAAAAATCATCATTTCACATTGTGTTCCCCAGAGAAACTTTGATTGACAGGCAGTTTTTTTTAAAGATTAACAATAAAGTGTTTTTGAGTGTCAATGCATCTAATGAGCACAGAGACAAACTATTTTTGGTACCTTAAATGCCACATTCATTTTCCAAACTTCTTTTTATGTTCATTTACCAAAAAAACAAGCCACACTGTGCAGAGTTTAGAAACAACTCAATCAATTAACAAAAGAATAAAACGGCCACAGTATTAGCCAAGTATTTTCCGCTTAATCAAAAATACCAGAAAAGAGGGAGAAATTGCATGGTAACAGGCAATACAATAAAACCAAACAGCTACAGTGATACACCAAATGTTTTTTAAAAAAGAATCATAACTCAAGGTCCAAGTTATTCCTGCATCTCACAGTCTTCCTCAGTGGATGGAGTTTGCTCAGTTTTGCAAATTCAGTGCGCAAAACACACGCACCTTTTTCTGGTCCAGTCCAACAGCTGTCCAGTGATTTCTGCTTCCCAAAGACTGGCAACACTGCAGAATGCTCCCTTTAAGAATTTCACTTGATTTCATTTAGAGACAAGAACAATGTTGCCCAAATTGGTTCGTCAGTTTTTTTCTAAATAATGTTTTTTATTATTATTATTTCAAGTGAGCATTCTACAGAGTTTTGGCTTTTGGAATCATGAAGTACGTAATCTTCTCCGTGAGCTGCGGTTGAAAGCTCCGGAAAATAGCTGGAGAACCAGCTGGGCGGGAAATAATAGAGACGGGGGATGGAGGAGGAGGACAAGGAGGTTAGAGTTGGTCCCTCTCCTCCAGCCACCAGGGTTGTCATTACTCCTGAACACTCCCCGATGACTCTTTAAAAGAGAGCTAAAATAAAACACTCTGGCATCGGCCACCCCTTCCTCTACCCCCCCCCCCCCCCCCCCCCCCCTTCCACTTCTCCCTCCTCCAGATTGCTTTTGATTAAAGCTACAAAAGCCGAGGAGAAAAACAGCTTTACACCAACGCGGCTATATTTATCCTGCCAAACACCCCAGCACCACCAGGGAGAGAGGGAGAACGTGTGCTCAAACACACACATACACATACTGTATACACACACACAGCAAAGAAAGCACAACACTGCCTCATGTAGAACATTATAGCTTTGGTGAAAACATCCACCAATCTGTAATTTTTCTGCAGCCAGACCAACGAGGTGGACGAGGCTGTTAGATGGACCCGTCTACTTGTCCGTGCATTATCAGGACAGGAAGTGAGGTCTTTGAACGCATCCTTTTGTTATATTAATGTAGATTCTCAATTTTATCTCCGATATTTCATCTAACCGAAAGGAGAGACGACTTCTGAATTCAAAATGGTGTCCACAAAGAGAAACATTTCCAGAAAAGCAAAATAAATCAAGTTATTTAATAATAAAACATTTAGAATGGAATATAAAAAAGGGCTGAAACTAGTAATACAATTCTTTATAGATGAATTGTTTGACAAGTGCCCATCACAAGTTGCCAAAGTGTAATCGGCAAATTACTAGCTTTGTTCGACCAACAGTTCAAAACCCTAAAATATTAGAATTACAATTATACAAACCAGAGAAGCAACAAATAATCCTCATTCTAGAAAACCTGGAACCGTCAATTGTTTGACTTGTTTACTTGATAAATGGCCGACGAAAGCAGTGAATCAATTATCTGAATTGTTGCAGAGTAATCTTCTGTCAATCAACTGATAGTTTAAGTGTTTCAACTGTCAACGTAACTACTTCAAGCACAATTTTGAGGTACTAGTACAGCGACATGTCCCGGTAGGAAGATCACAGGTGTAAATGATTAAATAAATGACGGCTGCATTCCATTTAGCTGCTTCCGTTTCGGACTCCATCGCTGATCGAGGCACGTCGATGTCCTCTGCGAACAGCCAGTCGGCGGCGTGGACGGCGTAACATTCACCCCATGAGGGCTTTTCGTTCACTTTATCCAGATGGATCCAAGAGTTTTTGACAAGTCTGCCCGACATTTTTCGTTGGCGGAAGATCAAGTGCAACTATTGTGCGACCATATGTTCACGTACCTGCCGCTGCGTGACGTGACCTGCTGTCTGCTGCTGCTGACAAGCATGTAGCTTGACCTCTCACCTGATACCGACCAGTTCACTGTTGTTGTTGTTCTTCTGTGGTTTTTTTAAGGCCGTAAAATTGTTTACATCATTATTTATTTATTTATTAGTACTATCGTATTCCTTCCCAAATAGCCTAAACTTTTGACTATTTGGGAAGGACTACGCAGGGATAAGCATCGGGGTCGGGTGCAATGCAGACCGGGCGGCGGGTCAGGCGGGAGGCCTGGGCGAGCCGATCGCCGGCAGCATAGACTAGCTCTAGGGACGTGGAACGTCACCTCGCTAGCGGGGAAAGAGCCAGAGCTGGTGCAGGAGGAGGAGCGGTACCAGCTAGATATAGTTGGACTCACCTCCACACACAGCGCTTGCTCTGGAACCAAGCTCCTGGAGAGGGGTTGGACTTTGTCCTTTTCCGGAGTTGCCCAGGGTGAGAGGCGCCGGGCGGGAGTGGGGATACTCACGAGCCCCCGGCTGAGCGCCGCTGTGTTGGAGTTCTCCCCGGAGAACGAGATGCACCTCCATGCGCCTACGGGTTGCGGGGAGCAAGGCTCTGACTGTGGTTTGTGCTTATGCACCAAACAGCAGTTCAGAGTATCCAGCCTTCTTGGAGTCGGTGGGAGGGGTCCTGGAAAGGGCGCCGCCTACCGACTCCATAGTTCTCCTGGGGGACTTCAACGTTCACGTGGGCAATGACGGAGAAACCTGGCGGGGGGTGATTGGGAGGAACGGTTTGCCCGATCTGAACCCGAATGGTGTTTTGTTATTGGACTTCTGTGCGTGCCATGGTTTGGCCATAACGAACACCATGTTCGAACATAAGGTGGCTCATAAGTGTACCTGGTACCAGAACACCTTAGGCCGGAGATCAATGATCGACTTTGTAATCGTATCATTTGATTTGCGGCCGTATGTCTTGGACACTCGGGTGAAGAGAGGAGCAGTGCCGCTAGGAGCTGTGGCCGGAAGGTCATCGGTGCCTGTCGTGGCGGCAACCCGAGAACCCGGTGGTGGACACTGGAGGTGAGGGAAGCCGTCAAGATGAAGAAGGAGACCTTCAAGGCCTGGTTGGCCCAGGGGTCTCCCGAAGCAGCTGACAGGTACCGGCAGGCCAGAAGGGCTGCAGCTGTGGTGGTCGCGAATGCTAAAACTCAGGCATGGGAGGAGTTCGGGGAGGCCATGGAGAAGGACTTTCGGTTGGCCTCAAGGAGGTTCTGGCAAACCATCCGACGACTCAGGAAGGGAAAGCAGGGCTTTCTCAGCAGGGGGGGGGGAACTGCTGACCTGGACAGGGGACATCGTCGGGCGGTGGAAAGAGCACTTTGAGGAACTCCTAAACCCGACCAACATGTCCTCTGCAGAGGAGGCAGCGCCTGAAGATCTAGGGGGAGGCTCACCCATATCCCTGGCAGAGGCCGCTGAGGTAGTCAAAAAGCTCCTCGGTGGCAAGGCGCCGGGGGTGGATGAGATCCGCCCTGAGATGCTGAAAGCGCTGGACATAGTTGGGCTGTCCTGGCTGACACGCCTCTTCAATGTCGCATGGGGGTCGGGATCAGTGCCCATGGACTGGCAGACCGGGGTGGTGGTTCCCATTTTCAAAAAGGGGGATCGGAGAGTGTGCTCGAATTACCGGGGTATCACACTACTCAGCCTCCCGGGGAAGGCTTATGCCAGGGTGCTGGAAAGGAGGCTCCGACCGTTTGTCGAACCTCAGATTCAAGAGGAGCAATGCGGATTCCGTCCCGGCCGTGGAACAGTGGACCAGCTCTTTACCCTCGCAAGACTACTGGAGGGGTTCTGAGAGTTTGCCCAACCAGTCTACATGTGCTTTGTGGACTTGGAGAAGGCTTTCGACCGGGTCCCTCGGGGGTTCTTGTGGGGGGTGCTGCGGGAGTATGGGGTGCCGGACCCATTACAACGGGCGATCCGGTCTCTGTACGACTGCAGTAGGAGCTGTGTCCGCATTCTCGGCAATAAGTCAGACATGTTCCCGGTGGGTGTTGGCCTCTGCCAGGGCTGCCCTTTGTCTCCGGTCCTGTTCGTGACTTTCACGGACAGGATATCTAGGCGCAGCCGGGGGGTGGAGAACGTCAGGTTCGGGGGTCTCGGGATCGCCTCTCTGCTGTTTGCAGATGATGTGGTCCTGTTAGCCTCCTCGGATCGTGACCTCCAGCATTCACTGGGGCGGTTTGCAGCCGAGTGTGAAGCGGCGGGGATGAGAGTTAGCACCTCCAAATCTGAGGCCATGGTGCTCTGCCGGAAACCAGTGGATTGCTCCCTCCAGGTGGGGACGGAGTGCCTACCTCAAGCGAAGGAGTTCAAGTATCTCGGGGTCTTGTTCACGAGTGAGGGTAAGATGGAGCGGGAGATCGACAGACGGATCGGTGCAGCTGCAGCAGTAAAGCAGGCGCTGCACCGGACCGTCTTGGTGAAGAGGGAGCTGAGCCGGAAGGCAAAGCTCTCAATTTAGCACTCGGTCTACGTTCCTACCCTCACCTATGGTCACGAACTCTGGGTCGTGACCGAAAGGACAAGGTCGCGGCTACAAGCGGCCGAAATGAGCTTCCTCCGTAGGGTGGCCGGAGATAGGGTAAGGAGCTCGGTCATCAGGAGGGAGCTCGGAGTCGAGCCGCTACTCCTTCGCGTCGAAAGGAGTCAGCTGAGGTGGTTCGGGCATCTAATTAGGATGCCTCCTGGACGCCTCCCACTGGAGGTTTTCCAGGCACGTCCAACTGGGAAGAGACCCCAGGGAAGACCCAGAACACGCTGCAGGGATTACATCTCCCAGCTGGCCTGGGAACACCTCGGGATCCCCCAGAATGAGCTGGAACATGTTGCCGGTGAGAGGGAAGTCTGGGTCAGCCTGCTTGGCCTGTTGCCACCGCGACCCGACCCCGGATAAGCGGAGGAAAATGGATGGATGGATGGATGGGAAGGAATACGATAAACGAGGACCATAGGAAAATATCATGCTTATAGTAAGTTTACGGTATTCAGTAATAGCGTCATGGTTTTATACCATATAGGTTTATGGTATATTACAAAGTTATCATGCTGAGAATGAGTAGCCGTATTTGCGACAGAGCTTGTAAGTGTTTTATGTTCTCTAGATGGCATTGCGCTGGCATCCAGCAGCACCTTAAAGAATCTCTGAGTTATCTTTCATCAGGATATCTACTTAAACTCCGAGATGAAAACTAATTTCAAGCACTGCCTTTTATCACCTACATAACATTTCAAAATGATGCAGAGAAATGAGTTCATGCATTTGTTACCTCTCGGCTAGATTACTGCAATTCCTTATTTTCAGGCTGCTCGGATAAGTCTCTTAATCTCTCCAGTTGTTTCAGAATGCTGCAGCACGTGTAGTAACAAAAACTAAGAAAAGAGATCATATTACTCCTGTATTAACTTCTCTGCACTGGCTCCCTGTAAAATCAAGAATATAATTTAAAATCCTTCTCCTCACCTACAAAGCCCTAATTGGTCAGGCACCATCATATCTAAAGGATCTTATAGTACAACATTACCCCACTAGAGAGCTGCGCTCCCTAAATGCAGGGTTGTTTGTGGTTCCGAGAGTCTTAAAAAGTAGGATGGGAGCCGGAGCCTTCAGTTATCAAGCTCCTCTGGTCTTGCATCCTGCCATGGCCCTGCTGATCCCCACTGCTACTATTATTATTATTATTAGTTACATTACTATTACCGATACCATTGCTGCTTATATTATCATTATTATTATTATTATACTATATCCACTGTTGTTAGTTGTTATTAGTAATTTTTCCATCATTATTATACTTACTACTCTCATTATATGAATAATTTCTGTCATATGCATTGAATGTGTTGTAACTCTGTTATGCTGTTCATTCTGTACACATCTATCACACTTCTGTCCATCCTGGGAGAGGATCCTCCTCTGTTGCTCTCTCTAAGGTTTCTTCTTTTTTTTCCTCCCTGTAAAGTGTTTTGGGGGAGTTTTTCCTGTTCCGATGTGAGGGTCCTGGGACAGAGGATGTCGTATGACTACAGATTGTAAAGCCCTCTGAGGCAAATTTGTGATTTTGGGCTGTACAAAACCAATGATTAACCTTTTAATTCATCACCAGGCCTGAGCATGTAGTAGTCAGGGATTGGACATTCCTTTACCCAGCCATTAGGGGTGTTGGGGTTTTTTCCTGCGGGGTCTTTAAATTCTGAAGGCATTGAGGTTTATGACTGCAAGATTTTGTGCAATGAAGTTTGCATCATGAACCAGGTCTCTGAAAGGCAGCGCTGAGTCATTGTAACTGTTAGGCTCCCTACCTGGGATTACTATTACTATTTGGTGCTCTAGTTCAGTTAATTAGTTTAGAGGGTTGATATTTTCACATTCAATTCCATTATGAAATACACCACCAAAAAAAGCTAAAGGTTATTCAATCTGATTTTACTTCATCAGAGGGAACAACTCAGTCAAATCAAAGGGCATGCTTAGGAGTGTATACACTGTTGTTTTTGTGAGAGAAACTTGAATGTCAGGTAATACTTATTTTTTCTGCGGGTCTCTGCATGTAAACCCCTGCGCTACGCGACACCATTGTATAATCTCCATGTCTAATGAGCTGAACTCATTTTTTAAATGAGTTTATTGTACAACACAACCTAAAACGATGACATATCTGGAGAGTATCGTAACGTTTTTCTTAATGTTACCCATGGTTGTTTGTATTTGCTCTATACTTGCAGCATAAATAATATGCTTTATCATTTGGCCTTTTGCATGCATGCAGTTGCATGTCTCTGCATCGACTGTAAATCTGCTGTATGTCTGTGCTGTGGAGGCGAAAAAATGATCCTGACCCCTGAATTACATCTCTCAGCATTGCAATTCATGTTACAAATAATTAAGAAAAACAAATTTAAGAAAAATGAAACTGTTGAATGAAATTTCCTGGTTTACTTAAAGGATTACACCATGTTTCGGGTTAGATTGTTTCAACTGCCTTCCCGTGACTACTCTCTATAAGCACATTTCATTCCCTGCCAGAGCAGTTTATTGGGTTTCACCTTTTTTTGTTTTTTTGTGAGGCGTCGTCAGAGTGAGTTGATACCGGCAGAACAAATGGCCAGCGTTGTGGAGATATGGAGCGGCGAGCCGTTATTTTTATAAGAGACTCCCTTAATCCCATAGTAATCCTTGTATTAGATCACTCTACGATGGTGAAACAAGCACCGGAGAGGAGGAACCCCCCCCCCACACACACACACACACACAGGATGGACACACATATACTGTGTACTCACACAAAACCATTCATACAATGAAATATATGCACATGAGCATGGATGCATACACGCAGACACAAACGCCTGCTCTGATCCAAACACACACACACACACACACAGTTGCAAAGTGTCACATGACCACAGCAAGAACCCCCCCTGAGATGAGTTAGTGAGTGAAGGAGAGAGCCAGAGAGAGAGAATAGCTTCTCCACAGATGGAAACTAGGACACCAAACCCCTGTGTGTGTTTTGTTTTTTTGCATCCTGCTGCATCTGTCTGTGTGTGTGTGTGTGTTTCCATCTGTGCATGTGTCTATTCGCGTCTGTCAAGGAGCCCGAGTGTGTATCCTCATGTGTGTGTGCCGTCACTGCTCATGTGTAGGGCCTATATGGTGCATTTGGGTGCATGTGATACAGTGTAACGATGAAAAATCCAATGCTGATGGAGTTTGTGGGAAAATAAGAGAATGTTGAAATCATTTTCCAGGACAAGACACAATTTTTCCAGGATCTCTTATATTTTTCCTCTCATTTTTTCATGTGTTTTCAGTGACCGGAAGATTTTATCAAATGTTTTGCGGGTTTTTCTAAGATGCGGGGGAAACCCTGAGAATGGCAATTGTAAGAAAACTTACAAAACTTTCCATGTAGTTTTTCCTAATTAGACACTATAAGCCAACATCTCCAGAAAACAACACTAAAGGGGTTTTGACGGCCTTAAAAGTCATTCTGACAGTTACAGAGTAAATCTAATCGTGTACCATCACCACAGATTGGGGGGCAAAACACAGAGACAGCATGCCGCCAAACAGGCGTGACCACGTGTAACCTAAAAGGTAGAGGAGGAGAGAGGGGGGGGCGGGCTTAGGAAGTATAGCGTCAGCCGACGACAGCTTGACGTATGGCATCGGCGGCGCGCAAAGGCAGGCGCCATAACCGAGGGCGCCTATAAATCCCGCGCTAAGCATGAAAGACTGCCACAAAGGAGATTAGTGTCCACATCAGCTAATGAGGTACTATATCAGCACAGCGCGGTACCCACAGTAACATATACACACACACACACGCACACACATATACACAGTACACACACACATGCACCGGCACAGACAGCTCACACACGAATAAGTGCGTTTGCAGATGCCCAAGTGCAACGTGTTTGTACTATAACACTTGGAACACTAGTCCTAGCAGGCACAATGCATGATGGACAACACACATGTTCACCAAACACACACACACACACACAGGTTATAAGATAAATACTTTATCAATATGCATGGATGCCAGGATGTGGTGAGTGTGGGTAGGCATAATGCTGCACTTCCCTTTTCCCACCACTGAATGTCTCTAGTTAGCAAAGATAGCACCTGGCAATGTAACGGTCTGCCTGAGTGTGTGAGTGAGTAATTGAGTGAAGTGTGTGTGAGAGAGAGAGAAAAATGAATCAAATGTGTGTTTTTGGTGGAGTATACACTTTTTTTAAATGTAAACTGGCTGGAGGTTTATTTGACTCTAAATGGACCATAATTTACTAAATGAACATCGTGCTGTATTGAAGAAGACTTGAAACTTGAGATTGAGACCATGAACTCATGTTTACAATGTTTACTGAGGTAATAAATCAAGACAGTAGAGTCATTTCCTCATAGACGTCTATACAACCAGACTTCTTTTTGCAACCAGAGGACTTGTTCCCTGCTGGTCAGTAGAGAGAATGCATGTTTTAAGACACTTCCACATTGACTTCACCCCCAGACCCGGAAGTTGCCGCCTGATGTGTACACATGTAGACATCTAGAATGTCCATTCAAGCAGTGATCACTGATTAACTGTTTCTGCTGTCAACGTCTTCCCGTATTCCCATAACGAGAGAAAACTTGTCTTCATCTCCGGGCCAATACTAGCTGACATAAAAAGGACAATTACAGCTTGCCCAATTGAAACAAATTCCTAAAGAACTCTACATTTTTCTATGGTAGTTTGGTAAGATAGCAAATCTGACTTGTTTCGTTTCCAGTTCACAACCTCTACTTATTCGACTCTATTTAATGGTTAATTACAGCCATGCGTAGCCAATACCGCCACCTTCTGAGGAAACTATGCTTTATATAGCCAAGTATATTCGCTCCAAACCAGTTGATGCAAGCGCACCTAATTCACCTTTTATTTATTTTCTTTGTGACATTTCAAAAGTTTGTCTAAAATCGGCTCAACAATTGAATGGAAACACGACCACTGTTGGCACCGCTGTCGCAAAGACAACCGGATCGCTTTCACAGGACACACTGCATTTTTTTTTAACCACAGTTATTTTTGGTTGTTCACCGTTTCCGCTCCTGGGGATAACTGCAAAGAACTTCCATTGCTACTCTTTGGTAACTTGGGGATAGCTATACCAATAGGTAATGGTAGATTGTACCCGGCAGCAGACAGAATTGCATAGAGAAAGTGAGGCTTATATGGAAGCAAACCAGTGCCGGGCCGTGCATTTTATACCTGGGCCTTCACTGCTGTCCTGCAGCTGAAATTCGCAGAGCTCGAGTCGACAGTCGTGCAATGTCTACAGTGACTGTAGACATTTACGCGTCCTCATTGGTCAGTTTGACTGTGGACTACCAATTGGATCGGAGGAACCGACTGCAGACCACCAATCACAAGTTGACCTGCAAATCTTGAATACATCAAGTTAGAGTTGCGAATCTACCCACAGCGTTGACCTTGCAGTAATTCTGGTAAGACTGAAATATTTTTGTCTTTATAATTATTTATACAGAACACTGTTTATACTGCCCAATTGTCTTTTGGTCGTTTGGAAAAAACTGGACGTAGTGTTAACGTTAGTTAGCTAGCTAAGACTTCGCCGCTAGTTCACGGTTAGCAGCTCTCAATAACATCTCTTCGAAATTGTATTACTGTCAACATCCATTTTATCTTGCGTTAACCCATTAACTCTTGCATATACGGTTCAAATCCTGATGCTCGAGTACGGGCCGGGTCTGGTAAGATAACCTTAACGTTATCTAGCGTCCCTAAATATAACCTCTTAAATCATTATTACGAATGCCAAATATTCTTTGCATCCAAAAACAGTCCCTTATTAATCAATAGATAATCAACTATTAGCCAGTGTTCCAGAGACAGTATTTTTGAGGGTTTAAATTCGTTCTTTTAATAATTTATGTGCTGTCATAAACACCTGCTTGCTCGGGTGTTTATTATCCATCTAACGTTATATTATTAAAGACAAGAGAATGTATCAACTACAAAGACTTCTGTCAGCGTGTTTTTTGTCTCCGTTGCTGTGGTTATGACGGGAATATGGAATAATAGAAGATCCATATTTCTGATGTCTTACTCTTAGTTTTGCCATGAGTAAGAACATGAAACTTATCCAAAGGGAAGCTGAACAGTTGATCAAATATCAGAGGAATCAGTCAGTGTTGTAGGCTCAGGAGTTATGAGATATGATATATGAGTTAACATTATTAGAACTCTCCCTCAGAGATCTCTAAATCTGATCTGTAATCAGGGTTGTAATCAGCGGTTGTCATCCTGCTCTGACACTTCTTCCTCCTCTTCCTCCCTGGGTGCTAAAAGGATATCAATGGCCTGTTGTACGTTCATTGTTATATTAGTAATGTATTATTATAATATAACAATATCTAATATTATAATAATAATATTTTGTTGTTGTGGTTTTACTCCACAAGTGTATTTGAGCTACATTTGAACTTACCGCCTTTATATGTCAACTTTTCAACAGGAGGATGCCTGCAGTCCAAACCCCCTTCCTGGCTTCGAAAGGTTGGAAAAGTTCGGCTCTGCTCTGCTGGAGGTTAGCCTGACAGAGGACAAGCTGACTCTCACCACTGAGCAGAGGAACAAGGTCCTTGAAGCCTGGAATGCAGTGGAGGAGCACGACATGCAGCCGCAGCAGTTCAACCAGCTGTACAGAACACACTGGGGCATCACCCTCTACTGCCACACACAGAGGGACCATCTTGTTGATGCTGCTGTGATCCAGAGGCTGAAGATGGCTAAGCGATACGCACCAGCTCAACAAGACATCAGTGCTCAACAGGCCCACGTACACGCTGGTGAAACTGCTGTGGTCTCACCTCAAGGGTCTCGCAGCAGTCCTGAGAAGAGCACCATCTAGAAGGCCTACGAGAGAATCCAGCACCAGATTCTGGTGGAGGATCCAATCCTCTGCAAAGCAGGCATTCCTCTCCCTAAAATAAACATTAAGACAGTACGGGACTTCATACATCGTCAAGAGCGCCTTCTTAACCTGCATGTCACTAAACAGTCCTTCACTGTCACAAAAAACACCTCCATCTCATCTGCTGACCTCCCTCCAGCACCACACCAACCGGCAGTCCTCCCTCCACCACTCTACTCTCTGATGGAGTATGTGCCCACACCCAGCACGGCAGGGACTAAAGTGTTGAAGAGAAGGACGGACATAATCATGCCACTCTCCCGGCCGGCCTCAACCACCACTGCCACTTGTGCTACCGGCAGTTAGAAACACCTCTGCCACCTCTACCATCAGCAGACCTGTGCCCTCCCTCTCTGCATCCACAGCAACCGCTGAGCCTGCTGGCCCCTCCACACGGCCATACTGCCTGCTCCTCCTCCTACATCAGTCCCTACTACTCTGCCCACAATGTCTGCTCCTCATGAGTTAAGCCCACCGTCCTGGGCCAGAGCTACGCAGTACAAGCTAAAGAGTCTGGAACAGCCCTCTGTAGTAGGAGTGAAGGTGTCACGAGTGCAGAATCTCCCTGTCTGTACATGCTGTGGCCAACCGACCCAGGGACATAAAAAGTACAACAGAAAGGCTTTCTGGCCTGTAAAAATGATGTCAACATCAAAAGGTCTGGACAACACAGTGTACGACAGCTACGAACGCTTCACTTCTGTTGTGGACAAGGTGGAGCGATGAGCTGTAGACACCCTGTATATATCTGTAAATACTCATGCATTGTAAATAGTTTAGATCTTCATGTACATACTCGTGCACATTGTATATAGTTTAGATCTTCATGTACATACTCGTGCACATTGTAAATAGTTTAGATCTTCATGTACATATTGTAGTCTTCTATTTTATGACTGCACTGTTTTTTCTGATTGTTCTCCATTTCATGCACTTTATTCAACAAAGTGTTAAGTGTTACAGTAACATCGAGTTGTGGAATATCAATTAATGAATGCAACAACAGGGATGCGTTTGTTGTCATCAACAACAGGGACACGGATATATAGAGTTCCAGATTACTTACATGTCAGAGCACATGCCTATATTACAATGATTTCAGATCATTTTGCAATAGAAACATTAAACAGCCTCAGAAAATATAAAACTACTTCTAATTAGCCTCCCAGGTATCATAAGGGAATTTAAAAAGACAGTGACAAACGGCATTCTCTCACATGTATAATTTTGATTTGGAATAAGATGCATTTTATTGAAAAAAGACCTGAATAAATGACATGAATTATGTAGCATTATGTAGACACAAATGTACTTGAGATTCTCTATTTATAGCACCATTCTATTATAGCTTCAACAGGTATCACAATAAATAGCTAATTACAATCTGAAAAGGACAATTTTACACAAGTGGAATCAATCCAGATGATGACAACAGTGTCTGCAACATCTACTTTGAAAGGAGGTGAGGCGTGTTCTAGACTCCTCCTGTGGACTCCTTCATATTCCACACGTGGGAATCTTGTGTGCATATATTTCTCTCCTGTAAACACAAAGAAAGTCTTAAAGATCTTTACGTATGAAGGGACACGTCTAGCAGCTGGTGGACCAATGTGCAGATTTCTGTTTCTAGATCTTGTGTATTGTGGTACATGTATGACAATAATCATGAAAGAAGTCATTGTGATACACAAACTAACATGTGCTTGGAGTAAATAGTGGTACATGATTCTGCTGCTGATACCACAGTTTGACAACATCAGGGAGCAAATATCCATTCTACATTTATTGATGCCACCAATATAAATTGACCACTTGATGGCGACATTAGACATTCTTCAATTAACGCAGACTTTACGCAGGCTTTGACCGCTGGGGGCGCAAATGTTTCACTTTCGCACAGTAGACTGTCGGCCAATAACGTTTCGGGAGATTGCACTACGGTACAGCTCATCCCCAATACCACCTTATAACCACATTGCGGCGCAACAGCTGTTATTCATTTTTAAGGCTGTAACTATGTACATCTTCGTATTAAACCGTTCGGTACGAGTCGTCTGAATAATGCTAGAGCATTTAGAAAATGCAAAAGCCTAAATTCAGGAAAATATAATGTTCTCAGCTGGTCTGGCTGTGGTATCCACAGTCACTCCTTAATGACAAGCCGCAACCCAAAGAGATTAACATAGGATTTTACTTTCACAACTCGAGTGCTGATCGTACTGCTCTGCAATGTCTTTCCTCGGCTCAGGTTCCTCTATCATGGTGCATCTCACTCAGTCAGAATGCATTTTGATTGGCTGAGCTGCATCACGTGATGTGATTCACTACCCATCAGCCTCTGCTGGCTGTTAAGTTTCGTTTCACAATAGTCACGTGTTCGCCCACTGACCAATCACAGCACACTCTGTACCTCGCGGGAAAGCTACACACGGACACTGGCGGCATGTAATGCTGACGTCATTATAGGCCGGCGCGCAGGCTCTGATAGTCAAAGAATACGCCCAACATGTCAAACTAAAGATCTGATTGGTTGAACACTATGACAATCAACAATATCGTCCCCATTTACTTTAATCTGCACTGGCTGCAGGTGAGACTCTGCAGGCCTTGGGCCTGTCTTCTTACCTAGAGACACAGAGGTGAAATCTGATTGGATAAAAGCTCTACTTAAAACAAGCTGCACTGGAAGCAGAGCAACTGAGGAAGACAGTAGCTGTGCAATGAGAAAATAAGATAATGGGAAAATATTTTTATAAATTATAATACATGTAATGTATTTAAGAAAAATTATTATATTATAAAATAGATTTTTCTTTTTTTTTTTTTTTTTAATATATATAGCTTTGTGATTCTGTTTAGGCCAGCAGAGAAGGCCCTGCAGGCCCTGACGGCCCGCCACTGAAGCAAACTAAAGCCAGTGGCCATTACATTGTGCAATCAACATTTACTGACCGATGAAGTAAAGCTAAACACTTGTCTATTGCAACTTCAAATTGCCAACACTGTGTTAAAAATACATCTACAGCAACTTGACGTTCATGTTACCTCTTAAATTATACTTTTATTAACGCCGATGACATTTGTCTTTTGTTACTTTTAGTTATCAGACCCACATTAGTAAATACTTCTTAAGTTTTTGCAACCTTTTCTGAACCACAGAAACATCTTCATTACACCGATGAAAGCCATAGACACTTAAACTACCTTATCAGCACACAATTTATCCGTATCCGTGTCATACTCATCCGTATATTTTACCGAATGTTATTCTTTATTTTTCGTGCGTTTTCTACGAAAGTCCAGCTCGTTACGTGAATATAGTCTTATTTTTAATACATTTCCGTGATCACAGGAAACAGCGGTCCCCCGTAGGAACGCTGTATGAGAACAGCCTGATTAAACCTACATGACGCTTTCTGTCTGAGCAAACAAAGTGAATTTCAGCGTGTGAATGTGTCTTCCTTGTAATTGTGTGTAAACAGCGCTGCACTTCCGAGGGTGTCTGCACGACAGCGCGTACTTGTAAGTGTAGGCAAACGCCATACTGTGAGAATGTGTTTGTGTGTGTGTACGTGTGTCAGGGAGTGTATACAGCAACAACCAGGAGAGAGAGAGATGGCCCCCTTAAGACCAGTCAATGAGAGATGGACGTGGAGACGGACGCAGCTAGCGAGACCGGCGATCAATAGTAATCATGAGGCGCTGTGGCGTTAACAGCAGATGACACATCGCTCAGGCTTTTTCTAGCATGCTGCGCCCCGACACAAAGCGGCACGAAGCCATAATTCCTTGTAAGCTTTGAATCAATAGATATACATTAGCACAAGTAGGCACATGGTAAAATGTTTTTCCCGTATTTAGTTTTTTGCCTTTATTTGATAAAATTCCTCTCAAGGTGCAAGACGGTCACGGTGGCTAAAGCATAGGGAGCAGCGTAAACTTACATCCCGCTCGTTCCTTTATCCAACAATACTGTGTTAGTGGCATCGTGACCCAGACAAAAGTAAATGAGTGTGGCACTCTGTGATGTTTGGGGCAAACCTACGCAAGCATGACACAGACTTGTCTCTGAGCTCATAAACACCCCTGTGTGTCTCACAACTATGACGTTGACATGATGGCTAGAAGATTGAACAGACATGTGATGAATGAACACGCCGAGTCTCCTATGACAAATTCCTAAAAGTGAGAGAGGAAGGGGCTGTGAGGGAGGAGGAAAAGTAACTGCTAAGATGCTGGGAAGACGGTCCCCGCGAAAGGGGTACGATTATACGGGCTGCTGCAGTTGGCCGACAGTGAGGTGACTGGTGTTTGACGTGTTTAGCCTAGCTTAGCATAAAAGCAGGAAGAAACAGCTGGTTTGGCTCCGTCCAAAAGAAAAAAGTTTCATCATTTAGCTTTCCCTAAAACAACAGATTGTAGAGCAGTGATTCTCAACTGGTGGGTCGTGACCCAAAAGTGGGTCGCGGACCCGTATTTAGTGGGCCTTTGCCTGAAAAATAATAATTAAAATTTTTTTTAAAAATCCTTTGCTTTTATTTTGAAGGGGATTTTTTTATGCAGCGGAGTGCTGTCTATTCACTCTCCTTAACAATATTTGGCGTTAATGCCTTGTAATGCTAATATCAGCAGAGGATAAAGTGAAAACTATACCTCTGTCAAATACAGTGGCTGGCCGTGCATTTTATACCTAGGCCTTCACTGCTGTCCTGCAGCTGAAATACCACCTTATAACCACATGATGGCGCCACAGCTATTATTCGTTTTTAAGGCTGTAACTATGTACGTCTTCGTATTAAACCGTTCGGTACGAGGCTTACAATATGTTTGGATAATGCTCGAGCATTTGGAAGATACAGAAGCTTAAATTCAGGAAAATATAATATTTTCTGCTCTCATGTAGGACAGTGGTTCTCAGCGGGTCTGGCTGTGGGACTGTAATGGGAAAATATGTCATAGTCTCATGTGAAGGTTTAAAGAATGTAAGTCCTAAAAGAGCAGACACCAAACTGTAGTTTCAGTAGATGACTTTAATTAGTTTAGTATCCAGGTGTCTTGTTATCTGTTATCATTGTGCACTGTTTTCTTTCTTCTTCGTAAGACAGAGACACAGAGAGGCTTTGATTAACAGAGATCCTCTGTTTGAAATACTTTTAACTTCCTTTGCTGACGCATTATCTGAAGTTGTAAAGGCGTAAACCTTTGCATGCATATATGATGTGTGAGGGTAAAGAATGTCTATTCTGTCTCTGCAATGGTCATTTTAACAATGTCACAGTGGCTTCAAAGGAAGCATCTGCTGTGTGTTTAAACTGTCTATTGTTATAATTATAATACATATCGTGTATTTATGAAAAATTATTAAATTATAAAATAGCTATAACTTTGTGATTCTGTTTAGGCCAGCAGAGAAGGCCTTGCAGGCCCTGACGGCCCGCCACTGGTCAAATTACACTATAAGTAGACAAATTGAAGACATGTCGGATGACATCAAACAACAGACCACAGCTCGAATTTAGGCAAGTGGTCATTTTGCATTACAAGTGGACAAATCTACAGACATAACAAACAAAGCAGTTTTACTCGTTTACGTGAAACATGTGTGGGACAGGGACTTACAGGAACAATTTCTCTGCACAAGAGAGCTCCCTACTACTACGACTGCAGAGGACATTTCCAGCTCAGGTTCAAACTGCATCTTTTCATTAAATAAATTTGAGAAGTTGAACATTTTCCTCGATTTGGGTCACGGCTTGTCATTAAGGGGTGATGGTGGGTCCTGCAGCCAGACCAGTTGAGAACCACTGTTGTAGAGTATACATTTAACAAACAAGATACATGTGATGTTTTTTTTTACTTAAGACAGAGCCATACTAGTTGTTTTCCTTTGTATACATTATGCTAAGCTAGGCTAACTGTGCCTGCGTTCAGCTACTTAATGCAGAGAAAACTACTATAATAATCCATTACCACCACTACTCTGTACTCCATAAAGCACCATCTTACCTGCTTGGACCTTTAAAAATGTTCTCCTGCTTGTAGAAACAAAAAAACAACAAAAACAAATGTTTTAAATTTCCAAACTTAAGAAAACGATGTTTGTGCCCCATGTGAAACGAAAAGTCAACATTGATTTATTTGTCACGTAACTTGCGTATTTTAGTTACGCCACTTACATAATTATCTGAACCCAAACCACAATCTTTTCCTAAACCTGACTGTGTTTCCTGGAAAGACGGAAGTTGAATTTAAAAAGACTGTATGCACATGAGGAGCGAAATTAACTCGTTGCTGACCTTACGTCTTGCTGAACCTTCGTAAGAAAACACAAAATACTAAATAAAATAACTTTTTGTAAGATATCATTCAAACCGTTGTATGAGGATACGTTGCTTTAAGTGTCTACGGCTTTTATCAGTGTAATGAAGTAGTTTTGTTTCCTAAACCTAACTGAGTTGTTTCCTGTGAAGACGGTAGTTTATTTTGAAAAGACTGTATGCGTGTAATGCGCCGACACGTTTGCATTGACACGTTTTTCTGGAATGTCTTTGGAAAACGCAGGAAAAGGAGTAACCTTTTGTAAGATATCATAGAAAACATTGTATGAGGATATGTTGCCATGGTTAACAGCACCAGTGGGCTGGAAACACCAGTGGATAAGGCAGCCATGCTAGTAATTCTGAATCAGAACCGGTCTAAAAACAGATGAGCAGTGTAAGTTATAGCCATATAAAAGCACAGAACCCCTATAGAAATACATCCCTGGACATTACAATTAGAGAGAGGAGAAGTGTTAGTGAGCGTGTGTGTGTGTGTGTGTTTGAAAAAGAAACACACACACTCCTGAGTCTCCCATGAGAAGAGGAATCAAGACTTCAAAAGTGGCCCTTTCTGTGAGAAACACTTGGCTCCAGTACAACAACACACACTCATCTCTCCACGAGAGCTCAGCCATCACTGCAGATAATGAGCGAATATCATTAGCACCACACACTAGGCTGCATGCACCACACACTGTATAGCGTTATGCTTATTAAAACTTTATTTATCTCTCTCTCATCGGCTTTCACAGATGTTCTTTTGAAAGCAAGACAGCACACTCATCGCAGGTCATTCAGTGTACAACATTAATACGCTGGAAAGACAAGATGATGTTAGTGAAAGAAAATGTAGAAGCCATTAAGCTTACATTTTCTTTTTTCACAAATAATAAATAATCAAGTCTTACAACATAACCTTGGAAGGTATGTTGTGTGGTTAACTCCGTGTGTCTTGAGAAGTATGATATTTTGGAAAAATAATCAATTATTGTTTAATGTTATTGTATAGCCTGGCTGTGGTGATTTGCCATGGCTAGCTCAGACATGGCTGTAGCAATGGGAGGACAGGAAGCGTCAAACTACATTAACGTATTAAAGACAGAAATTAGATGATTTCAGAAGATGGTAAATGGTAAATAGTCTTTACTTGTATAGCGCTTTTCTAATCTAAACCACCTTGGTTTGTTTAGTTTTGAAGCCTCAATTTCAGAATTTTGGCTGTCGCCATTTTGGATTTATTGCAACCAGAAGTGACACGAGAGGGTGGAGCTATGTACAACCGAGAGCTAAACAATACGTTTTTAGCCCCCGAAAAAGGTTTACAATTAACTTTCATGTACTGAAAACACACTATGAAAGTGTATAAGTTCAAAGACGAAAACGTTGACAACTCCCAGACCTGAAAATGCCATGGTAGCAACCTGTCAATCACAAGGTAGTCACGCCCTAAAGCATACCCTGCTTTATGGTCTATTTTAGTCTAAATGGACCATCATTTACTAGATGAACATCGTGCTGCATTGAAGGAGACTTGAAACTAGAGATTGAGACCATAAATTCATGTTTACAATGTACAGGTTTAACGCACTTATGCATTGGTTTCTCTCTTCAGACCTGGAGGTTGGTGCTGACATCTGTGCACTGCCAATTTGTGAAGCATGATAGCTACGTAGCGGTTTGCTGCGCATTTGTGGAATGCGGCCTCCAAGCAGACAGTATAAACAGAACTACTACGCGTACGTGGTGTCCACAGCTGTCCGAGCATGCGTCCCTTTGGGAGTATAACCAACGGTTACGTTTTTTACTCACTGCTGAGCTAGTAAAAATGGGAGCTGCAGTTTTTTGTTGGCTAACGAATTAATTGTTGTTTAACTCTGTAAAAATCACAAATACATTTTCATAGTAGACGAACTTATACTAAGTTACATGCTAATGGAACTTTCATTCGAATAGCTAGGGCACCATCTTGAACACAGTGTTCAGTTTGCTTACTAAATCTATGGACTGAAGAAATTGAAAAAACAAAGCTCACACTTCATCTGCAGAAAGTCCAAACACAAATTACTGGACACACTTTTTCAAGGGATCAAGTAGTTTGCAGTTGTCACAAATCCCTTTTTGCAGGTTGAGTGCAAAAACAACACAGCAATCCACTACAAGGGCAAAATATACAGTATCGTTTGACAAAGTGTGCTGCCAAACAGTGAATTTCAAGGGCTCTCAAATAGTTTCCTTCAGATTATTGATCGCCACCTGAAATATCGAACATCTCACTGTGGTAACTTAAGTGAAATAAAAGTTACTCTCCACCTACATATTTCCAGGGACTGACCTCAAAGACCCACGGAAACCCAGTTTGAAAAGCACTTTATTAAAAAACTGATTTTGGTTGTTAGGTATGATTAAGCCCATAATTCAGTAGTTGTCAACGACAGTTGAGGTAAACATAATTTCAAAGAAAAAGCAGCATGTGTTTACATTCAGTATACCTTCAGCAGCTAACATACCACAGACGTGTTAACGCTAGTTAATGATGTGCTAACGTACTCTGCTAATGTTAGCTCAGCAGGTCTTTACGTAGAAATGTAACGTTTTAGAAACATTTATCTCCCTCCAACCTCTCCGGGTAACGAGTATCGCTATAACACAGCGTTTAACCATGTCTAGCTGCAAATACACAAAAACCGGCCAGAAAATGAAGAACATCTGAAACCATTGCATGAGAGTCTACGAGCAGAGCTTGATAGCTGTTCGATGCTGGTCGGAGCTGGCCAATGCTACGCTATTATTTGCCAGTCTGCATTTTTTGGGGCAGCGGGCGATACTTTAAATGTTGAAATTAAACGATCACCCATTTTTCTGGGGACCACCTGGAACTCCCTCAAGGACCCCTGGGAGTGTCGGGAATGTCTGTGCCAACAATTTCACTTTAACTTTGAGTATTTCGTTTGAGTAGAATGGAAAAAGTGGGCAGAGTAACTTTGCATTTTTGGAGTGCTGTGCCAGGCAAGATTAATCAATCCTCAAGTAATTAAACAAATCCATATCCAGCTATACAGACAGCGCTACATAAGGCCTCCATTCTGCCAAAACTTTCCTCTTTAGAGCCAGTGATTGTTGTACGGAGCTTTAGCAGGGGAGTGAGACTGCTATGTACAGCACACCAAAGCACTCTTGGACAGCCGTGGCGTTCAATCCCAGCCAACTATCATTAAAGTGCCAGTTTGGCAGCTGCCCTGAGGGAAAGCAGCCAAGGCCAAGCAAGGTTCTAAACCTGACACAACTACCCAAGCAGAGGAAGGTGTTAACGGGCATGTCCGCTGGGAACGTTTCTCCAGCAGTATCATTTCAGATGATTCTTCCGAACTCCTGTTTAACCAGGCCACACAACAGAGGACATTTTCTCTACAGCTATGGAGCAGGCCAACACACCAATGGCTTATGTGTCACGATCCACAAGAAACAGGAGATGGTTAAGTGTCCAAGTCCAAGGTCAACTATGCGTCTCCCGCTGTGGCAATGAAATAGGTTGCATAGCTGTGGTTTGGTTGGGCGCTTGGGTCTGGGTTTGATGCGGTCAAGCACAAAGCACAGCAATAGTTTGATATTTTGGGATATTGGTTCATTAGAGACATCACTTCCTGGACTCTCTGCTGGTTGCTTGGCAACCTCACAATGATGCCAAGACCCCAAATAGTCACTGCGCCCGGCCAAGAAATAGTCGGACACAAACCTTGTAAACCAAAACATAAGACATAATTAATCTATTTTCTTTCTATGTGTTCTACCTCTGAGGTCCAAGTTGTTTCCCTGCATCAAATGCATGCTGAGTGATGCTATAGGAACATCAGTAGGTATGGAAAACAACTGATTGTTTTAATCTAGATGATGTAGTTGAAATATTCAACCAGGAAGGTTCCTGCTACTACTCATTGTTACTACTACCGCTACTGCTTCTACTGACACAACTTAGAGATCAAGATAAAGATAAAGAGGTTTTTATTGTCATTGTAGTGATACAACGAAATTCCGTTTGGTAGCCCTCAGCCAGCCAGCAGCAGCAAACAACGAACAACTTGTGATAATAACAGACACATGGACAGACAGACAGACTGATAGATACAAATATACATACATACTGTATGAATCCATTAAGATGGATTGTCTTAAAGGTTGCAGGCAGAGTTATGTAGTCCAGAAATGACACACACACAAAAAACACAGCACTCACCACTTTGTCCTCCTGCAGCCCAGTCAGCCATCCATGTATAATGAAAAGAAAGACAGAGAGAATGTGAGCAAAGATGATATCTGAAAGCATGGCAATGATCCTACAGCCCTACCAGCAACAAACACTGTAACAAAGATATTTCAGCTTCCAATAACGTTACAATTACCCAACAGAAGAGAATATGCTGCCACTCTTTTGAGCCAGATTTGAGTTGAAATGTTCCAACAAATCCTTAAGCATAAACAACTAAATACATTAACTGTTGGTAGTCCGAGACATGATGCGAATCAATTGTGCTACTTTTGATCAAGTCGGGCTGGGAAAAATAGCCTCGGGCTGGTAGATGAAATTTGGGGCTGCTTTTCATCAACATTTGTGAAAACAATATTAACAAGCGAGCTGTCATTTTACGCTTGCTGGAAGTGATGTGATGCCGCACCGGTGTGTTTTAGATGAAGTGAGCTGGCCTTTTCAATGCTACATTGTTGTCAGTTTCGGTCACTAAAGTTAAACCATACCATCCATGGTGTATTTTGTAACTTCGAAGAGAGCTAGACTAGCTGTTTCCCACCGCGCCCAAGCTTTAAGCCGAGGTAGGCTAAGCGACTGGTTCCGCACATAGAAACAGAAGCACACTGTCAAGCAAATGACTGTGTTACAGAAATATTAAAGTATTCTTTAAAGTGCTTGGACAAGCAGCCAATGCTGTCATTTTTTTCTGGCAAAGACAGTGTCAAATTTCCAAACTGTATTATTTTCTTTTTAGTTATTTTTTTCATCATTACTTATCGCAATGTCCCCCTCTCACAGCTCTACACAAGAAAAGTAATTAAACGAACACTGCGAGGACACATTGCTAACATTACTCAATAACAACAGTATCATAGAAATACATAAGTCTGTGAAGATTTCGCACATAGCTTCTGTGTATGGACAAGTGCAAAATCCACCTTTCAAAAGCCTTCTCCTGCTGAATGCAGCCGCCACCCGCCCCAACACACCACCCAGGACCCCACAGCTGAACTCTCCCCATGTCAGGCAATTAGGATGTACTTTTGAGCAGGTGTGTGTTTGTGCAAGCGTGAGGTCATTAAATGCCACGCGGGCGATGTAGGGGAGGGGAGGGGGGCGGGAGAGGGGACGTCACTTATTTTAGAGGAAGGCTCGGCTCACCCGAAGCCAACGCACACGCACCTACACCCCGCTGTGTGTGTATAGGGCACCTCCGGAACCCCTGGGAGACCGAGACAGAGTGGGAGACCACCCCCATCCGTCCACAGCTCAGTTTAATGCCCAATTAACCTTTACTAGCTCCTGCATGGGTCACACACACACACACACACACACACACATACACACACACACAAAACCAGGCATGGATCACATTCACACACATGACCGGAGGCACACATAAATACAAGGTAACACACAAAGGATGGGTGTCGATATCGTACACACACACATCCACAGCACACTATTCACTCAAATACACACATAAAGACACACCAGAGTTCTAACACCTGAGGCCCAGCTGCATGGGCTATACGTGTATGAAGTGCATATTTTGGATTCAATGATGGATATGAACTTGTGCTGTCCCGCTAAACTTTTTGTTTTTGTTTATGGTACAATCTTTTGCATTAAGACCAATTCATACAACAGTTGGTCCAGATCATTTGACATAACTGTTATAACATAACATAAATGAACAATTTAGATACAATATTTTAAATGTTTGGCCAAAAGCAAATAATTATCGGACAAGCCAGACTGAATATTTCAATAAATAACCCTGTAAATTAAATAAATAAAATGGATTCAAAAATGTAAAAAAATTTGCTTGTGAAAGAGAAATTGACGACAAAAATGAATGTAAAGTATCAACTTATTTCATCAACTGACTAGTGGTTAAGGAAAAAAAATATTTAAAAAACTTTTTTTACCAACTGATTACAAGTTTACAAAGCTTCATATTTCTTCTAAAAGAGAATCTTATTTATTATTGTGGTCTTTCCTACGATGACAAAGCCCCCCATCCACTGGGAACGATGGCTCACTGAATGGTTTGATGAGTATGAAAATAATGTAAATCATATGCTATGGCTTTCCATTCACAACATCTCAACCCAGTAAAACCGACAGAAGATTTTGGATCAATGTGTTGAACAGTACTCTCCACCAACATCATCGAAACCAAAGAATGGATGGAAGAGTTCTGTTCAAATGTTGATAACATGAGAATTGATTTACTATTTTGTGATTTTCACAGGATATGTATGAAATGTTGCCCGATTGCATTGACACACAATGGTCTATCGCCACACCCCCTTCCGTCTCTCTTACCATGTTGGATCGTAGCGACACTCGCCCGCCGCAGCGGGCACAGAACTTGGTCTGGCAGTACGAGCACAGGTTCCCGCAGCCGTCTGCAAACTTGGTCTTGTGGCAAATGCCGCATGTAGGCGCATCGTCCCGGTGGACGGTCGAGCCTGCCGCTACCGTGGCCTGCCGGACCACCGTCTCCCTGTAGCTGGACAACTGCTGCTGGATTCCTCTGGGAATAAAATAAAACAAGATGGAAACATAAAGGCTTTGGCATCTTTGAAAGTTGATTGTGTTTTCGAATTAGTATGTTGACACTGGGGCAGTCGTCGACCAAAGAAATTCTATGTCAACTCACAAACTAATCGACTGTTTAATTTAATTTGACATATCTGTAAAACTTTCTCCACAAAGAATCACACAAAAGCACCACTTTAAATCTTGTGTTTACCAGAGATGCTCTCTTAAGTTTTTTGGAAATAAGTAATTTAGTATGAAAAAGCATAAAAAATGACGACTGGACTCAAGACATCTCAGTCGACTAAAACCAAACGACCGATTGGGGGGACTAATTGACTGAGAGGGGGGAGCCCTAGTTAACACAAACACACACAGTGTGGGAATACACAAACAAGACTTATGGTGGGCATTCGCAAGACAATTGATCTGTATTCATAATAAAGACACCCAATATTGAAGGTCAAACGCCTAATACAGACAGATGAAGTAGTCAAGGTACAGTAACTGGGACGTGCTGCTCTTGAAAGACCATTTGCTAACATTAATGCCTTCATGAAAAACTGAATGCATGTCCACACTTTAAATAGGACAGTGATGTATCCTAACTAGTTAAAGTTGTATTGCAGGGTTGAGCTAACATAAAACGTAATGATTGTGGGTATTTTGTGATGTGTCCCTATAGACATGCTAGCATCCATATGAGGCTTTACTTAAGCATAGCCTTGATTTGAGCTAAATGCTAATATCCGCATGCTAACATGCTCACAAAGATAATTTTGACATGCGGATATTTGACAGAGAATGGTCGCCACAGTGGTGGTTTAAGGTATTAGCATGCTAACAGTATCTACTGTATTTGGCATCGAACATAAAGAACATCTAAATTGATGAAAATGTCTTAAGTTTTGCTGGTGTTTGGTTGTAAGCCAAAGCACTGGATGAAAGGAAATGTTGAACAAATGATGACACGAGATAAAAAGTTAAGGGGATCGGCAAAGTTATTACAATCCATCCTGAGGGGGACATGAATACCAAATGTTATGGCAATCCATCCAAAAGTAAAACAAATGTCAAGACTGTTGGTGGTATAGAAAAATTCAGGGGATCAAGATTTATTTTCTAGGAAACCATGAATGTCTGTACCAATTCAATCATGTAGATATTGAGATATTTCAGTCTGTAAGTAGAACAAAAGACCAAACTTTGAGTCACTGGTGATGCCAGATAAAAAGACAGAGGATCAAGAAAATCATTACGGTTCATCCTCTGGGGACCTGTGTTTCTGTGCCAAATTTCTACTAAATCCAACTATTAGTTGCCAAGTCATTTCAGTTCCAACCTGAAAAAAGTCAACCTCATGATGGCGCTGGAGGGAAAGTCAGCGGATAACTAAAGTTATTGGCATCCTCTGGCAACCATGAATGTCCGTACAAAATTTCACGGCAATCCCCTCAACTATAGTTGCTGAGACATTTCTGATCGAAAGTGGTGGAACAACTTGACCAACCAACCAAACAGCAAACCTTTCCATTTGTATAGCTACTGTGACTAAAATTAAAAATATAGGAAGAAATAAACATCTTCCTGCATCTTTTGTAAAAAAAATAAAATAAATAAAATGGGATGAAAAATCATGACTCCATACTGCTCTTTTGAGGCCATTAGTTTCAGCATTGTAATTCCATAACCTGTGACTGACTGCAGATCGAGTTAGGGTGATCAGAAACAATAAAAAGTAGAAAAGAATGGTAAGAGTTTTTATCGGATAAGTAATAAACAAATAAATAAATAAAGGAGAGGAGAAGTGACCTGAAACCAGAGAGCGAAGAGAGACAATTGTTACATTAAGTCCAGTCGATATTACTGCTCTCAGTGATGTTT
Source organism: Anarhichas minor (assembly GCF_050575085.1). Classification (NCBI taxonomy): domain Eukaryota; kingdom Metazoa; phylum Chordata; class Actinopteri; order Perciformes; family Anarhichadidae; genus Anarhichas; species Anarhichas minor. The sequence goes on from NW_027466504.1 coordinate 3,277,786, forward strand.
GTGTGTTTTGGTGCAATCAACTTTTTTTTGTGTCCGCTATTGTTTCAGGCTGACACAAGGACTCAAATCGATACGAGAGAGAGAGAGAGAGAGAGAGAGAGAGAGAGAGAGAGAGAGAGAGAGAGAGAGAGAGTATTGGTTTTTATCTAAGGCATTACAGTATGTTGATTAATTGGATTTCACACCATGGAGATTGAGGAGAGAGCAAATAGAGGGGAAACAGACCAAAGAAGAGGCAGAACTGATGGGCTCAGAATCACAGGGAGGAGAGGAGATGTACATACATTTATATTTTGTATTTTGATTCCATCTTGCAGGTAGATTGGTTAAGATCACATACGAAGATGGTAGGGGACAGAACGAAAAAAATGACACATCCCATACATAACATATTCTGTACATGTCTACATATGTGTAGCTTATATAAAAGAAAGAAAGAAAAAAGACTGCAAAGACAATAAGTGGGTAAAAATGGGAGGAGAGAAAAAAAAATGGTTGAGGTGAAGGAGAAGATTGGAGACGATGATAGGACACATACCAACAGAAAGGTAAGGAATAGAACAAGTCAGAGAGGAAAGGAGAAAAGGGAGCGAAAAAGAAGCGATCCTAAAAAACATCATAAGCGTCTTACAGGAACACTATCCAGGAGCCTCACGCCATCAAATTGGCAAAAAAACAATCCAACTCAACCAAATTATACACAAAAACACACACACACACACACACACACAAAACTACCGTATTGAACTGAAATATGCCAAACACAACACAAACTCAACTGTTATTTGGCCCTGAAACACATCCCACCACTTTAGCTAATAAAAAAGCTGAGTTAAACATTGACAATGTACCCACTCAGCTGTCGAAACAAACGCTGACAAACATGGCTGCCAAGAGAAGACAATCTCCTTTACATCAGCAAAAAAAACAGCTCTCCCGAGCTACAAAATATGTATTTGCTTTTACACCTCCTTCAGTCTGTGTTCAATCAATTCAATTTGTGTATGTTCTGAAGGATGGTGTGTGTTTGTTTTGTTTTCTTGTAAAATGTAATAGCTCAATAATATAAAATTCAGCTTAGAAGACAATGTGACATTAACATGCGTGCTAATAAAGAGCAAAATCTGAGAGGAAGAAAATAAGGAAATGGAGAGGAGGGGAGATGAGAAACGATGAAAGAGGGGCCAAGTGGGAGGGAGGAGAGAGGAGAGAGGAGGAGAAAGGGAAAGTGTAGAAGGTAGGCGAGAAGAGGAAGAGGAGAAAGGAAACACAAGGAGACGAGAGGGAAGGAGTAGAGGGGATGACGGACAAAAAGAGGATAGAAGAGGAGACAGAAAAAGGAGAGGAAGGGTTAAAAAGGTGGAGAAGAGATGAAATGAGAGGAGAGCAGAGGACAGGAAACAGGAGGAGAGGGGAGAGGAGGAGAGGAAGGAAACAGAAAGTAGAGGGAGGACAGAATTCAAGCAGAGGAAATGATAAAGGAAAGAGTGGAAGGAGGGAAAGAAGAGGAGGAAAGGAGAGGAGGAGACAAAGCAAGAGAAAAGGAGAGGAGTGAAGAAAAAGTGGAGGGGAAGATGGAAGATGAGGACAAGTCATTATTAGTGGTTGTGCATGAGAGCTGGACAATGTTTAATGTGGCCCAATTATGTCATAAAAGTAAAACGGCTCCTTTAACATGTTTGTCCTTTTCCCCAATTCATCATTTAGAAAAAAGATGACAAAAGTGATGGAATTATACAAACACAAGTTTAAGTTTAGACTGCATATAACACAGCATATGACTCCAAATATGCGTTTTGAAATTTACAAAATGCACAGAGTCAATCATGAATAGAAAAAGCACAAAGATCGGAAAAATGTCCTCAAAATGTTATAGCTGACACAGCTCTCATTCAATCACAGAGCATTCGACCTGATATGACATCCAAAGCATTCCACATCATTTGCTTTTGGCTGCAGTACTTACAGACTGGGAGTCAGCGGTGCAGCCTCCTCCCCCATTGGCCCAGATGTTAAAAAACTACAAATCCCAGCAGCAGAGTTAGAGGCCACAAAAGAAAAAAGAAGGAAGTCCAACATTCAGTGGTTCAATAGAGAAATCACTGTTGCTCCATCGCGTGTAACAAGACAAACTGTTTCTCTAAATACGCCGTGAAGAAAAACCCTTCAGAGACTCCATGACCCAGTGGGTGAAACTCTACCTAACCACACACACACACCATCTCCGCTCTTGTAATCTCTACACGAAAACAACATCCACACATTTGGGCGCTTCCTGGGAGCAATAGCCAAAAGGTCACAGCGAGGTCACCTGCTGTTGTGGCACCGCACGATTCACTTCCTGATCCATAGCTCTCACTGTGTCGGCCCCAAACCCTGGTCTCCCTTCACAGCCCAACCAAGTTGGACCAATATACAGTATGGGCTGACAAGTAGAGCCAGTGTGATCGATTATATGTTTATTGATCAATACATTGGTTTTTGTGGAAAGCCTTTAAATGGAATTCAATGTGGTGATTTTTGGCAAGATTCAACATGAATATGCAATGAATATGCAATGAATATGCAATGAATATGTCTCTCTTATAAAATTACCTTCCCGTACAATTAAACTAAATTTTGTTTTGAGGAAAAACCAGGCGGCAACCTCCAGTTGAGTGAAGCAAATGATGTAAATGATGGTCCATTTAGAGTTAAATAGACCATAAAGCGGAGTATGCTTCAGGGGGGGGGGCTTACTGTTATTGACAGGTCGCTGCCGTATACTGCGTCTCTACGTCAACCCTCCGCATTCTAAATATGGTAACTTCCATTCATTGGTTGCGGAAAAAACAACGGCGACGGCGAAATCGCTAGTCTCGAGGCTTCAAAACGGCAGTCCACAAACCAATGGATGACGTCACGATGACTACGCCCACTTCTTATATATAGTATGAGGGGAAAAAGTACTTTCTCCCAGATTACGGTTGCAGTTTTATACATGTGGTTAAGGTTGTACATTGAAAACAGAACAAAGAAAAACACAACAAAACCGCTTTATTAGTACGTCTGTCAGGTAATTTAAGTCACGGACATAAAATTAAAAGAAGTCAACAATGACTTCTTTTAATTCAACCTCCTCATTTTAGGTACTTCAACGAACTTTTATTAGAAACCTATTTGTGGTACGTCAAAACATACTGAATCAAAGAGAAAATACGTTTCCGTCGAAACGTAATTGACAATACAGTTTCGTTGACTGGGAGGGTAATCTTTAGGAGACAGGGCTGGAATATGAAACCCGTATGTTTTGTTTTATAATTGGTGTCTTATTAGTTATTTCAGAGGCATTTTTGTGGTGGCTTCAATCCAAAATAACTTCTATTGGTATTAGGCTTAATAATGCCTGGCTGGATGTAACTACACTCAATCTTAAATGCATAGAGGGATTTGGGGCAGTCTTTCATCCTTACTACACCTCTGCTCTTAATGTCATTCTCTTATTGGGTTCATCGAGTTTTTTGATTATTTCCAAATCTCTTTACTTCTACCTTCCAAATCTGATGCCTGTTGTCTCTTTCTGTAGTTTTTCTACTCTATTTTTCTATTTTATTATCTCATGGCACAATTCCACCTTTTTTGCCCAGATTTCCTATATTTATTTATGTTCGATTTGTAAATTCTAAGTGAAAGTAGAATATCACAATTGTTTACTGAGACTTAACTGCTAATGAAGAATGAAACATAAATGTGTACGAGCAGGTCTTTTCTTACACTATGTAAATGTGTGGACAGAGCGTACTGCAGAGAGTCCAAATAAAATGTAAAATAAACATACAGACAAATAAACATAAAATGTAAAGAATAAATGATATGGGAGGGGAAAAGGGATGGAGAGAGGATACTGAAAATGATTACTATAGAAAAGAAATAGGAGTAGAAAGGACATTCTTATCCCATTCAAATCAACATAGCTGGATTGTCAGAAAGGTGGCCATTTTTAGGTGTATCGTTTCCATTGTGATCGCTGTAGCTAACTTCCGTACAAAGTAAACCGACTTACTGCAAGTCGTGGACTCACCGAGGTGAGGTTTTGCAGTAACGACTAAAAGAAACAGTGGAGTCGTAACGTTACAAAGCGTGGAAAGGCGGAGTAAATTAGTTAAATTGAACAACTTAGTTTTCTTTCTTCCTTTCTTCTCCTCCTTGGAGTACCAAGTATTGTTGGAATTAGCAAGCTAGCTATATAACTAGTGTGCAGCTGCCTAGTTGGCTAGCTTGCTAATTCTGCCATGCTACACTGCTAACAGCAAATGAGCAGAACGGTGAGCCGTTGGCCAGCGCTGACACCCGCCTCGTATCCCCGCCGCTCTGGGGAAGGACAAGCTAGTCACCTAGCTAACCAGCCAGCCATTCGTCTCCAGAGCTGCGTACGCTGTCTGCCAGGCGAGCTGCGACAACACTTACAACGTGCGTTGTCACTGTAACAACAATCAACAATTGCCATTTTCTTTTGTACAAGCAAATGACCACAGACAACCGTTCAATGACGGTTCTACTCCTTATTCTATTTCTGTGGTTATTACAGAGTAGCCTACATGTACAGAGGTGAAAGGCTAACCTGGTAGCCTGCTAGCACACGCTGTCCCTCACTTAAGTTTATGTGAAATTATTCCCACAACACATGCTAACCGATCATTTTAAACTACTATCACTCGACATGCTAAAGTGAGTACCAGAGGCAATAATCTACCGTAAATGCATGTCTCATTAGGTGTCTATGGTCTCCTCGTGAACGGAAACTTGGTAGACAACAGACAATTTAACACAGATGTGAGTCTGTGTATGTGTGTGTGTGTTTTGTGACAAAGTAGTGCATACTGAATAAAAGCAAACAATGAGAACAGGAGAAGGAAATACATCACATCAGTCAACCACAACAAGCCATCGGATTCACTCTCGCAGGTGAGGGGAAAAAAATAAAAAAATCTTTATCACATCAGATGTATGCAGTGGGGTTGGCAGATCATTATGAGAGGGAGACAGGGAGGAGGAGGGAGCAAAGGGAGGGGGGGAAGGGAGAGGCAGAGAGACAGGGAGAGATCAGAGAGAGGTGTACAGCGTGATGGAGAAAACAGAGAGCGAGCTCATTAAGGAAATGCAGGGAAATATCCATATTCAAATGTAGTAAGACACAAGGTTAAAGCAAAGTGAGCATAAAAGCTTCACTTTCCCCGTATGCAAACACACACAAGCTCATAAACACACTCCACTTTTCCGTCAAAACGTTCAATGCCTTTACTCTTGAACATAAAAAAATAAACCCTATGTGTATGTGGGTGCATGTATTGTAAAGAAAAGAAAAGAAAAAAAGATTCATAGCAAAAAACAACATTAACATAAATAATGTATCTCATAACTAAGATGTGCAGCACTAACAAGCTCTGCACTATGACTCCACATACAGAGAGAAACCTAAGCTCTGTCCATGAGAATGTAAATGAAAGTGGATACACTGGAAAAAGGTTCCCTCATTTAGCTTGGTATAAAAAAATTGTTTAAAAAACACAGTTATCTGAATGAAAGCGACAACATTTCCAAAGTAAATGAATCTATTAGGATTTTTATATTTTATATATTAATTAATTAATATATTTTATTAAATAAAATGTTAATTTTCACTAAGTGCAATTATCTGTATATTGCTATCATAGCTTTTTAAACAATGAGATTGAAATATATGCCAAGAGAGTCCGTAACTGTAAAGCATTGTTATTGTGAATATGCAAATAGAATCCGAGAGCTGCGAAATATCTGTTTTAACAAGCCGTACTGAGGAGTCCTTAAATGTTATGTTTTTTAAAGAAAGTGAACAAATCCGTCCGAGTGAGAAAAATGTACTTTTTAGACTTGTAAACTGACTTTGCAAATTGTCAGTTTTACATTTTGTTAATTTGAGTAAAAGATGTGTCTATGTTTATGAGATACTAACAACTAAAGGCTGGCGTTATTTCATATTTGTATTACTGTCAACAAACATCCCGGCTCCCATACTAAGTTGTAGTTGTAGTTTAGGCTATATACTAATATATAGCAGCCTTTTGACTGTCTTTTCTCTGTTATCAATAAAGCATGTGACGCACGGTGCTGTGGCAACAGTGTTTTCAGCTTAAATCTGAAAAAATGGGTCACAAGTGTATCATTATTTTCTTTTTAAAGCCCAGTAATTTCCAAGAACAGCTGGGCACCGTAGTTTTTAGAAAACATTGTTGAAACTGAAGCGGGTTTGTTGGGGGCTATTTTCTGCCACGGATTACTACACAACTGGTGCTCTAGTGAGTATTTTCGGCAGCAGCATTGAGTGTGTGTGAGTTCATGGTAATAAAGGGACATGTCATCAGTGCAGTGAGGCTCACTGGTGTGTTTTTAATACTGTTTGGACAACAAATATTCTCTATGCATGTGTTGGAGAAGCTTCTCTGAAAGCATAGCTTTGCAAGCTTCACACTGGAAGATGACCTAAGCTACCAGGAGGAGGAAATAAAGCTACTTACAAAAAGTAGCTCAAACTACTTTGTCAAAAAAAAATTTTTTAATTGACACTTGCATGTGATACGAAATTAATAAAAAAAATGTATTTAAAAAAAGTCACGCGCCTTCTTTCACCTTGCTCTGGCGTTATGGCTTTCAGTTTGAGCGGTGACAAACCTCATCTATACAAAGTATGAAGCTGACGAAAAAGAAAAACATTCCTTTCCTTTTATGGCCCAACATTGTTTGTAGATCAGTAGTTAACGATGCAAAAAAAGTAATTTAACTACTTAAATCGCCAAATCACTGAAAAATGACCATATATCAGGCAATACAAAGAAGGGTTTTGATGGCAAGAGGAGCAAAGACGACGGATGAAAAGGGTACGAAAGGACGGAGGTTGGAGGAGTCGAGGGGGTGCAGAGACAGGGAGGAGCTTCTGGACTAACTGTATAGCACTGAGACAGATGCTACAATGAACCGTAACGCACAGCTGGAAAGCATGTGGACCTTTATCTGGCAAGGGCAAACGGAGCGGACACACACACACACACACACACACACACACACACCGTCTTCCTTGCAGGGATATCCCTTGTTGGCATTTTAACCTTGAATTTTGTAGGTGCTCTGCAATCCTGAATGAAAATGTCACTATGTTACATTATTATTTCAACACAAACCATGATCATTTTTCTGACCCTTAACTAATTAGTTATGTTGTCTTAACCTAACCGGCTGTTTCAAAATGTTAACGTAATACGAGGCAAATATGAAAAAGCATTAATGATTTTTGGTTTAGAAATATCGCCATTTGACGTAAATCTTGGTCTGCAGAAAAGCACAATGCCAACATTTTTTGAAGGATATAGGCTGGTTTCATTGGAAACAAATCGCGCGACAAGCCCAAAGTCAACAATTGTCAAACTTTAAAATTTGCTGTATTGTAATAACCCTGTAAAGCACATTGAAATGCCCTGCTGTACGACATGTGCTATACAAATAAAGCTGGCTTGCTTAGTCAAATTCTGATACATCTTAATCCTCTGTGCCATAGAGCTCCATTAAAACTATTAAAAACACGTAAATGAAGTACAGCATAACACCGGGTGACATGTAGCTTCATGACCATGAACACGCACACTGTAGTTTATTCTTAATGAATCACACATACATCGTCCTGCTGCCATAAACATCAGCTAGGGCCAACGAATCTACCAAAATGAGCCAAAATGAGCTGTGGTGCCCCTTGTTTGCAGTGTTTGCAGTCCACTGGAAAACATGAAGGTATCAACATACGACCAAAAGATGATGGGTACCAAACAAACCATTAATTCAGTGAATGATCCCTGCTGGGGCCCCTGAGAGCCACTAACACTAACCAGATCTCTGTTAATCCACGGCTGAAAATAGTGTTTGCTTAAAAAACTACAGCTCCCAAGAAACCGCTATTCTTTTTTTATGAAACGATATATTTGCAAGGCGTTTTTAGATATTGTTGGTTCGGCTTTTTCCTGGGGGATTTGTTGACGAAAAAGGAAAGATACACCCTGTCACCAGCCTTGTTATCATCCACACATTTCATGAGCTGGCTTCTGAACACTTTCAATCAGCCAATACTCAACAAATATTCAGTTGTAATGAGGACATTATTCTCAAATTTGCACCAACAATCCTCATTGCGTCTCCACTCATCCTCACCTCTAACGACCTCCCAGATATTTCGGCATGCAAAGCTTCCTTTCAATTTTATCAATTGCTTCCAAAAATGGATTTGGACCGCTCTATCGCAGAGCCTGAATCCTCAATCAAAGCTTAAAGCTCCAGTTAAACAACTTCCCAAAAAAAAGTTAAGGACCCCTCTGCTGACCCATCTACGTACAGTAGATGTGTCTAAAAATAAAGCAGATAAAAGAGCTGAGTCCTTCAGTCCTTGAGCGCCGTTACTGCTGCTGAGCCAAACGTTGGCTCTGCCTTTCCCCCCGGTCTCCGGGCTTTCATAAAGCAGGGGGGGGGGGGGGCATCAGGATTGGGGTTTGGGAGCCAGTTCCGACTCTTCCCCCCGTAGTGACTCAGGCCTCTATGTGGCCGAGTATGAGTCACTCCTTCTGGTTCCTGGATCGATATTCAAAAGGCAGGCAGACATGAATCAAATAACAATGAGTCAGTGTCAGAATAAAATCACATTGCGGCCATTTAGAAATTAAGCACTCTGTCTCGTTCCCATTTGTTCTCCCAACACTTATTTTGAAGGAAACTCCGGTCCCTTGTTACTCAGTTCTGTTGTGAGATGCTTTAAGTAAAGACCTTGAAAAGTTTTCATTCTCTCCAACTCGCTCTCCCTCTCAGCATTCAGCATCCTTTTTACCTTTCCGGTCCTGTCTTTTAATCTAGTCCCCACACACACGAACACACACACACACACACACAATTTGTTTGGATTCAAAGGAGATCCACCTACACTCACTTTAACACCTTATTATTTGCAGATAAAAGAGTTTATCACCTTTCCAGGATTATGAAACTGGCCTGAATTGTGCTACGTTATATCAAACGGCCATGAAACTAATTTAAAAGAGTCTTTTAAGGCTCCATAGGGAAGAAAAATTGTTTAATTCTAAGATTGAAATACATTTTTTATCGTGTTTGGAGTATGATCATGATACAATAAGCTATGTTTTCAAGAAATATGCGCAGCATGCACAAAATCAATTGACCCTTTGCTAAGCCCCGCCCCACTCTGCTGTCAGAGCTACCATGGAGCTCACTAACTGCACTCCCTGAAGAAATATTTTTTTGGTCAAACGAAAAAGCAATTTCCGAGAGAAGCTGACAGAAGAGTCTACAATGTGTTTGAAGGATAAATCCAGGATGTCAAACTGATTAAGCAGTGAAAACGGGTTGAAAAGATGAAGATAGAAGCTGAAATGTAAAAGTAAACCACCGCATCACCTGGTGATCCAGACAGAAGACAATGAAATGAATGAGCAGCTCTGTTCGTGAAAAGCTGGGTAGGTCTTAATTCACTGTTACAATCAAAGCAAAAGCAGCATGTGTTTATATACCTTCAGTAGCTAGGTTAGCTAGGTTAGCTAGGTTTTCATGTAGAAACGTAACGTTTTAGAAACGTATATCTCCCTCCAACCTCTCCGGGTAACAAATATCACTATTACGCAATGTTTAACCATGATGAGATCCAAATCCACTAAACCAGCCTGAACATGAAGAACATCTGAAACCATTGCATGAGATTCTATGGTGCAGAGCTTGATGGTTGTCGAACCATGGTCAGAGCTGATTGGCTAGTCTGCGTTTGAGGGCAGGACTTAGATAAGGGTCAATGAGGTCACCTTTAGTCCTACTGGATGAAGTTAAAATTACTTTTTGGTAATCATTGTAATAATTAAAACCGAATTTTCCAAAGCATACATACATTTCCCCTTTATCTTACTGGAAGTACTAACAATAAAATCTACAGTAATTGAACCTGCATCAATTAAGGGGTTGTCCTTAACAAGCGGTGAACGCAGCATTGACATATTATCACTTTTGAAGTTCACGTGTTAGCAAACTGTTTCCTTTTTAAACACATTCAGCAGACAGAGCCGCATAAGCATTTATTTGGAGTCGTGTTTCTGGCCACCTGATGAATATAAGTCCAGTTCACTCTCCTTTTAACTCTGTTCTGGCTCTTTAGCATGCTAAATGCTCCACTGTGTAGTGTTTTCAGCTATGTTTTTTATTTAGTCCTAGTCCTGTGACAAATGGCCTTGTTATCATATTTGTTCAACCTCTTAGGTTTTCTTTAGTTAAGTTTTAGTTGGTTAGCTATTCATTGTAATTAACCAAGCGATTCGGTCATGTGTCTCTCATTAAATTAAAGTATCTATACATGCAAAATAATGCAAAATAAATAAAATGGAGTATTCCAGTTGGAACATGTATTCTACTTAAAATAGAAAGCTCTATCTCTGCATGAAGAATATGATGGATGTGATTATTCTCTACAATATAATTTGCCTTTTCAGTGCATATATTATGTGTTTTTTCTGTGGCCTGGCTGCTCACCATATGGCAGCAGGGACACGGAGAATCTCTCGCCCTCTAGTAGTCTCTATCTGTGCCAAGCTCTGTTGTTCCTCCATTCCATCCCTTCCCCTCACCCTCACTTCCGTCAGAGAACTCACCATGCTGAGCTGCTCGGATGTACTCTCACCTCCTCCACTCCCCCATCCCTTCTTCCATCCTCCCATCCTTTCCTTATATCACACTCTCTCTTATTCCCCTCCGCTTTTTTGATAGTATTTACAACTTATTGGAGAGGAGACACTTGTCTTCCTTCAGCGATTTATTTATTTTTTCAACGCTTTGAGATTTCAAGTTTTGGTTATAATATATACTAAAGAAGAACAGATTAGGTTTTTTTGGGGAATTCCCAAAAGAGACGAAAAGTGATGCCGAAGCTGACAGTTGTGATTTAATGCGGTACGAGTGGATGTGATGCCTTCAAACTGTAGCTCACCAAACCAACTCCCTCCTGTGCGCCTCCTGCACTTTTATCCTTCCTCCTCATTCCCTCCTCCACTCTTCTTACCTCCCCCCTTCCGTGGATGTGCCTCACCCCTCATCCTTGCTCTTTCTTTGGAATTTGTTTCCGCTTGTTCTTTCTTTGAAATGCTGCTCTCTATCAGGAAACGTGTGATTCTCAGTAGCTGATATCGTCACTGCCCCGTCACTGTCTCTCCAGGAGAAATCTCTGTAAACAGAATCTTCATATGAATGCAAAGACGGAATGCATTGGCCAGAATACGAAAAATACGTAAAAAATACTGCAAAGAACTCAAAGTCACTTTTCCGTAGTATATAGTTCATATCAGACCTTCTCGGGGTGAAACATAGTGCTTCTCCAAGTGTTTTATTTATGTTTGCCCCTACAGTATGAGGCTAACCATCACCAGCTCAGTGCTTATAATCCCCTTATAATTGATCCTAATGCACTTCAGGTAAAAGGTAATGAGCACACCATGTGCTGCTGCACACATGGTGAACCTGTGGACGCCCAGCATATCAGCTGGGATGAGGGAAGGCTGGTTTGGATTCAGGGACAACCTCAAATTCTGACAACTACTGGCCAGTAGGGAGAGACTCCTGTGGTCGCAAAAAGAAGTCAGATTGTATGGAAGTCTATGAGAAAATGCCCCAACTTCTCACTTGATTTATTACGACTTGAACTGTCGCCAAGACAAGATAACTATGGGCCGTGTGATAACACATAAGCCAAACTCATCGTTTACTGTTGTCTGCTGTCTTTTTTCGTGTGGGACTTTTGTACGGAAATAACGTGAATGAACTAGCTGTGAATGAGAAAGTAAAGAAGTAAACGTGGGCATTCCTGTACCCAACGAGCCAATGGTAAGTGTTAAATGAATGAAAAGTGAAGCCAATGCAAAAGTTTCTTAAACTTGCATTCTCTCTACTGACCAGCAGGGGGTCAGTGGTCGCAAAAAGAAGTCTGATTGTATAGAAGTCTATGAGAAAATGACTCTACTTCTCTCTTGATTTATTACCTCAGTAAACATTGTAAACTTGAGTTTATGGTCTCAATCTCTAGTTTCAAGTCTTCTTCAATACAGCATGATGTTCATTTTGTAAATTATGACCCAATTAGAGGTAAATGGACCATAAAGCAGGGTATGCTTTAGGGTGTGGCTACCTTGTGATTGACAGGTCGCTACCGCTACCAGAACCGTATACGGCGTCTATTACTTCTTCGTAGTCCAAATATGGTCACTGCCATTCACTGGTTGCAAAAAGCCAAGATAGTGACAGCCAAAACGCCGAACTCGAGGCTTCAAAAAGGCAGTCCACAAACCAATGGGTGACGTCAAGATGACTAATTCCACTTATTATATACAGTCTATGGGTGAATTAGGAAGGTAGCTCGAAACATGCACTGAGGTATCACTTTTTGTCAATAAGCCGTAAACAATCCCCCCGGCCATTTCATAGATTATTGGCTCCGGGATCTCAACCTTCCCCTTTAAATAAATGGACCGTTGCTGGAGCCCACAGGAGGGCGTTTGCCAGCTATAGTCGGTGTTGGTTCGAGCTCCGAACCCCGTCGCCATTCGCACCGGAGTGGATGTTCAAGAGCACGGTGGCTGCGGGATGATAGCAATTACCACCAAATGGAAAGAAAGTGGGTGAAGAGGAGTGCTTGAGAACACACTTAGCTCTGTCACGCACACTTGATTTATTGGAGTGCACACAACAACATACAAACACACACACACATACTTGTAATTGGACAAATACCTAAGGAAGACTATTTTTGGATCACGATGAGATGAAGCAAGAGTCTAGAGGACTGAAGAGAAAAGAGAGAAACTAAGAAGAGAGCGAGCTCCCAGATATAAAAAAGATAGATGGAACAAAAGACGAAGATGAGAAGAAAAACAGAGGAAGAAAAACAGAGAGAGAGAGCGGGATGAGAGAGAGAGAGAGAGAGAGAGAGAAGGGACAGATGGAGAGAGCACCAGAGCCAACAGCAGAGCTAAGTGGGTAGTGTGCTCCCCAGACAGCGCTCCATATGGCCTGGCAACGCCATACACAGCCAGGCAGCACAAACACACATATACACAGCATGTATACACACGGAAACATACACAGAGCATGTATCCACACGGACACACACATACAGTATGTATACACACACGGACAAACACAGATACCCGAATACTCCTCAACACAAACAATCACAGGTCGTGCGTATTCACACATTGCCATGTACCCACACATATACAGAGTTCGGCCACTCTTTCAACAAACAAAAACAAACATCAAATGAGATCCATTGGTGTCCTCATTTTTAGTCCCCTTGTTATTGATGGGTTGTTCAAAATGTGACTTTTAGCACAAATATGGTAACTTCCAGTCATTGGTTGCGGAAAACACAACATGGCGACGGCCGTAATCCAAGATGGCGAAAGCAAAATCGCCAAACTCGAGTCTTCTAAACGGCAGTCCACAAACCAAAGGGTGACGTCACGGTGACTACGTCCACTTCTTATATACAGTCTATAGTTAAAAATGTTTTTTTTTGCTGATCCGAAAAATGATCTGAACCGTGACTCAAAAACCGTGATACGAACCAAACCGTGAGTTTTGTGATCCGTTACATCCCTAGTTCATACCATCAATTCATTCCTTATATAACAACGCAAAAGACCCAGTTATGGGGGGAAAAAATAAAAATGAAATGCTTCCTATCCAGTAAAGATGGAACTCTCTCAAGCGTGCAGAAATGTAAGTGAGAGTGTTTCAAGTCCCTCCCCCCCCCCCCCCCCCCGGGGGTCCCCGCTGGAGCAGAGACTCATGGGAAGACCAGGATAACAGCCAATCCCTGAAGGAAGTGAGGATGTGACTCCTCGCTAATCCCAGGGTGTCACCGAGGTTACTATGGGGCTGCTGGGCCGTCACCATGGTACCCTGCTTTCAGGGGAAACCTGGCACCAATCGCATTTAGCGATGTGGAGTGTAAACACCTTTACACCGCATTACATCCATGTTGCCTTTAAAGAAGCTTGGGGTTTGCCGTGCAGACATGGGGGTCAGAGCACTGACCAAAAAATCCTATGAATCTGTCCTAATTCACCCATTTCATCTCACAAGTTATATGTTGTGACCACAATATTTGTTTCATACATTTTGTTAAAGCAACACTGGTATGCAAAACGACTTCATTATTAACATAAGAACTCTCAATGGTGGACCTTCAAGAGAACATACAAGACTAAATAACACGGAGAACAAAATGCTAATTTAAAAATGCATTCAGTAACACAATGACACACACTGTTGCATGTTCCCCTACAGACTCTGAAACGTCTGCAACTCCTGGGCTTATTAGAAGTTCAAAAAACCCCAAGAGATGGACTCAAAAGTACACAGTGGTCAAGTTTAGAACAAGCCGTTCTCTCTCACAGCGCTTTGAGATCGCCAGCAGCTTCATCGGCGGCTCACCAGAAGTCTCTACTGAGCCGATCAACCTGACAAACGTCTGGCAAGAACGGACCGTCAGCAGCCAGGTTTCCCTGCCCACTTTATTTCCTACAGACTGAATAAGTCTGTGAATAAACATTGTGCCTTGAGAAGCACACAGCGAACAGCCTGCCATCCAGGGTTTCCCTGAGCTTTTTTACTAATTGAAATGAGTAAAAGAATGACCAAAACTTTCCATTATGAGATACTGATATTAAAGGGAAAAACATTTGCCACCGTTTATGTGGATGTCAAATCAGTGTTTATGGTTAATTTAGTCAATTGAGGCAATACAAATTCCTCAGTGTGCACTATACTGACCAAGAAAGCTGAGTTCTCCTGCTCACGGACCTGCGCCGGCAGTACCTACATCTACCAGGATGCATTGCGAGTGTTGGGTCTTAAAAACAAAGGATGAGAGAGCCTGCAGGCCGCAGGTAGTTTTCTGCTGCGAGCTTCTTACTGCGCACGCGCATCAGAAAAATGAGCTGGATTCGGTTCAAAATTAAAAACAATATTTAATGTACTACACAAAGTTCACTTACAAACTGAATTAACTATCAATAGTAATATTTCATGAAATAGAGGCCCCATCCGCACCACACGACAGACTGGTGTGTCCGCCTCATGGTCCAGATGAGGTCTGATTCTCTCCGGGGATTCACAGTTTCTTTGTCTCTCCAAAGTCTCTGAAATGTCTCATATTACACATTCCTTAGCCCATCGATCAGCTCAGTGATTGGCTGAACCCTTCGGACTTCAGTCGTACACTTCCTTGACCAATTCCTCCCCCCTTCTTGAAGGCTGTGCTCAGAAACTCTTCAGCAGCATCCCCCTCTCTCTGACTTTATGGCGGTGTCATAAATTCTCTGGTTTCTCACAGTGCACAACAGATTCAGTAACTCTCCCTTTAGTTTAAACCTTCTACAAGTAAACATATTGTAACACATAATATCCATCGCTAGGAGCGCTTTAAAACTTAAATTCCTCACACGAGCTAGCTTCTGACGCCGGGGGGGGCCCCCGTTGGCCATATTCTCTTGCACGGCTAATGCAGCCTCCGCCTCTCTCCCCTGCATCTCTTCAGCCGTGTACTCTAGCTTGAGTAAATGCAGCTGAATATCTGAGTCGTCCAAAACACTGTAGTTTTAACTGATGGACGGGTCACCTGGCGCAACTGTCAACCGTGGCGGACTGTACTCAGTGCGAGGGCCCTATGTCTATGGGCCTATGGTTTGCCTGTGTCGGCAAACCCACCGACCCGTTTGGAAACACGGATCCAGGGTCGTTAACCATGATTGTGGGTGTGATTTTTTTCACCGTGCCATTGCCATTCACTTCTATTAAAACAATGTGTTATTATGAAATTGTTTACTAGAGCAAGAAGTTGTTCATCTTGCCTCTTAATTTTGTTTTCAAAGATTGGTGCATTTAACTTTAAAAAGCAGTCTCCTGTATTGTTTCATATTGCAATATATATTGCAGAAAATAAAATATTGCAATGTCAGTTTATTTTCATTATCGTGCATTATCTTTATTACTCAGACATGAAATACAAATGTTTTTTTTAAAAGCCAACAGGTGGGCGGGAGGTCGGAATCCGCCATGTTGCACCGCCACATTCCTACGGTAGCCCAGAACGGAAAAACCAAACGCTGGCTCTAGAGAGAGCCTTTTGCATTTTTACATCACCTAAAGACCACCATAGGTTCTCCTACACGTTTGAAAAGGGAGGGGTAAGCTGAGGGGTATTCAGTTGGTTGCAATCTGCAACTTCACCGCTAGATGCTACTAAATCTTGCACACTGCTCCTTTAACAGAGTCAAGTCAAGCCAATTGTATTCATAAAGCCCGACATCATGAATGTGCCTCTAGGAGCTCAGGAACAGTCCTCCTGGTTTATAAAATCACTTTATAGACATAATGTTATTTCAGTCCCACCTCAATAGCCCCTGCAGAAGGACTACTGCAGGATTACTGACTGTAACGTCTGGTGAATAATGTGAGGGAACTCTGTCCGGAGAGGCACAAATTGTATAATGTTATAAACAGGGGGCCATATTGTGGGATTCCTCAGAGAAGCAGATGTGCTCCAGCTGATTTACTCTGTAATCCCACCTCCCTCTCTGATCCAACAACACACACACACACACACTCCAACACACACATAGAGTGCACACAGAGAGAACATAAACAAGCTTTATCTTTTGATCATTGTGCGGCAGAAAAAAAGAAGAAAAAAAAGACACTACTGGCTGCAGAGGTCACAGCAAACAGAAACGCGTGGAACCTCGCATTTCAACGCGCAACCAATTCAGCGGGGACGTTCATATGATATCAAGGAGTGTTTCAAATATCATTTGCAATTCAAGTCCGTATTAACAACCAGTGATCAAATAACCAGACACACTAGAGGTGTGTCTAGAGGAATATAGAAGTAGAGAGGTTGGCACCACTGACTATATTTCCCAATGCAGATTTGCATATGAAAATGTACTTTAAACTCACGGGGGTTTCCTCGATAATATCAAGAGGAATAAATATTTGGAATAAATATTTCGACTTTGTTCCTGAGGAATTTCATTTTTTTCTGTATGTGAAATAGCATGAAATACTACAGTACCCATGAATCTCAGTAGCGACGGCTATACATGTGTTGTAAGTGTGACAGGATTCGAAGATCGATCGCATTCTGATCGTTTTGCTGTCACAATTGGTAACAAACGCAGATGCACCGATCGATCAGTCTCATATATTTGGTTTTTTTTGCAGGTCATATTTACACACGTGGTGCTGCATGGTAGTATTTACTTTGTGCAGACTCGTGGCACAATACGAGTCTGCCACGTGCCACGAATACACACATATATTGTCAGGCGGGTCAAAATGTGAAAGCAGCATTCCTAGTAAGTTGTGTAAAGTTTACGAGTTAATATATATATATACAGTGTCTTGCATATGTATTCACCCCCCTTGGATGTTTCATCCTTTTGTTGCTTTTATACATGAAATCATGGTCAGTATAATTTGGCTTTTTTTGACAAGAATTTGCAAAAAAAAACTCTTTAATATCAAAGTGAAAACAGATTTTTACAAAATAATGTCAATTATTTAAAAATATATAAGGTAAAGTAAATGATTGCATAAGTATTCACCCCCTTCAGGTCAGTATTTAGTAAATGCACCTTTGGCTGCAATCACAGCACTGAGTGTGTGTGTGTGTGTGTGTGTGTGTGTGTGTGTGTGTGTGTGTGTGTGTGTGTGTGTGTGTGTGTGGATATGTCTCACTCAGGCTGGCACATCTGGACACTAAGATTTTTCTCCATTCTTCTACAAAAGAGCTCAAGCTCTGTCAGGTTGCTCAGGGATCGGGCGTGAACAGCTCTTTTCAAGTCCAGACAAATTCTGGATTGGATTGAGGTCTGGGCTTTGACTTGGCCACTCCAGAACATTCACCTTGTGGTCTTTGAACCATTCTGTGTATGTTTTGCTGTATGCTTGGGGTCGTTGACTTTCTGGAGAATAAATCTTCTCCCAAGTCGTAGTTCTCTTGCAGACTGAGTCAGATTATCCTCCAGGATTTGGCGATATCTTTCTGCATTCATGTTCCCCTCTACCTTTACAAGCCTTCCAGGGACTGCTGCTGAGAAGCATCCCCAGAGCATGATGCTGCCACCACCATGCTTCACGGTGGAGATGGTGTGTTTGTGGTGATGTGCAGTGGTTGGTGTTCACCAAACATAGCGTCTATTCTGATGGCCAAAAAGCAAAATTTTCGTCTCATCAGAACAAAGAACCTTCTTCCAGTTGATATTGGAGTCTCCCACATGTCTTTGGGTGAATTCCTTCTACAGAGTCTTTCTCTTTGCCACTCTCCCATACAGCTTCGACTGGTGAAGAACCCGGGCAATAGTTGCTGTATGTACAGTCTCTCCCATCTGAGCCACTGCAGCTTTGAACTCCTTCAGAGTGGTCCTAGGTGTCTTGGTGGCCTCCCTCATCAGTCCTCTTCTTGCCCGGTCACTCAGTTTGTGAGGACGGCCAGCTCTGGGCAGATTTAAAGGGGGTGAATATTTATGCAAACACTTATTTTACACGATATATTTTTAATAAGTGACAGCAGTCCATGGTATAAACAGTCTCTCGAATAAGCTGTGTTGTCCTGTTAGCGACCAATTGAGCTATAAAGTAGCAGCCAGTTAGCTAGCTTGGAGAGCAGTAGCAGCTAGTGTAGCCGGCTAGTGTGTGGTAAGCTCTCCTGCCAGTTATTTTGGGGGCTTTACTATGGGAAAATAGAACTGGTTACTTATTTTGTATATTATTCAATCTTATCAAATATCACAATATCACAATGTCACGCATTGTTCAACTGTTTTCCCAAGCGCACATGATGGAAAGTCATTCCTCCAGACAAGCAGCTTGGCAGGAGAGCTGAGCAAACCGTGAGACACCCAGAGCATCTGAATCCAGCCTGAGCCAATTCTACGGAGGAGGACGACAACATTAGCTGATCTCTAATGACTCAACAGGATCTGGACAGGACTTACCACGCTGGCCACGTCCGTCTTTACAGCGGAAGGGATGTAGTTTCTGTCTATTAAATGATGGACAGCAACTGGGCTTGTGTGTGTGTGTTTAACAGGATATTAACTCACTCCGAGGGTAAAGAAGTGTGTGGCTTTGATTAAATATTTTTTCAGTGACACAAACTGAGGCATATTCCCTAAATATAAATCAGAAAAATTATAAATGGGGTGTTCAATTTAAGAGTACCACACAAATTCCATAATAATGGCTTGAGTCATGCTTGCGAAAGATAGGTAACCAGAGCATGAGTTTATCTATTATACTGTTCACTCATCCAAGGTGTGAAATATATTTCACAACAATAGCATGAATGTGAGGCAAGGAAGAGACTGCCAGCTCTTGATTGGAGGTTGTTTTGGGCCACTTCGGGACATATCAGTTATACAGTGCTTGTGCACACGCATTTGGGTATCTGAGGTGCCTATCAATCTGCAAAATGTGAAATAAGAAAATCCAGTCAGTTGTTTGTGGAGCAGCCTAGATCAGAAAGCATTTGATTCAGAAAGCCATTCAGATCTGGCTTCCTATGTCACATGCAGGCTCATTGGAACCAGCCAGGCGGCAACCTCCGGTTCTGCCAAGTGAAACCTATGCGGAAGTGTCTTAAAACCTGTATTCTCTCTACTGACCAGCAGGGGGCGACTCCTCTGGTTGCAAAAATAAGTCTGATTGTATAGAAGTCTATGAGAAAATGAACCTACTTCTCACTTGATTTATTTCCTCAGTAAACATTGTAAACATGAGTTTATGATCTCATGTTTACAAGTGTTCTTCAATACAGCATAATGTTCACTTAGTAAATGATGGTCCATTTAGAGTCAAATAGACTATAAAGCATAGTATGCTTTAGGGCAGGCTTACTGTGATTGACAGGTCGCTGCTGCTACCAGAGACGTATACGGTGTCTCTGTGTCACTCCTCCGCATTCCAAATATGGTCACTTCTGTACATTGGCTAATGATGAAATCGACAAACTCAAGGCTTCAAAACAGCAGTCTACAAACCAATGGGTGACGTCACAATGACTACGTCCACTTCTTATATACAGTATATGGAACCAGCGCACCATATTTTCCTCGCAAGTCAATCACAGCAGTCTAGGTTTTTTCGGGAGGGGTGCTTAAAGAGACAGGCGCTTAAAAGAAGCGTTTCAGACAGAGGGTGATTACAATATTCAGACAGACAGTATGAGAAAAGTAAAGACTATTTGAACCTGAAAGCATGTAAACATGTTATAGTAGAAACTCCAAATACATGTATGAACCTGAAAATGAGTATGATATGTCCTCTTTAAATTCCATATCGACGAGGTGATACAGAGTTGGTGGGTGACAAAAATGACTGTTGCCACTCACCGGACGTCATTTTGCTGCGGTTTCTTCTGCCCAACCAGGTTCACCGTTCTTGCTTGGATAGGCTTCTCTTCTCTGCAACACATAGTTAGGAAAATGTCAAAGACTCTTACGTTTCTGTAGATTTGTTTTTGGACAGTATGACGCTCTGACTTTCTGCCTCTCTTATGTTCATCGGCTTTCCTATGAGTAACTGCTAGCTTTCAAATGTCAATATTCACCTTCTTCTCTTCATAAAACCATGTGTATTAAGGCTCTATAGTTGGCTCTGATTATGTTCTCACTCCTAATGAATTGTAGCATGTTATGATTTAAAAGCATAGAGGCTCAGTACAGCTATTTTGCATCACCTGAGTTTGAAAGTCATTCTACTCGCTCAACCAAACGGGCCAAACCAAAAGAGCAAATGCTCCGAATACGAACTGAACTGCTCTTTTAGACTCTCACTGTGGTGTCACAGGTACCCTTAGGCGTCAAAGACAGGCCTGAGACAACAATGGCGTGCTTTTGATACGTCCACTGACACATTTGCTGTGCGATTGGAAACCACCTCATCCATAAACAATAAGTAAGACATGTCTCTGATCAGTGATCTGACTCTGATCAGTCAGATCACACAGGGAACTCAAGAGAGAAATCCCCGCCAACGCCCATGCTGTCGAAAACAGACATGTCTTACTTATCGTCAACACTGTCGGTGCCCCTCTCTCTAAGAGACACTTTCTGCACATTAGGAAAAGCTGATATCTCTTTGTTCCTCATGGATTCTAACCACGCAAGTTAGCGATTGAGGTAGATGTGATGTCCTTGGATTAAACCGTAAAGGACACTGCGTTACTTGCAAAAGGGACTTAGTACAGTTATGCTACTTTTTCCTGAAGTGATGTAATTTTTAAAGTAGTTTAGGTTTAGATTATTACTGGAGTTTGTTGTCTGAATACAAGATTAAAAGGGACCATACAAGTAGCTTTTATTTTGTGTAGTCTGCATTTTTCTGACATTTTCAAATTAATCCCACGCGTTTTTTGATTTCTAATCATCGTTCCAGGCGTCCATTGGTTTCCATTCACTTGAAATGCAGATTGATTTGAATAGTATTAGCTCATGAGGATAACGTCACTGAGACAAAAATAAATGCCTTCATTGTGATAGATTACACATATTCCGGGAAGAGTTTGCTAATAGATTTTCATACTGTGGGAAAATGAATGGAAGCCAAGGGGTGTCTGAAAATGTAGGAAAAAGGCACTCAAATTTCTAAAGTACCGCAGCATAGTTATGGTTAGCATGGTTAGCTATGATGTAAAATCTATGTGATTTGGACTGCTATCAGCACCAAAACTGACCTTATTATGCAGATCCACATACAATTTGTTTTGGTAATGTCATTATAAAAAGTCAGTGCTTCAATTTCCTATCCCTGGCTTCATGATACATCACATGAATATGATTTGAATCTGTTCCACACATGCATGTCATGTAATTTAGGGAAAAAGACAAGCACTGGTATTGGATTCAAAATCTGGTGATACGATATATCATGATACAGGGATTACAATTCAATATATTGCGATACTGTAAGCAAGGCGATATATCGTGATTTTTTAAATGAGATTTTTGGAAAACTGTCACACTATATAGAACACACCAACAGAGAAAACTTTTTAAAATATCTAATCTGAACAGTGGGATCTGCATTTATCCCCGTAACATCCAACATAACAGCACTAATTTTTGTACAATCTCAGCCACTGTCTACCACAAATATTTGCATGAAAAATCAATGTTGTTTTTGAGAATCGATATGGTATCACGAAACATAATCATGCAAGTGTGTCAATATTTTCTTACACCCCTACTGTATTGTTAGATTCCCTACACTGAAGTATCAAAAACAGTATCAGGAGGGAAAATTTGGATCAATGCATCCCCAACAGTTAAGGGGCTAAAACACCCTTAGGGTCCTTAAAGGTCCGGTTTATTTTTTTAGAGAGATTCAACTCTTGAATATAAGTAAAAGCCTGACTTTAGCTTGTTTTGTTAGATTTTCTGAGATGTTTCCCAGCTCTCTGGAGTTTGCATTTCATGTAGATCAGCTTAAAAAAGCACAATGCATCGCAATGTACCCTACAATAAGTAGCACATCTTGCTCATCTAGTCGAGAGAAACAACAGATGCAAGCAACAGACGCACAAACATACTTGAGCTTTTGCAACGGATATATAATTCATTCCAGAGAGTAAAGATAATACTGACATTAAAGGGACAGTTTACCCCTAAATCATAAGACACATATTTTTCCTCTTACCTTTAGGGCTATCTGTCAATCTAGATTGTTTTGGAGTGAGCTTCCTAGTTTTGGAGGTATTGGCCGTAGAGATATCGGTCTTCTCTCCAACATAGTGGGACCAGATGGCCCTCGGGTTGTGGTGCTCAAAGCGCCAAAATAATATATTTCTAAAAAACTCATCAGCAATGTCTTTTTCCAGAAATCATGACCCGGTTACTCAAGATAATCCACAGACCTTGTTGTGCGTAATTTCATATGGGGACTATTTTCTTTCTAACAAACTATACCCGCTAACCGAACTAAAACGAATATTACTGCTAGCTCACCTAGCGCCACTGAGCTAGCTAACGTTACAGCGTCATGAATGTTTACCTCTTTACATCAGTTTTATCAAATGTATTTTTGTTCCCGTCTAGCTCCGTTATGTTAGAGAGAAGGCAGACATCTTTCCGGTTGATATCTCCAACACTCTGCAACTCACACCAGAACAATCTAGATTGATAAATAGCACTCCAGGTCAGAGGACAAGTGTATATTTCTGATTTTGGGTGAACTGTCCCTTTAAGAGATTGCAATGCAATGCAAAAACGTACATCCACTGAGTTTCCAGTTGCATCAGTTCAGTGCAGTGACCTGCTAAACTGTTTGATCACTTGTGCTTGAGTGTATCAATAAAATGCACACATCTTTAAGGGAAATTCTTATCTTTCTAATGCAGTGAGCGAACGCTACCCATTGATGCTTTGTTATGTGGCTGTAGGGAGGAGCTTTACTGTACTCTGGTCCTGTACTTCCCATTTATGTAACTGGGATTGAGGCTTTTAAAAGAAGGGAGGTCATTTACAGTTTATCCATCTGTCTTTGTGTAAATCACACGCCACTTTACCTCGTGATGATTACGGACAGGACGCAACAATTTATCTACCGTTACATTTATTTAATTTATTTAAAAGGGACCATGTACAGTTTAAACATAAATGTCTCCATTCGATGCACTGTACCAGATTGTAGCTTAAGCTAATTTGCATCTGCAGTCCCTTGGCAGGTCAACAAGGACAAGACAATAACACATAATTGTCGCTATGGCTATACACCAACAGGGAGTTATGCGTACACATATACTGTGATCCTGCATGCTTTAACAGCTGATGGTGAGCGTAAGAGCAGTGCATTCTCTGCCTCTCTGCATTACAACCCACACGGCCCTACTGCTAGTACACTCACCATGCATGTATTAGTCAACCAGTGCAGTGGAGATCGTAAAGACACGCGCACGCACACCGCTTTGCTGTGGCAATCTCCATCCAAACAGTGATGAGGGGGGACGGGGGGACGGGGGACGGCACAGAAGCCAATATAGGTTAAGACATGCATGTGCTGACAGCCTGCCTTTTATTTTGCAGCCGCTACAGTGCGATACGAGTGGATCCACGGCCTCTCTACTGAAAATGATGCATAGCCACTTAGAGCCGGAGCTCATGTGTTGGACATTTCCTTCTTTTAGATGCAATGAATCGATCTTCCGTTTCCAGCGCCGGGCTATCAGTCCGGCACACACAGGGGCTTAAAATAGAACAGGGACGTAAGAATGCTCGAGGAGCATCTCGCTTAAGGTGGGTTTGGTCTACATCTTTCTATCTGCCCCGTCTGTGCGTGCCGCTCCAATGCAGAAAACGCGGGGAAAGGCATCGACTTGATGCGTTCTCTGGGTCCTGGAAGGAAGCGGGGGCGGCCGGATGTGGGTCCGTTTCTGCAACGGATTCGGGGGTGACAAATAAAATCTGTAGGAGGCCGCTCTGCATGCATGTATGGAGGAGGATGCACACTGTGGATATAAGTCTCCTGATGCAAAATTACATTACACACATAGCCCCCCCCCCCCCCACACCCTGTTATAGGCCTACTGGTTCTATAACAGCCTGTGCGATTGCTGTTCTGCAAGAGCACTGGCCTACATACAGCGCATACGGCTGAGAAAAACGCTCAACCGCACCCCAGGAGCTGAAGACAGCAGCTGTTGAGATTGGATGCTGCACAGATAAAAGCCAACAGGGAGGGTTCTACTTCCACTACACCCTCAAAGCCGGGGCCTTCGGTGAGCGGGGAATTTTAACTGCTGCATCCGTAAAAATGAAACATCCCGGGGAAAAAGTCCGAGGCCTCGCCGGCTCGACTCGGGCCGCCGGCGTGAATGACATGCGGTGACATTAAGGGAGACAGGTGTGCAGATGACGAATCGGAGTGGAGTGTGATGCCGCTGACGATGATGATGATGATGATGGAGCATGCAAGGGTGACACGCCCCTTTCATCCTTCCCATCACATCCTCTTCTTCCTCCCTTCCTGAGCAAAGTTACACCTGGCCGATCTCTCTCTCACTGTGGGAATCTGTAAAAAAAACTGGAGGTGGACCTGGTCTACGCTGCTTGTTTTCTCTGGCACCACAGCTGTAGCCTGCATGGGCCTGTAGTGAGTGAGTGAGTCAGTGAGTGAGTGAGTGGGGGGTGGGGGGGGGGGGGGGGGGGGGGCTGCAGGATGTGGACACACACACATGGGCTACACATATGAATGGTCAGATACAGTGGAGTGATGCTGGAAACGTCTCATCCACAAGAGAGAACGGAGGTGGATCTTCAGAACGGAATTAGCTCAGGCCCAGTCTCTCTCTCTCTCTCTCTCTCTCTCTCTCTCACACACACTCGCACACACACACACACACACACACACACACACACACACACACACACACACACACACACACACACACACACACACACACACACACTACCCCTCTCTCTCCACCTTACTTGATCATGGCTTCCTCCTTCGCCTCCTCCTCCCGTTGCCGAGCCAGCACAGCCATGATGATCTTCCTCTCCTCCTCCGTCAGATGGCTCAGGTCTGGCTCCGGGATGGCCGGGGCGACCAGTGGGCGCGGGCCGCCCCGAGGGCCCACCGAGGCGAACATCTTCTCCACCACCACCACCACCTTCCCTCCCTCCCTCTCTCCTTCTCCTCCTCCTCCTCTTCCTCCTCCTCCTCCTCCTCCCCCTCCTCGCCTCGGTCGGGATCACGGATAGAAAACCCGCTGGCGGAGCCCACGGATCACGACATGGTCCACGGACAAAGCGGCGGTTGGAGCGACTGATGCGGAGTTCCCATGGCGGCGACGGGGGGCACCCAGGGCGGCGGCGGCGGTGGCAGCAGCCCTGTCGGTGCTAGCTGCGGCAGTAGTAGCAGCGGTGACGGCGGCAGCAGCGGCGGCGGTGGTGGTAGCGCTTCGGTTCCCGGTTGCCGCTTTCAGCCTCTCTTTCTTCTCCCCCCACCCCCCTCCCACCGCCAGCCCGCCCGCCTCTCCCCTCCGCCACCTCCGTATTACGGGGAGCCCATATCTCCGGCAGTCGGTCGGGATGATGGCACACGGGAGGGGGATCTCGCTTCCTTCCTTCAGGCCGGGGCAGAGAGAGGTGGGTGGGGGGTGGGGGGGGTCCTCTGAAGGCGGCTCAGGTCTCCGCTCGGTCCGGTGGCCCGGCTGCGTGGCTGCGAGGCGAGGCGGCGACTTCTTGTTTTGCAGCGCCGCCGCTGATGCTGATGCTGATGCTGCTGTCAGGGAGACGGAACCGTCAATGGGACCGCAGCCCCTCAAGCGCGTTCACTTCTCCCGCGGCGGGAGCGCGCAGCTCTCATTTGAGAATGGGGGGCTCCACTCACCGTTAAGATGCGCGCTCACGCCAGCCTATGAGCACACTTAGGAAATAAAAGGTTCCTTGAGGGTGCATTGTGGGGTTTGTAGGACCATAACTCATGGACGTTTGGTAAGAAGAGCCCTTCAGGCCTATTTATTCCTTTTTAAATCACCAAACATCAACACCAACAATAGATTTTGGACTATTTTGCTTCTTTAAATATCCAAAATACACAATTAGGTGTTTATTTGTCTATTGGCATCTAGATTTCTCCTAAATTCACGAAAAGTTAGTATTAGATAATGTCTCATTGCATATTTAAATATAACAAAAATGTCTTTGTGTAAGTAATCAACTGGGAAAGCTTCATGGTGATATCATAAGTTACATTTCCCCCCCATTCACCTCTAGTGTCTCCTTCGATATTCTGAAGGTTTTTACTCAGGGTTTTGTTTATATACCATTCATAGCCTGATTTACCACACTTTATTACTAAAAACTTGTCAAAATGTTGTATGGCTGCTGACAAGTATTTTCAAATTCATGGAGTGAAAAAAGAGATATCCAAAATCCCCTCTGTAAAAACCTTGATTCTATGTCAACAAAATAAAATCATTTTTAACCTTGCTTTATCCAATGTTCAGATTTCTGTTTGATGAGGTATACAACAATTGCATAAACATACAATTCCAGAAAACGTGTAATCCACGGGATAGTTACATGGCAATGAGTTAAATGTTTTACCTTATTGACTTCTAGTGTCTCTTCTTAATGCATGGAAGGATCAGTCCTGTCTCCTAAAAATGACATTCCCCCAAAACTAAAATGCATTCTCAATTACGTTTGACCATAAACGTATTTTCTCCCTGATTACGTTTGTGTTTGACGTATTACAAATACGTTTCTCATCAACATATCTTTGCCATACTCTAGTGTTTATTATTTTTCTGTGATCTGCCTCGCCTCTACCCCCGCCACCCACAAGTTGTTGCCTGTTCCGAGGGCTGACAGACCTGACGATGGGGTGCCTCACGGCGGGGGCGGCTGGAGACCTCGCGTCCGGTGCCAATGGGTGAGCGCCCGCCACTTGGAACCATAAAACCAAGTCCCGGATTTCACCCGGGGGACATTCTGGAGGTATTGTGGCCGGGTGATGTGCCTCGTTGCTGGGGAGGTATGAGCCGAGAGTGGCGGGGTGTTATGGAGGTATATTTTATTTATTTGTATCCATCTAACCCTAACCCTGCCCTAACCCTAACCCTAACCCTAACCACAACTTCCACTAGGAAGCCACGTCCCCACCCAAACCTAACCCTTAAGAGAGTCACGGTTACTCCCGGATTTTACACACGGGCCTTTGTGGAGGTATTGTAGCCGCGTAATGTTCCTCGTTGCTCGGCCTGGATGAGCGCGTTTCTGCTGGAGACAGGCGGGGTGTTTTGGTGGTATCTCGGCCGACAACTCGGTGTTGGTCCCGTGCGTGGATGAGCGCATTTCTGCCGGAGACAGGCGGCGTCTTGTGGTAGTATTCTGACCGCGTAATAGGGAGAAGGAGAGGCGGTGGTGGAGAGGGGAAAAAATGTTGAAGTGTTAAAATGTTGATTAGAAACGTATTTGTAATAAGTCAATGTAATAAGTCAAACACAAACGTAATCAGGGAGAAAATACGTTTTTGGTCAAACGTAATTGAGAATGCATTTTAGTTTTGGCAGAACGTAATTTGTAGGAGACATGGTGAGTCTCCACATGGGTCTCAACATGGCCATGCCTAACAGGTCAAACAACAGCAACAGTGCTGACAGAGCTTGTGGGGGAACCGGAGGACGGGTGCTACGCTGGTGACTCCATCATTCCGGACGGCGTTATCAGCACTCTCAAATTAGTTTGATGCTATATGCTATATCCATTCTCTGAATATAGTGTGTAGAGAACCTTTAACCGTTATTTCAGTATGTCAGGGAGCAATAGAAGAATGGTAGAACAAAGATAGAACAAGATTTTTGCTATTAACAAAAAAGTAAACATGCAGAGTGTACAGTGATAAAAAAAAGGAATAAAAATCCTTCAAAACTATTATCAAATGGAGATGTGCATAGTGAAGTACATGAAGTTGGTCAAAATAAAGTGGCATTCGTAATATGAAAGAAATAGTGAATGCAAGTCTGAAGAACCCTTTTCTAGTAGTGTATGAAACCCTTTGCAGTGAGAGTGTTTGCACCCTCCCCCTCCTCCTCCTCTCTCCCACCAATCATTGCGTGTTAGGATGACGCGCATCCCCCCTTTTTTTCCTTTTCTCTTTCCTCCCACCTGCCCTCCCTCTCTCTCTCCCTCCACCCCTTCCTTCTGTCCTTCCTCCTTATCCATCCTTCCAGCAGTTCCCAGCTCCCCACACACACATACTTCCTCATGCTGAACAACAGTGAATGGAGCCTGGGGTTTACCACACATACAGCCGTGTACATGCATGGCTATAGGGTGACATTTAGAGTATGTCAGCATGCAACATTTTAATCACGGGCCGTGTGGAGAGGGGGCCCCCCAAAACATTACAATTGACACACAAACACAAGAATGTGCCACGTGTAAGTCACACAAACCGTATTCGACTAGATAATTAATTGTGTCACAGTCATCTAAATTTAGAAACAAATGTGTTTTAGTGGACTATTTTTAGCCAGAAATCCAGTTTTGGTAAAAAGCTGAGGTCTGAAATGCTTAAGATTCACTGTAGACCATGATTTGGTTTAAAAATTAACAACATTTTATACAGTTATTAAGGTCATGTGTACCAAAACTAGATATGCCACATTTGTATGACCCTTCAAGGGACCCTACAGGCCCCATACACACTGCACTGTAAGGTCCAGGTCAACCAGTGTCGCTGTAAGTTCACAGTAAATCTTGAGTTTTTATTTCAGCACCATGGTCAGCTCACTGAACAGCAGCAGAGGGAAAGGGAGGGACTGAGAGCAGCAGTGCAGCTGCAAGTCCAGGGCCTGCAGGAGCATGTTGGGAGAACAGGCTGAGAGGAAACCCATCATCATCATCATCATCATCATCATCATCATCATCATCATCATCATCATCCTCTCATAACATGGCCAAACAGACAAACAATTCCCTGACTATTACTGC
This sequence comes from Anarhichas minor, assembly GCF_050575085.1. Classification (NCBI taxonomy): domain Eukaryota; kingdom Metazoa; phylum Chordata; class Actinopteri; order Perciformes; family Anarhichadidae; genus Anarhichas; species Anarhichas minor. Next base: position 3,307,386 of record NW_027466504.1, read on the forward strand.
GGGTATGCAACAAAGCATGCATGCTTGACTTGTTCAACAGCTTTTACCCACGGGAGGTTCCTTTTTAGGGCAGCAATGTTCAGGGAGAGTGCCAAACGCTTTACACATTCAACTGCAAACGTCTCAATTTTAATTATTGACTTTTTTCTTCCAGATACATCTCACTTTTTAAGAAGGCTTAACAGTTCCCTTTCACAGCACCAGTAGTTCCACTATAAAGGCATCTGGCATGTTTCAATAGTTTGATGACATGTGCTGTTATACCTAAAGTCACATATTCACAGACTATCTTCACCTAATTATCAACTTGTTGCTTGTATATGATGTTTAACTCTCAGTCTATCCTGTGCTTATTGGATTGGCATTAACCCAAGCAATCCAAAATAAAACAGACACTAGGCAATTTTGACTTTGTAGTAAAAAAAAAGGAAAAGAGGCCTGTTTTGTAAAAATAATCAGTACTGTGTAAATAGAGTTTAAAAAAGCATACCATACTGTTATTACTTTTAATACTACAACTAGCTAATAATAATAATAACACAATAATAAATAATAATATACTGAATATCTTAAATCATAGTAAAAGGTTGACGTCTTCCTTAAAATCATTTTTCAATTAGTAGAAAAAGGGGATAGCATTAATTTGAGCATTCCTCAGTAAACGCCCCTAAGTGTGTGTGTAAATTTGTATTTTATTTTGAAATTGAATACCCATATCTCGGAAAAGATTTTGCTTATCATGAGCTTTACGACTCGTCGCCGTGTGGATGCTGGTAGGATTGAAGCTGCAAGCAAATACTGCTCGTCCATCTTCAGGGTAAGTAGGTGCACTGAGAATTGTCATAAAGCTATTTTTTTTGGGGGGGGGGGGGTAATTGTTGCATTTTATACGTCACGTAAGGTCTGTTTTATTCGGTGACAGTGCGCAGTAACGTGACGTTAGCTGGCTCAGCCCTGATACTAAACACCATTATGTCCGTTTATAACCGTTTTGCTTGTCGGCTTTAAGCTCAACCTTTGCTACCGGTGTCTCGTCAGTTCAATATAAATACAGCTCACTGAGCGGCTCTCGTTTATTATACTTTACCATTAACTGCTTCAGCCACCTGTTTAATTTAGTTTCGTCCCACGGGGGCGTGCGCGAGACTACTACAAGGTAAACTGTCCCTCAAGCTGTAAAGGCTCTTAATTAATTTAAGTTGACGCATTTAAAAATAACAACTCGCTGAACGTCCTCTCACAGTTAGAACAAGGTTAGTAAAAAAATGATTGTCTTTTTAAATGAGAATAAAGTTTGTCTGACACAGGTTTGATATAAAGACCTGAAAGGTTTATGGCCCATCTCCACATGTTTGAGGCGCGCACCCATAAAGTCCGTGAGGGTTTAGTTCTGTCCCACTGTCAGATCATCAGTGTTTGAGGGCTCTCTCACAGACATGTTGAGCCCTTTATGAACACTTTCCGTAAGTCTGCATTTCTGCAGACTTTGCCCAAGGGAATTACCCACAATTCATATCAATGTGCCGTTAAACACGGGGTTACCAGTGGAAGCATGGAGACATAAAAAAAAAGGCAAACAAAGAGGACGGCACGTGTGTTCAGCCTGTCATATTAAATTTACTCAGAAACATTAAGGATTAAAGATGGAACAAAAAAAAACACATGAAAGCAGAAGAATGGAAGCAGAGACTTTATTACACCGATTTATTCATCATACATTTTCATTGAAGCTGTTTTGACAAAAACGAGTAAATTGATGATTTGAAATGACCTTTCACCTTGTGAGGAAAGAGGAAGACGTTCAAATCAGGGAGTAAAAAATATAAAATAAATACCCACAATTGTATATTGCAGCAAAGTGCTGTCCCGTTCGTATTTACACCATTTCAAGCCCTCACAGCCTTGCACACTCAACCACTTACCAGGTGACGTCAGTAAGGGACATTGGGGCTGCAGTCCTTTTTGCTGCGGAAGGTTCCTTACTGAGTGAAATGACCCGGAAGTTTCTAAGTGGCCGCCTTGATAAGAGCTGTTTGAATTCTCTGAATGCTAAGGAAAGGTGCTTCGATGCTTCCTTTATTAGCTCCTTTTTCAAAGGAAACACTGGAACATCCTTTTCCAAAGGAAAGAAGATAATGCCGCCCCACAATTCCCTGTGGCGGCAACGTTTAAAGTGACGCATCATTCTGCCGTCCATGAAAACAAAAAGTGCTTATCTTATACAGTTATCTTCCTACAGGCATAAACTAATGGTATTCATAATGATAAATATGACAGTGACAACCCTTAACTTTCATTTCATATGTATTTATTTAGTTTTTTTAAAGAAAGGAAATAAAAGAAACAGTAAATATAGCAAACTGTCAATGAACAAATTCTCAATAACAAGAAGCATCAGTAAAAACCAAACAAGCCTGGCCTATGATATATTATTAATCTGTTAAAAAGCAAAATATAACCGAACGGTTGAATCTACATTATTGCACAAAGGAATTATTGATATCGAACAGTTTCATCGATATTAAACGAGTGAAATATCAATTTCTACTGAAGCATGTTGATCGCTCAGTGTGACAGCAGCAGGAATGTATGAAGCAGCCTGTCACAAAAGAAGCTCTTTAAATAGCCTGCATGCTATTGAATAACAGATTTCATGGTGTCATGTCTTAGTTGCCGTTCTTGTAGTCCTCCTTGGTTGTAGTTTCGCCATGGCAGACCTACGTCAGTGACATCACAATTACAACGTAGCTTAGTTAAAGTGGAGTCGGAATCTCTAAACACCACGGTTGTCTCCTCATGAATTCTCCTCCACGTCTTTCCTTGACCCCATGACGTTTTCCATAGAGGTCAAGGAAAAGTGGTTAGGAATCCGCAGCCGGGGATTGGTCCCATGGCTTCTTTGTGGTTCTTCACTTCTTGCCCTCCATCTAAATTCCGCGCGTCATAATAGTGACGTGATTGCAAACAAGCTATTGGCTTATGCAAACACCTTTCTTTGTATCTACCGTGCAATCGACGTCATTACCACAGGTGGAATGTAAGCTTGCACTCAAGTAGGCCGACCATACTTCAGTACAAATTTGAGTGCACTTAAACTTTGCTTGAGCATTTATTTTGCTAATTTATTCTTCTACACTTCTCAGAGGTAAATATTTCACTTTTTAATCCCCTACATTTGTCTTATTTATATTACTTTACAGATTACATTACTTTTCAAACCCCCTCCTGTCCAGTGAAAACCCTGCGGAGTATCAGAGGAGTCAGTGGATTGTGAGGTCTGGACCCAGGCAAGTTAAAACCACGTATCTCCAAACTTGGAGTGTGTTTCTTTTCTGAGCAGTAGCAGTTAAAATACGAACATTACACATCTACAGCAGAACAATGCAACACGCCCGTTAATTCACATATGAATCCAAAAGCATCATAGTAAAACACTGACAGGGAATATCGTAATGCATAATGAGTACTTGTACTTTTGATACGTTAAGTACATTTTCCCAATAATACTTACATACTTTGACTTTAACTTGTGGTGGAGTATTTTAACAGTGTGGTATTAGTACTTTTACTTCCGGGTACTGGATAATACTCTCAATGTAGGCTCAGTAATACTAGAAGGGGCGAGACAGAGAACAAGAGACAATGTATTACTTATGTTTATCTCTGAATTTAGCTTTATTCTTCTTTTTAGCTAATGCAAGGAAAGCGTATTTACAGAATGCATTTGAACTATGTCCGCCGTTATTCAGTAAATAAAATGCAATCATGATCAGCTTTAAGTAGCTTATAATACATCATTTAAACTATGGTGATGCCAATAATTTCAATCAAAGCAACTGTTTCAATGAAAATACAATAATTCATTTTCTAATCATTTGAGTTGTGTTTTTATGCAAATAACCACTATAGGTGATAGTAACAAGGTAAAAGGATACAGGTTTACAACACTGACTATCGGCGAAAAACCACTTGATCGGCGCATCTCCACTTATGTTAAGAGACACTGAGCGACACTTGATCCGGAGGTATTGATTCTGTTAAACAGCTGTTTATCACAGTCCCTACCAGCCACCAGACAACATGCTTCATCGTATAGTCCCACACAATTTAATATAAATTCAATTATTTCTCAATCCTATTATGTCAATCCTCCCCAGGTGATTGACATGTTTCCAGTGGTGGTGGTCCACGGAGGGGCGGGTCATATCCCGAAGGAGCGGTCCGGAAAGTCCACGGAGGGGGTGTGCTTGGCGGCCCGAGCCGGGTACGGCATCCTCCGGGGAGGAGGCAGCAGCATGGACGCCGTGGTGGAGGCTGTGAGCCAGCTGGAGAACAACCCCTCCTTCAACGCAGGTAACGTAAAAACATTTGAAACATACGCAGCGTAATGTCGCTTTTCTTCCTCGTATCAAAGTCTGAACGTTTTGCAGACTTGTTTGATACATGTTTCATCTTTTTTTGTATTAGTTTTCATGTTCATTGAGTGCTATTCTATCCTATTGCTTAAGTATATAATAATATTATATAATAATGAATTGTTATACTTTTGAATGAAAAGAAAAACACATAGCAATACATTAAAAAACATTTTTGTTTACACGTTGAATCATGTACAAAAGTCGTTACTGTTGGACCGGCAATTTGTTGACGTGGCAGAGTGTTGACGTGCTGCTTCCCTTTTTACGGCCTGCTTGGAATATGATTGGCCAACCAAAACAAGTTGTGGCTATTTGTTTTTGGTGTTTTTAGGCACTTTTACATTGGTGGCTTGTTCATGGCCAAGAGTTGAGCTCTGAGGAGTGTTTTTCTGTTTAAGGAACGGATTAACTAAGTAGCACCACCATCAGGCAAAACTTGTACACAAGAAATATCTAAATGCAATGGACAGATTGTTGTCAAATATACAGTCAGGGCCATAAGTATTTGGACTGTGACACAATTTCTCTAATTTTGTCTCTTTACACGACTCCAATGGATTTGAAACTAATCAGTCAACATGTGGTTGAAGTGTAGACTTTCAGCTTTAATTCAATGGATAAAACAAAAATAATCACATTAACTGTTTAGGAATTACGGCCATTTCTACACAGTCATCCCGATTTTCAGAGGCTCAAAAGTAATTGGACAAACTAACATAATTGTGAATACAATCATTATTTTTAATACTTGGAGGAAAATCCTTTGCAGTCAATGAAGTCTGGCTCCATAAACATCACCATCATTGGTTTTTCTTCACCAAGGTAAGAATTCTGCAACCAACCACTTTAGATGTCTTCTGTGGTCTTCAGGGCTTTTTGGTGTTGGTTAGCTTGCCAGTGCATTCCTTCTTTTTAAAAATGTACCAAACTGTTTTTGGTAGGATTTGGTCAATCCTAATGTTTCTGCTATCTGACTGATAGGTTTGTTTAGTGTTTTCAGCCTAATAATGGCCTCCTTCACTTGCATCGACACCTTTTTGGTCCGCATGCTGAGAGTTCCAAGGACCAGCTACCAAATGCTAACTTAACATTTTGAATCCTATTGTCAGCATCATTTGTCATGAAATAGTGACAGAATAGGCCACACCTGGCCATGAAACCGTTTGTCAGACAATTGTCCAATTACTTTTGAGCCTCTGAAAATGTGGGGGGCTGTATAAAAATGGCCATAATTCCATAACGGTTCATGTAATATTTTTGTTTTATCCATAAAGCTGAAAGTCTACACTTCAACCACATATTGACTGCTTAGTTTGAAATCCATTGGAGTCGTATAAAGAGGCAAAAATTGTGTCACAGTCCAAATACTTATAGCCCTGACTGTAGATAAATATAGCATATATAGACATACTAAAAAAATAATAGTAGTTAATTACAAAGCTTGAGCAAAATCTTTCCCCTCCAGAATTTTCCTGAATGAGCCCTTTAACTTTCCCTTCAACTATATATGTAAGTCTCTCCATAGCCAGACAATGCAACAATTATACTAGACCCAACTGGATCACATACTCTTGAACGCTTCTACATCTTAGATACTTCATGAGCTGTCCTGCAGCTCTAGCTATAGGCCAAATGTCACCTCTGTGCACAAGAGATTCTTTGTCCCCAGAGGCTGGACCCTTTCAAATCGTCTCTTAACTTCCAGGGTGTGGGTCGGTGCTGAACGCCAAAGGGGAGGTGGAGATGGATGCCTTTGTGATGGCTGGGAAAGCACTGGGCAGTGGTGCCGTGTCTGCTGTCCGCAACATAGCCAACCCCATCCAGCTAGCAAGACTGGTTATGTACAAGGTGCGTACATTTAAATCTGGGATGACAGAGAAAACATGCAATTTATCAGTTTAAAAAGTATCAGTTTAAAAAGTGACCTTGAAACACACCTCATGCTTTCCAAGAACAAATAGCTTCTGTAATAGTTTCTAGAAGTGTTTCATGGAGGGACATTTTGATACTCTATTTCAGACGAGTCATGTGTGTCTGACGTCAGAGGGGGCCAATCAGTTCGCCCGGTCCATGGGTGTCCCCGAGGTGCCCCCCGAGTCCCTCATCACCGAGTACTCCCGCATGTGCTGGAGAAAGAACCTGGCACTCGACGCCGACCCCGTGGAGTGCCAAATGTGAGACGAAACACGTGTGACCTCTTTGTTTGTTGACGGAGCGTTTTTTGGATTCACAGCAGTCGCAAGTGATTCCAGCGGTGACTCGGCATAAAACACGTCCAGACGTTGATAGAAACTGAAACCAGCCCTGCTGCACAATCCCCTTCTCTGCTGTTGATTAGTACTGCAAGTCATTTCAAAAAACACTGCACAGCAATCAATCCTTTAACTGTCTCTTCAGACCAGCTGACCAAATACTGAACAGATTGTGATTGAAGAAACCAGGATAGGATACACCTGGGGTTCCTCGCTGGAAACTCCTCTCTCCTCGTCTCCTCAGAGGCACATTTAAGGGACTGGAACATCGTCAATGATGGCAGGTTTTCCTAATCGAGGCGGGGTGGGGGCTGAGCTAAAAGCCCCCACAGATTCCCCTGGACGTAACTAAATACAGTCCTCATACCTCACAACCTCTTGAGTGAATATTTATTGGAAAGTGAGGAATCTTTGGAGCACACGAGCTCCCGAATCAACAATGGCAATTTTGATTTTGCAGCCGTCGTAGTTTGAGGAGCTTCTATGGATGTTTGCACAGGTTTCTTTTTTTATTTATTGTTTTGCTTTGACTCTCGGTCATCATTGGAATTCATTGTTATTGCTGCAACTCCCTGCCAAGCTCTAAACATATCAGAGCTGCTTTTTAAGCCTACAAGCAGAGAGGAGGAAAAAACAAGAAGAAAGGCCGAGCAAATCAAGAAAAAATGAGTTTTTAACTAGTTCTAACTTGGTTAATTCATTTCAATTTATTTTGTATAGCCCAAAATCACAAATTTGCCTCAGAGGGCTTTACAATCAGTACACATCCTCTGTCCCAGGACCCTCACATCGGTACAGGAAGAACTCCCCCAAAAATAACCTTTAACGGGGAGAAAAGAGGAAGAAGTCAGTCAGAGTTGATTCATCTGTTCCCGTATGTGTTGTTGTGTAGGGGGAAGATGGGCACGGTCGGAGCCGTGGCAGTCGACAGCGAGGGCAACATAGCCTGTGCGACCTCCACCGGGGGGATGCTGAACAAGATGGAGGGACGGGTGGGCGACACGCCCTGCATAGGTCAGTCCTCACATATGAGAGAGAGAGAGAGAGAGAGCGAGCTCTGTTAACAGCCCACCACGAGCTCTGTGTTTGCTAGCAACACGCTGCACAACAATGCTGACACCCGTTGCACGGGGCAACCTTTGATTCTTTTGTAGAAAAATAATGAAATGCACGTTCCTGCCCCTTTTGGATCAAAAGGGGCTTCCAAGTGACGACCAGTGTGATCAGACCAATTTATACAAGTGATGTCGGAGACACCGCGCCGACTGGCTCACACTCATAACCCTACTGCTGCCAGACTCCAGAGCGACTTTTGAGAAGACGAGTACACATGGGTTGTGTAACACTGAGGTTTGGTAAACAGCAGCGAGTGGATTTTGGCCGCTACAGGCCTGTCTAATCTGTCACTATCAGTGAAAGAGTGATTAGACTGTGTGTGTCAGGGGGCACTCTGACCCACACGTACAAGGAGCCTTCATTCTGTGTTCCGCTTCGTGTCGTAGAGATTTTTAGCTTTTGTTTTGGAAGCACGTTAGAGAAAGACACAACTCTTTTTAACATGTATCTATTTGTGGCTACATCATCTTCTGTCCGTTGCGTGAACCTCAGTGTGCTGTAAGCTGTGAAGTAGACGTCTACTGCTGCTGCTTTTCTATAACAATGGCAGCATTCCAAACAAACTTCAGTATGGGAAATTAGAATATTGAGGCCAGATTGAATTATAGCTGTAGAATAAGTGTTAAAGCTAACAAACGTTTGTTAATGCCCCCACAATGTGTTTCAAAAGAACAGCAGCTGAAGCATTACTCTCCCATCTAGTGACCCAGATGTGCAATTGCATCCTTTTAATAACTGCCGCTCTGTCGTCCTTTGCAAAGAAGGGTTTAGGCATTAAACTGTTAAACTGTGCCGTCGTGTACTTTATTTCTTACACCTTCACATTTGCAAATTATTTTAGAGGGAAAAAAAGTTGTAAATAAACTTTATTAATTTGTCCTATTCACCCAATTGATCACAATACGTTTCCATTTCTAGCTGACAGTTTTTTTTTCCACACCCGCCTTAAAGTCACACGATGCAATGAACCTAAAAGTAAAACACTTGAAATTCAATTATTTTATTTTATTTTTGAAATGTCACTGGCTGCAGGCAGTGGAGGTTATGCTGACAACCAGGTGGGAGCAGTGTCAACTACAGGCCACGGAGAAGCCATCATGAAGGTTACTCTAGCCAGACTCATCCTGTTCCACATGGAACAAGGTAACACACACACGCACACACACACACACACACAGTATTTCTGCAGTGGGACATGGTGTCACGGAGAAGGTGATTTGTTCTTCATGTTGCACTGACTTCTGGATGAACACTTCATCCTAAACAATAACCTCATTATTTCTTCTCTCCTCTGTTCTCAGGTCAGTCGGTGGAGGCCGCCAGTGATTTAGGCCTGGCCTACATGAAGTCCAGAGTTGGTGGGCTGGGCGGGGTGGTGACTGTGGACCCTCGGGGCCACTGGGCCGCTCGCTTCTCCAGCCTGCAGATGGCCTGGGCTGCAGCCCAGAAAGACACCGTGCACTACGGCCTGTACTCCGGGGAACACTTCACGCAGAGCATCGATGACCCACTCTGACAGGAGATGCAACACTTCTATTTTTAGGATTCAATGAATCAAGCATATTAATACCAATGGTTCTGATGAACAATCATCTTAGTATTGATATTACCAATATGTCGTTATCTTAATAATCACGTGAGAGACATTAGTAAGGAAACATACAGACAGACTCAACTGATTAGGCACAATCATGAAATTATCTCCAGCACACAGGCAGCCTATGATTTCTCTTAACACTGTCGTGAAGACCCATCGTCAACAACCTGCATGATATCAGACACACTGCTGACTTTTATCAACATTCAAACCTGCACAAGCACAAAATGTCTGTCGATCAAAAGTTGCATTTATCAGGACTATATATAGACCAAAAGTTGCTTTTATAGCAATTGTCTATATAGACCAAAAGTTGCTTTTATCGGAACTGTTAATAGACTATATGGCAAAATCAGCCATATAGGCAACAGCTTTGGAGACAAAATGTCAGCCTAACTGAGGAGAAATCATATTTTCCCTACGCTTTAAAATCATTTTTAATTCTCTGCAATCAAGGAGAACTCGAGGTCCATCTATAATTTCCCCCCAAAAGTCTTTAACTATAAAACTTTAAACTGTTCTTGAGTCACACAGTCTACAGAACTGTCATAGCTGGACAACTAGATAAGTATTGAAATCTCCGTATTCTATTAGAATAATAATATAACAGCAAGAACATTGCCAAAAATCTTAGCCCTATTTTTTGATTTTTAAACTTCATCAAAATGTAATGTTCTACTATTAAAAATAGATGAATGAATAGAAAATTGATCATGCATGATTCTCTTTTGTTTGTTTTTTTTACACCAGAAAGCTTTTTCAAATTGAATGAATAATAGATTATTAATTATTGCGAGTGTGATTTTCAAATGACCTTTTGACAAAAAATATATCCTCTATAATAGAAGACTTGTGTTTCTTGTTTGGTCATATCTGCATCTTGTGTAATAAATCCGTATTATTTGTGATGTAAGAACGGAGCAGCCATGTGATTTATCTGCACTGTCGGTGAAGCGCCGCCATCACTCCCAACGTTTGAACCAGAGCCAGTATTAGTGAATCGCTGCTGAAGCTTTGTGTTAAGAAAACACTGATTGTTGACAATAAATGCCTTCTAATCCCTGACCATTGTGACTTCCATGCTTCATTCACCCATAAAGCCTGTGTGTGGAGGTGCACTGATGTGTAGCGCTCTGACTGCATGCGTTTCCCTCTTGGATCCACTAGATGGTGCTGTCCAAACACAAGCCAACACCTAAAGCGCAGAATGGGATCAGGTTCATCTTTGCTGTGCGACACACATTATAAATTAACTATTTTTGCTGTTTATATTTTAATATTTTGATAAGAAGGAAGATTTTACAGATACAGTCAAGTCGAGGGGTTCCGACTCGTAGCCTTTTTGCTGCTTGTCTATCTTCAGCTGTACTAAGGTAAAAAAAATAATTATTTTTTAAATCCAGTGTGCAACATATTCATAAAATATAAATGTCAGTAAGTAATTCATGTGGTGATACAGATGTCAAAAGACATAAACGGGGCTAAAGTCAGAGTTTATTGAAATATATATATATATTCTTTAATAACCCTGAGTCTGAACTTTTAAATGACTATTCAATTTGGAAAATATCTGTATGGTAAACACCTAATCAACTAACAAGTTTCAACCACATTCTTCCCATTGATTGATTATGTAAGATCATTATTTATCCCAACACATGACAGGGTAAATATTAGTCTAACAAGAGGCATGAAGTGTATTTGTGACTACTTGAGGAATTTGTCCGACAAATCCTTCCATTCCGACTGTACGAAGCGGTTCAACTTTATACTTTGAGATCCATGACAGATCTTCATCACTAGACTAGTACAGAGAGGAGCAGGACCGAGTCCTTAAAACCAGGAAATGAGTCAGCATTTTTGCACTTCGGGTTCTCAGGTGTCGAAGTCATTGGGGTTTTTGGAAGGGTTAGATCTTTGAAGTAAGATCTGTGGTTAACAAGAGCTTAAGAGATTTTAACTTTGTGTTCTACGACATCAAATACGACAATAAGTACCGCACTCGTGGGTTTTGAACCATTGCCTAAAAAAAAAAAAGGCGAGAGTTAACAAGTGGGTAAATGCTAGAACTCTAGTCCACCTTTAGCTTAGTGGTGGTGACGTGAAGTCATGTGACCGTTGTGTAGTTCAGAAATCATAAAAGTGCTGTTCATTTGTGAAGATTATCTCCCTGAACAAAATGTGTGAGTATCATACAGGTTTGTTTGCAACAGGGCTTATTTCTGAAATAACCTATTTGCTTCCTTATTGTCGAAGGAGAATGAGCTTTAGTTCTGCAAATAGACAGACTACCGGGCCTTTCACCTGGTTGATCACCGAGATCATACTCAAAATGTCCTCCTGGAGTATTAAAAAATACAAATGTTCCATGACTTATTTTGTGACTTGTGACCAGTCTTCTAAGGCCAGAGCAAAGAAATGTACATATATATGGATTTAATATTGATATTTTTGGATGTGGTAAATATGAAAATGTACATTTAGTAGACATAATTAAAGGTATCAGACGAAAACCTTCATTCTCTCTACTGACCAGCAGGGGAAGACTCCTGTGGTCGCAAAAAGATTGTATAGAAGTCTATGAGAAAATGACTCTACTTCTCTCTTGATTTATTACCTCAGTAAACATGAGTTTAGTCTCAATCTATAGTTTCAAGTGTTCCTCAATGCAGCACGATGTTCATTTAGTAAATTATGGTCCATTTAGAGTAAATAGACCATAAATAGGAGTATGCTTTAGGGCGGGCTTGCTGTGATTGACAGGTCACTGCCAGAGTTGTATACGGGGTCTCTACGTCACTCCTGCACATTCCAAATACGGTAACTTCCATTTGTTCGTTGCGAAAAAAAAACCAACATGGCAACGGCCGTAATCCAAAACGGCAGTCCACAAACCAATGGGTGACGTCACAATTACTGCGTCCACTTCTTATATACAGTCGATGGCATCATGTATCATGTGACATTTTTCACGTCTAGTAGCGCTATGGTGCGTTTTTTTTCTTTTTTCTGAATGGGTCCTCGTGCACACCACGCGACCACTTCTGATGTTGAAACCGTTTTGTGTGCCAAAAACTGGAGTTCCTCAAGTGTCCACTTGAGACTGGCTCCAAAAGCAAGTCAATCCCCATTGACCCTCTTTGTGGAAATACACAATTTAACAGAAGAATTTAAACATGTTTTACAATCTGGTACAAAAAGGGGTTTTGGCCTCTATAGCCAATATCCCCGTCCATGACGACCGTACGGGGGTTGAACTCACCCGTTTTAATTATATAAGGCTGAAAGTTCGGCATAATTGAAGTACAGGAGCATTACACTCAGCTCCTACAACTAATATCAAGATACATGGGCAGCTTTCTGACCACGTGAAACTGGAACGATCCTTCCATCAAAGATGCCCCCTATTGTCATCACATTATTAACTTCACATAAAACCTTATTATATTATTGCAGAAGTAAACAGAAAAGACAACAGCAGGAAATATAGCTCAATAACACTGAACACGAAATAGCGTGTTTATCAGAAGTTTTAACCACAAACTGTTCTCGCAACGACGGGTAACTATTTTTTCATGTCTTGTTCTTTTTTTTGTCTTTATGTATCATACATTATCTGTGTCTTTTTAATCCCCTCTGTTGATGCGTGGATTTCACTTTTGTTTTATTGTATGTAGGAAAACAAGTGCACTTAAAAGTTAGACTTTGCTGCTTTCTTGGCCAGATTGCCATCGCAAAAGAGATTTCATCTGTTTAAATACAGCTTAGATTAACAAAAAATAATAACAACTAAAAAGGACTTTACGCTGTTGATGTTTTATTGTATGTTTGCAATCCACAACATATTTTGTATATATTTAAACAAAAACTCATCCCAAAAAGCAATCAAATATTTGGGGGTGTGGTTAACACGTTGTTGTGTGGCAACTGGTATAAAACAATATGAAAAGGTCAAATCAATGACGACCACAGTCATTTTGTCACCAGCTATACATCACAATGACATCTACCGCTGCTGCTAACATGTTAAAGTTTCACAGATACAATGTTTACCATGTTTACCTGCATACTATTATTTGCTAATTCATACGACATAGTTTTGCACATTTTTGGTCATTGATGTATGTGAGTATTGTCAGGCAAACAAGTAGGTATTGTGACAAGTAAAGTAATGCACACATTTAAATTTTGACTTGATGATGTTCACAATGTCATAGTCGTTTGTCCTGATCTGTAAAGCCTACCGGTGAAGTGTCCTACAGTAAACTGAGAGGAGTATCCTCTGTAGGTCACACATCCCGCCTCTGCTTTGAGTGTCAACTCTCTTACTTGGTCCCCATGTCCTTATGGTGCTTTGAGTATAAACACGTATACTTCAAACCTAGAGACAATTTAATCTGCATTCAGATCCTGATACCAGTATAGGCTTCTGCTCATGTTTGTACCCTAAACAGAGCGATAATGAGGGTAGGGGTAAATAGCAACCGGCACAAATGTGCACTGCCATTTCAGGTTTATGGAACGAGATGTGCGTGTGTGTGTGTTCTCATCCATAGTGTACAGTATCTGTGAGAGAAGCAGTTTCAGAGACATGCGGGGCCGACTTTCCCTTCTTCAAGGGGGCCGGTTCAGGGTTAGGGTTTGCGCTCCCCTGGGGCTACCCAGACAGCACACAGTGCTCGGACAAAGGCTCCCCAACCCCCGAAGGCTTAAAGTGAGCCGCGGCGAGCGAACACATGGGCCAACGTGTCCTTTGTTCACTTACATTAGATGCAATACTTTACTCCAGACTACTAAATGGTGTCCAACTTATGCGTGGCCATATTATGGCATCGCCTCTACACCACGTTATTGTCAACACCAGTGGAATGTAACTGTATTACGCAGCTTTGTGACTTTTATTTTTGAGCAACATTAAAACCTTTGGACATTAAGTACTGTACTACCTCTTTGTACTTCTACTCCTCCACTACAGTTCATAAATAAAAAGACAAATAAATGTTTATTAAAAAATATAATATATGACAGCTGATGAGCATTTATAATACTTCTCTTCGCTGATTCTATGGTACTTAAAATGCTTTCTGATGCATTTTTTCCAGCCGCGGCAGCAATCCAGGTATTCTTTTCACCTTGTGAGTCTGTGGGAGTGTGACCGAGTTTTGTGACTGCGATAGCGCCATAACTAGGGATGTGTATCGTTAGGATTTGATCGATACTAGTACTCTTATCAATTCTCCTTATCAGTTCGGTTTTTTATCGATACTCTTATCGGTTCTTTTGGATTCTTTTCAGAGAAAAAGAGACAATTAATTAAGAAAATAATCAACATTGCTTTATTTTTCTTGTATGTAAACAAATAGTCTTTCTTGAGCAGCAATCCAAAAAGTTACAAAATCTTTAAAATACATTCGCAGCTAAACAATTAGTCACAACTGTGCCAGGTGCAGTCACAAAACTTTACAGATGTGTAGTTGAAATCGTCGACTGCGAAGATGGGTGTGGTGGTCGGAAGGAAGGGGGGTAGGAAACGGGGAAGGGGCCCCCCAACTTTACGCTAGTGGCCAGATTTGGCCCATCGCAAGAAGGTCTCTAGTAATTAGAGATGACAGGGTATAGAGGAGAGAGAGATGGGGAGTGACATCTAACAAAGGACCCCACCTGGATTCGAAGCTGGGTATGCTGTGGTTTACGGTCAGCGTCTTGAGCCATGCAAACCCTTTAATAGGATTTTTACCAGCCATGATAGCGACGCTGTGTCTGTCTTTGTGTGTATCATCACAGCATAATGAGGTCCTGGTGTCATCTACTGGAGTGGGAACTACCTCTGAGGGGGTTTTGAGTACTCTGCCGGGTGTTTATGTCTGTTAGTGTCTGTGGACAGATTTTGGCACCGCAATAACATCACAATCGTGCATGTAGAGCTAAGGGCCTTTGCCCCCCTAACACACACACTTTACGTCCCTGCCCCCTTTCTATGTTTTTTTGTATGAGCAGTGTAGTACAAAGTCAGAATAAACCCTTGCAGAGTGAAGTGAGACCCTGAAACCAGATTCTGCATGAACATCACATACCTTCTTCAATACAAATTGAACTTTGAACAACACAATATAATATAATATGATATATAATCTGATTGATACTATAATATAATCAGATTAATGATTGTAGTTTGATTTAAGGTTAGAGTTTTTGGTGTTTAGGGGTTAAATGCGGTCAATTATGGCTTCCTGCAAGTTTAGTGAAAGGTGTTCCCCTTTACATAACCGACACTACGAGCCGAAGAACGTCTGCACATAAAAGGAGACGGGCTATTGAGACACTGTCAGCTGATCCGTGCGGAATGAAAAGGACATCAGCATACAGTTGACCTCCCAACAGTCAGCAGTGTGGAGGTCGATGCACCGTCTGCAAAGTGAGATTAGGCCTATCCTTTCCTCACTGCTGGGCAGCTATATGAAGGTTGTGTTCAGGGCCCAGTGGGACACACCAGTTTTATTTATTTTTTGTTTGTACAAGTTTTTTGTCTAAACGAAGCAATAATGTGAGTTTGGGCTTGTTTTGAGATATATGGTTACAGTATGAAGGGACAAAGGAACAAATAGTCTATGCAAAGGCCTCATTAACATACATGTTTTGTCTCTGCTTGTGTGTGTGCGCGTGTGTCTGTGTTCGTGTACGTGTGTGTGTGTGTGTGTGTGTGTGTGTGTGTGTGAGTGTACTAGCCCTCTGACTCTGCAAGGTAAGATTTTGATTTGCCCCTGCTGACCTACAGCTTCCTGGCTGGGTCAAGTTAAACAGAATTATATAACATAGTAACGTACCGGAAGTGATGTTTTTGCTTTTGTTTTCCGGAGGAATTACGCCATGTTATATTCAAAGAGCATTGTAAAAGTGTTAGGATGTAGTGTGGTTTCATGAACATGTCATAGTATATATATTGTCCACATTTTGTATATGATTTTATTAATATGGATTTTTTTATTGTGAAAAGAATAACCGGAAACTCATTGTTGTTCTGGCTAATGATTCTGACCTGACTTTCACACCGGTCATTGAAAAAGGGGGCCGGACTCCGTCGACTCTGTCCAGCTTTCTCCCTACAAAAACCTCCGTATCTCACAACGGACAGTGTTAACCGGGACAGAAGAAATTAGGCCTCAGAAAGTATAATTTAAAATAAAATGTATGAAATCTTCTGATTTCCTGAACTTTGAAAACAGTTTTGTCGTCATCAAGTTCACCCCCTGCCCCGGAGGAGTCGCGGAGGACAAGTGGCCGGCATCGACAGAAGACCAAATTTAATTCGTGAAACACGCCGACCTCTTAACATTTATACCAGAGTTTGTCAAAGGAATGTCCGCTGCTATTTAAAATCATCCCGAAATGTAAAGAGCAGCTGAGCTGGTCCGCTGTCTGCAACTGCTGTCCGAAGGGGAAGTGTTCATGGTGAGTTAATGGTGAGTTAAGCTGCCTCCGGACTGGTTCCGTTGTCTCTCGTACTGTACGGGTTTTACCATCGTGCCAAACTCCAATCACAAATGAATGAAGTCTCAGTTACCATAGCTTTTAGCCCACGTGCATACATTGTAGAACACTCGTCAATATATTCCCTACATTCAAATATGCCAATCCTAAATTCGGCATAGTTTAAAAATCATAAACCCTACTAATATTGACAAAAATCTGGTTCATCTAGTTTACTCACTACTTAACTAATCATCCATAAACTAACGTTCCGCTAATGGGGACAGTGGAGGGCTGTCAGAACCAGAGAGTGATTTTAATTGACAATAGTGCTGTTTAGTGAATTATCTTTAAGCAGAACCTGCAAGACGACTCAGTAGAAACTCTTAGCACCCTAGCGGCCTCTATCTAGTATAGAACTATGCTGACAATGAAAATAGTTCTAAATTGATGGATTTTTGTATTGAGTTTGTCATAGCATCTTTAACACTTAAAGAACTGAACGTATCCGCGTCAGATACACACAGTGGAGCTCATGCCGGGTGCTGTAATGAACTGTGATGCCTGTCAGAAGTGTTCTACAGAGTATAGAGTCTTTGCTAAAGAAGAGAAGAAGAGCTCACCCCATTTAAGGCAAATATTTCACATAGTGTAGGCCGGTAAAAAAAAGACTTCAGGGTCATCCGATGACATCAGAGCTGACCAATCATATTCAAACAGCTCAAATGTCCCGTGTCCAAAGTACATTTTACTGTATGAAAATATACAGTAAACAATAGGCTGCCTGACTAATCTATCAGAAAAGGCCAGTGTGATTGGAATACCGGCAGTAACCATAGTAGCCACACCGAGGGAAAGAGGTAATCAGATTACATTGAGCCATTTTTGAGAAAATGTATTATCTTTTTTAAGTTTTTACATTTTGTTTGTTAGAGACAAAAATTACATTTATACGGAGTATCTTCCGTGTGTGCCACTTAGCTCTGAATATCACGGAGTCACGCTACTTTTAAAGTATAGGCTCCTCTAAAACGAATGTGAAGTAATCCGTTCCCACATTGATAGAGTGTCTCTTTACGTTTGTGAAGTCAGTAGAACAGTAGAATAAAGGATAAACCCAGTGGTCAGGCGGCCCTTTAGGATACTACATTAGTACGTAGAGTTGAACCAGCGGGATCTTCTAAGGTGAAGAAGAATGCTCTATAATGGTGTTCACTTCTTGGATGGATTACACCGTTCAACCGTGTCTTCACTTACCACGAGATCACTGAATACTCAACTTCTAAAAGTCCATTCACAGTAGGTAATCAGTAATCTGTAGTGGATTGCATATGAACGTGCCCCCCCCCCCCCCTCTCAGACCGGCCTATTCATCCGGCTCTGTCCTCCCTTGGGATGATGGTCGGTTTGGTTCCCAGGCAGAGTGAGTGTGCGGACGACTGAGGCAGAAAAGCTTTTGACGGTGAGAGAGAGAAGTGTAAGTATTCGTCCAACAGGACGAGGCGGAACACGTTTCAATGTACCTGTGAAGGGGGGAGGGGGGGGAGAACATGAATGCCGGCATCATCCAGGTGTTTTCGGATCATCGCTCCAGACCGACGAACGCGGTAAACGACCAACATTCTCCAAAATGTGAAATCTCTAAAAAACGTTGTGCAGTTGTTGTAGAAAGGTTTTTGCGCGTGGATATCGAGGAAGTCTTTGTTTGAAGTCTCTTCTGGTAACATTTCTCTGTTGCACACCTCCGTCACTTCTTGTGGACACAATCCATACGGTGCATTACTTCTGCATCATATTTCAGTTTCTAAAGTTTGCCGCCATTTTTAGTGTCTCGTCTTTTCATTAAAAGCTAATTTACTAATCCCATGCTACTTCGTGTGACGTTTTAGCATGTAGCAGCAGAGCAACTGCTGAAAAACTTGATGTGGTTCTTTTTAACTTGAATGTGCAGCAGGCATCATTTGCATGATTTACAGTAGTTTTCACCCTGTAAACTACACAGGACGTCCTGTAGTCAGTTGAAAGCGGCGTACGTCCTCGTGAGCTCGCCTGCTTTTGTGCGTGTACAGTTAGTGTCTGTGTGTGTGTGTGTGTGTGTGTGTTTGTGTGTGTGTGTGTGTCGGGGTTGTTTGTGTTGATCCAGGCCTCTGAGCTCTTTGTGTTCGAGGAGGGGTCTCCGGCCTCGCACGGCTGACCTCAGGGTTGCCATGGAGACATCGGGGAGCGACTTCCTGTATTCTCGGCCCATCCCGCAATACCGCAACACCCCGGCCAATACAGGACCGGGGTGTGGAGGCCTACTCAAAATCAGAGTGAGGGAGAAAAAAGGGAGGAAAGCAAAGACAATTCTATTTTAATGGGATTATTCATTCCACAAATGCGTATGAATGAATAAATAATGTAACAAAGAGCAGGAAATTCCCCCAAAATGAAAGGCAATAAAGTAGAGCCATATGGAGCCAAGTTGAAACAAAAAAAATGTTAAATCCTGTCCGACCTCTTACAATCTGTCTCAGAATATGATTCGTTTCCATTGTTTCATCCTTTCAATCCACATTAACGTAATAAATTAGCAGCTCATCTTTTGTACATAGTTCCCAATAATCAATATCCACAACAATGTGAAGCAGCTTCAAAGTTCAGCTTGAGAAAACAGCAGCTGTTCTAGTCAGTAGCGAGTGTAAGAAAATATCGATACACTTTGAGTATTTGATATTGTGTTTTAGGATACTGTATTGAATCTCATAAAAAAACTATGCATTTTTAATAAGTAGTTTATATGGAAAGATTGGTGGCACACGGTGGCTCACATTGCTCAAAAAATAGAACTGTTATACGCAGATCCCACTTTTCTTATCACATAACATTATTTTTTTAAATATTTTGTGCATATGGCGGTGTGTCCTACACACTATGACAGTTTTCCTAAAATTCGATTTAAAAAACTGCAATATATCTCCCTGCTTACAGTATCGCAATATATTGCTGTATTGAACCGTAATCCCTGTATCGTAGCATGTATGATATTGCCAGATTCTTGCCAATACACAGCCCTATTCATCAGTTTACTTAACTTGCAGCCAAGCACTCAGTAATCTGTCTTCATGATCATATTTGAGTTACACCATTAGTGGAGTATGTGCACATAATTAGGCTCGAAGGCTCAACTGAAAACCAAGAAAAATGTAAAAGTGAGTAAGAATACTTCAAACAAGGCTAGTTAAAGAAATAATTGAACATTTCTTTGGGGAAAATGCTTGAATGCTATCATCTATGTGCATTAAGTCTGAAGCTAGAGTCTGGATGTGGTTAGCCTAGCTTAGCTTGAAGAGTAGAAGGAGGGGGAACTGCTTGCTTGCAACGTTTAAAAATCAGTCTACCGACACTTCTGAAGCTCATTAATTAACACGTTGTACGCACTGCTTATGTTGTGCGCAAACAGATGTGTAAAAAACCACAGTTTGTGGTTTTGAGAGCTAGCTTGGCTAGCCAGGCTAGCCGTTTCCCCCTGCTTCCATTCTTTAGCTAAGCTAGCAAGGCTAATCACCTCTCGTCTGTAGCTCTGTTCTTAATTCACAAACGCTAGACATCTATCGTCTGTATTTCCATAAATGTTGGAAGAATTTCTTTAAACCTTTTGACGGTTATCACAGTAGAATGAGCGAAGCACAAATACACAAACTATAGCACGTCTACGCTCGGGGTGTGAGGGGAACAAATCTACACAGAAACGTACGTGTTCGTAACCCATTCATTGAGAAAGACCAGGGGTTTATTATCAACTTTTCCAACAGCATTGCTAAACATAGTTTCCTGCCAGCCCCCGTGGTACTCTGCACCCGAGGGTGTCGAGGGACATTAACCCGCAGTTTTTGTCCTTTAGGAGTCCACAGTGTTAATGATCAGAGTTCTGGTGTCACGGGCCACCAGCTCGGTTAGTATTCGGGACCTCTGATTGGAATATCCGCCGGTCCGTTAAACTGCTGACGGATACTGGTGTACAAGGTCAACTCTTCAGAGAGAGAGAGAGAGCTGAACTGAGGAGGAAGGGAAACTGCAGGATTTGTGATATCAGATAAGAGTGGAAAGTTGTAGGAAAACTCCAGCTACACACACACACACACACACACACACCTTAACGCACCAATGCGAAGGTCATACTCACTGGCGAGTGTTGCTAATGAAGATTAGAAATAATCTATTTAGGAAGTCAAGGGGCGCAGATTACACTTCTTTGACTTGGATTCAAAGTCTCAGTCTGGTGAGCCCAGGACGAATGGTTTTTGCAGGAAAAGTGCCTGAATTGTCTGAGAAATGTTTACCGAAAATCATATCATTTAACAGCAGAAACGTGTAAATGTAAAATCCAGATGAGCAGTAACTAGTGGAGTGATGTTAACGCAGGTACTGAGTCACCAATGACACTTCAGTTCATGGTAGCCAGTTCCTGATGCAGGTCATAGTGTGTGTAGAAGTTATATAGCTTGTGTGACTTCATGTAAAGAGAGTTGGGCTCTGAAAGAATTCTTAAAAAATGAGATGCGTGTTGCATTTATCAGATAGCAATGGTATGCCCATGCTCCTTATCTGTTGATTCCATGTAGATTCCAGACTGTATGATTAGTTAACGCAGGATGTGTTTCCCTCTTGCACAATGGAACTTTTCTAGGAAACCAGGAAGTCTTTTAAGAACTCGGAAACTATAGTTTCTGTCCCTCAAAAGTCCTCGAAACTATAACCGAGAACTAAGCATTTTGCCTTTTCTTTTTTGCCCGGTTTGATAGTCACGCATTGTAACTTCCTGCTAAGTCTAAAGACGAGTGAGAGTAGTTGAGCGTAACTTTATTTGCTAATTGACCTTTTGCTAAGTCCTGCCCCTTTGTTCTCAAGCTGTCAGAAACAGCATGGAGCCCGCACTGTCATTAACTGCGCTCCCTGAATAAATATAATCACATTTTTGGAGAAACAAAAAAGACGATTTCAGAGCTAGCGTAGCATAGATGTCCTAACGTATTCGGTTAATGTTAGTGCCACAGGTTTTCACGTAGAAACGCAAATCTTCTTCCAACCTCTCCGGGTAACTAGTATCACTATTACACAACGAGCTCCAAATCCACAAAACCAGCCCGAAAATGAAGAACATCTGAAACCGTTGCATGAGAGTAGCCGGGCCAGATAGTTGTTGAACCCTGGTCAGAGCTCGTCGATGCTACGCAGTGATTAGCCAGTCTGCGCACGATGGGCGAGATTTAGCGAAGGGTCAATTGCTTCCATAAAGTTACAAATTAAAAGAGAATATAACCAGTAAGAAAGCCTGCAGATTGTAGTTTGGTGGCTTTTTTTATCAGGCAAAATGAAATGAAACATTAGATTTGACGTACTTTATAAATGCTCTGCGTATCTAGAGTCTTTGAGCTATTTTCTGGGAAAGATGCAAAGAAAGGGAAGTGGTTTACAGTTCCAATGTGTTCGGAATAAGCTAAAAGAAATGGATCATTAGCACAGAAAACAATGTCACACATGGAGACCAAAAAAATGAGGATTGTAATTAGAAAAATCAACAAAGAATTACGGCAAACAGAATACATTGTACTTGAAGTTCTAGGGTGATGAAAGACAAGAACAGCTGCCGGACTTCAAAGGTTCACGTTGGCACATAACATAGCTCGAGGTCATCTGGAGTGGCTGGGTCCTTGATATACTGCACCTTTTAATGGTGTTTAACCTGGCACACTGAGGCGCTCTCATTGTGTCGGTGTATAGAAAGTGCCTCTTGAGTGGAAGAAAGAACACACAGACACGGTGCTTGCCATACTTTAAAGGTTTCCTCTGGAGCAGTTTTAAACATCACTATATCACCATTGAATTCACTGTCACCGTGGCGTATTTACTGTACACAGATCAGCCCTTACCTTGCACCAATAACATTGGTAGTGCCAGCGTTTCTCAATATCCACACCACATTTTTCTCAAAGGGAAACTACACCCATTTTTTCGAAGTTCATGTAAAGTCTAAGACAGTCCAAAAATATGAATCAACATGGATAACTTGTACCAAAATCCAGAAGACTGACAATGAATTGGTAAAAGAAGGGTCATGTTCTCAGTATATGGGTACATTTTCTGTTTCACAACTAATAACATTACTCAAGAATAAAGCTCATTTGGCCATGAACAAAAAGAAAACAAAATCCGTCTCTCATTCATTGTTTATGGAGCAGTCAATGTGTATGCGTGTGTATTAGCCTAGCTTAGCATGACATGTTATGTTAGCTGTTTTTGTCCAAACCAAAATGCCAACTTTTTGTTTTGGCAGCGAGCGGCGTCGAGAGTTGAGGTTTTGGTAGTAAATGCCACTGGGTGTGTGAGGTTTTGATTGGGATTTAGGGATCCGTCACTCTTTGCCAACACACACACACACAAACCAAATCAATTTGCAAACACACAGTATGATAGTCTTCTATTATTTTTGTACAACTAAAACACAAAAGTTCTCTATCGGTCTATTAAGCAATAATGTAGATTCAGACCTGTGGCAGTCATCTTGAGCAAGGACTAGAAGTTATTGTGCACACCTGCTTTTATTTCGCCTACCTTCCTCTTCTCCCTCCGTCGATCTCCTCCTCCCTCCCTCCCTCCCTCCCTCTCTCCTCGCTCAGTGTGTTAGCCGGTTGCCAAGTGCTAAGAATTTGGGGAATGCAGGATTGCAATGTTCTGATAAAGTTTGCTTTGTTCCCCAAGTGACCTGAGCGAGAGAGAGAGAGAGAGAAACCGAGAGAGAGTAGCGGCCATAAGTCTACACGCATGAGAATCTTATTATTCTACAAAAACGCACACACACACACACACACACACACACACACACACACACACAAGAGTGTGTAGACGTGGACAGTAATTGAGACGTGCTGTAAAGCAGACATAGTGTGAACGCAGCAACACGGTCATGTAATTAGAGCCGAACAATATGTACTGTTGGAGAAGTCGAATTCCTGAAGCATTATCTATCTACTGCATTGTGGAACCATCTATCGGGCTTATTTACAATAGAGCGCCTGGAGTTCAGAGCGTTCATGCACCACAGCACCACGAGTCAAGGGCTCTCCAGGCTTCCCAGGGTTCCTTCAAGGGCAGAGCAGGGATTTGTAAGTTTGAGTTGTTTTTTGATTGTCTGCCACTTGTTGTCTGGAGTTGAAGCAGACTGGCCCTTTGAGTCACAGAGGTAAAGTAAATACTCAAATATGATCCCCACTCAGTAAGCAATTAAACTGAACTTTTGCTGAGGCTTGATCGAACTCGGGGCCCAAGCAACAGTGTTCCAAGCTGGCTATATGTGAAACCGCTGTTTTTGTGTGTGTGACGATGTAACACGATTGTGTTTTTCGGTTGTTTTTTGTAAAGATTGAAGCCTGTTAGCCTAGCTTAGCATAAAGACTGGCAACCGGGAGAAAACTGGGAGTTTGACTCAGTCTACAGATAACAAAATCTGACGTTAGCATTTACCGATTACAGAGCAGAGAGCTAGTTGTTGATAAGGACACACTTGTTTGTTAAGCCCTGACGTTACCGGTGCTTTTTATTAGTACTTGTTAATGTTTTGGTGTGATGTGGCTCAGTGGTAGAGCAGGGTGGTCCTTCAATCAGAGGATCTGATGTGTCCTTGGGCAAGACGCTTGCTCCCGTAACCTGTGCCTACAGTGCGTGAATGTTACATAGTCTTGATGGGCAGATGGCACCTTGTATGGTAGCCCCTGCCATCAGTGTATGAATGGGTGTGAATGAGTGAAGGACATTGAGCTTTGAGTGGTCGGAAGACGAGAAAGGCGCTAGACAAGTACAAGTCCATTGACCATTTATTATCAGAGAGGGCAGGGGACTGGAGACAGGGGACAGGAGGTCAGGGGGACAGAGGAGAGGGGGACAGGAGGACAGGCGGACAGGAGGACAAGGGGACAGAGGACAGGAGGACAAGGAGGACAGGGGGAATGAGTGATACTGACTGATGTCTGTGTTCTTCATTCATTCTTCATTTTTGTTTGGTTTCCAGTGAGATATTACTGACTTTATATAGTGACTTTGCTGTTAACTGTTGCTGCTCTAGAATCAATATTTAGTTATATCTAAAATAGAAATAAATTCTAATCCTGTTCTGAATGTATTTTAAATTTTTTTAAAGTTCTATATGTTTTTAAAAGCAATTATGTAGTTATTTGACTTATTGATAAGAGTAGCTTCTAGTTGTACTAGAATCATGACTAACTCTCCCTACCTGTAGACCACCGTAGTTGCACGCTTGGGAAGGGAGGGGGCTGAGCTGCAACCTGCAACCTGTAACCTCACCACTAGATGCCACGAACACGACACACTGTTCCTTTAAGAAGACGTCGGGCTGGGCCCCGATAACGCTCCTATTCTTGTGTAGTAGCAAAAATGTCAGGAGCCCCGAGTGGCTTTTGAAACTCTCATTTAATTCAGCTTTAGTACACGTAGTGTTGAAAAGCGCTGCTTGCTTTACAGTAGCTTGACACTTCGGCCCTTTGTTGGTGAAGGAGAGGGAGGGAACGGGGGAGAAACAACATTCCTGTCTTTATCTCAGCACAGGACACGCATGTGATTACATGCTCTCTTGCTCTTTCACTCTCAAACTCTCTCTCTCTCTCTCACACACACACACACACACACACACAAACACACACACACACACACACAAAGGCACATTCATGCCCATGCTTACAAAGACATGCAAACTCACTCTGTCTCCGTCAGACACACACACACACACACACACACACACAAAATAAGTTACCAAGTTTTAAGTCACACAGCATGGCAGTCAAAAGTGTGTGAAGGACAGTTTGTATTCTAAACAGATACTGTACGCGCACTTTCACTTTCTGTGTGTGCGTGTGTGTGTGTGCCGATATAAAGAAAAAGTGGATGAGTAAGGCACAGGCAGGAAGAAACAGGAAGTGAACGTTTGGGTTGGGGGGGGGGGTCAAAAAGGGCTTTATGGGAGTCCTCCACATTCATTTGTGTGTGAAGAAGTAATTAGATTTGTGTGTGTGTGTGTGTGTGTACGCATGCTGAGCCGTGGGAGTGTGTATGATGGCTAAACAGAAAGGCCGAGTTGTGTTTACATGGTAAATATGTGTGTGTGTGTGTGTGTGTGTGCGTGTGGGTTGGGAGTTAAGGTTGTGGAATGTCACATGCTGATAGAATGCTTACTGGACAACAAAAGCCCGGGAGAGGAAAAAAAAACATGGTGGAAAGTATTAACTCTGCTGGTCATTGTAAAGCAGCTCTCTCAACGCTGGAGTGCACGAAAAACAGGGCTCGTGCACTCAAATTCTACTTTTTTTAAACATCTTTTTAAATTCATCAGCAGAAACACTGCACAAAAAAATATATATTTAAAATAATAATGATTCACTTACGTCTCAAAATACAGACAAAAGAGAGAGAGAAAAAAAATCCCATTTGTAAAGGATGGCAACAGTGTTTTTTTTGTTTTTACAGTCATCCTGGACTCTTCTTCTGGTGTGATGATGGATCGTCGTTACGCCTCTCGAGCAAGAAAGCGGGTCGGAGAAAAAGAACAGACCGGCAGAGAGAGTGGAAGTGACGCAGGCGGGAGGCGTCAGCTGTGTGGAGGAAAAGTCACCGAGTCTTTCCAGTGACAGTGTCCTGTCACTTCAGTACTGTATGTGTCTATCCAATTATTTGATCCTTTGTGTGTGTGTGTGTGTGTGTGTGTGTGTGTGTGTGTGTGTGTGTGCTCGGTTAATTAATGTCCACAGTAACAGTAGGTTGTACTGTACAGCAGTCGGAATATATTTGCAAAGGTTTTTTCACTTTTTCTCGATTAACTTTTTTTTTTATGCATGGTGTATTGCAAAGTATGCATGGTGTGTGTGTGTGTGTGTGTGTGTGTGTGTGTGTGTGTGTGTGTGTGTGTGTGTGTGTGTTCGTAGGTGCTGCATCCTCTCCAAGGGCCGGTTGGCAGTCAGGGCTACTGTAAACATCCTTGACTGGAAGCTGGTGTTAGGTTCTGGGGCTTTCAGTCGGATGTTTGCAGCAGCCAACTGCTAGTACCATCGCTGCGAAACGGCGCGCAACGTGCTCAAGAGGCCTGTGAGTATAGAGACCACTGGTGAACGGAATGGCTACGGGAGATATCAATGTAAATGAGATTAAATGAAAATTATTGTTGAATGCAAGTTGGGTTTTATCTTCATGTTTTCGTCCATCAGTTGTATCGGTTATGAGACCGTTGTCCTCACCAAAGTGATTGCCGAGATATTGAAAAAAGGGCAACGCTGCCGTTTTGCCATTGAACTGTCCATTTTGTCAGGCTGCCGCCATCTGCTGGCTATTGTTGCGGTAACGGCTGTACGCAGGTGTGTCCTATGAGGCCGTTGTACTGCGGAATGTCAGCGCTAAGTACCACAAGGTATCCCCCTCACAATGTAATACTTGTTACGCCTCATAACGGAGTGGGAAAACAGCGTCATCGATGAGATTCAATTATCGATTGCGCGGTAAATACAAATGAGGAAAAAGCAAAATAGACATACAATATTTTTGCTGTTAATGTATATCTGTATAACTTAATTTGTATTATTTTTAAAATGCCTTAAAAGTAAAACAAAAGAAAAAAACAAACTTTAATTTACTTAAACCTGCCGTGCAGAGTTTCTGTCTCCCCCCGCTGGCAGTGGGATGTAATTACATCAACACTGTCGACGTATGCCTGAAGTCTTCCCGTGCAATTTATTTAAACTTTAATCCTTTCTCTGAACACCGAGAGTCTTGTTTTTACTTCGGCCTAGCTGCTGCTCGTCGCTCTGGTCTCTCTGGTCTCTCCCTCCCTTTCCTGCCACCTTTAGCTCTGACTGGTTGACGTAAAAACGCGTCACTTCCGGTGCGCCAGCATGGGAAAGACGCCACACAACACATTTATCTTACTTAGGAATACAGAGAGCTTTCTTCGGCAGCTTAATCAGCATCGTGTGAACACGTGGGCCTTCTATTGGCCGGCTGCCACTGTTGGGTCCTCCAGTATCCTCATAACCAATGCAACCACTTGCCCGAGCTACAAAAAATGAAACCCCTGACACTCAATTTAAGGACTGAAAATACCAGTAACTTTACATATTTCATGTGTGGTGCTTTTGAATCGCAAGGGAATTCTAATTATATTATTATTAATATTGTATCAGTGTGAGTGATGGGGTTGAATGGGGGCAAAGCAAAACAAGTAGTCACAGAACAACTGGAGGGAGGAGGAAGGAATGCGATTCCACAGGGTGAAACGGCGGCCGGTGATAGTCGTCTCCGTTCAGTTCCCTGTGGATGGGAGCGGCTTCATCCTGTCCTGGGGGGGAGGACGGGGGGAGAGATGGGTAAAAGGGAAAGGGGAGCAAGATGGAAAGAAGGAGAACACGAGGGAGGGAGGGCGAGGCGACGGTGAAATTGCGGGAGAAGAAAGTGGAAGAGGACGAAAACAGTGATCGATTTCCCCCCCCCCCTCAACTCATCAGCCGGAGCTGAGGGGAAGTGGGTGTAACGTACACTACACGACCACAGACAAGGAAGGAAGGAAGCGTTCTAATATTACTAGACTCCTCCACCCCCCGCATTCATCATACCATGAATGAAAACATGCTGTGCTTTGTTGTTTTTTGCAGTTTCTGTCCAAACAGTCGCAGTCGTTCCCTCCTCGGTCGTGGAAAACCCTTGAGAGAGTTTCCCTCTCTTTACGTGGAAACAGCCAGTCACACCGAACCGCTTGTGATGCAGCAGTATATTTGTTGCAGCCACGGTATTTAGACGTAACTAAATCCTTTATCAGTTTATTTAAAAAACAAAAGAATAATCTGGGCAGAGTCCCTGTCAAATGTGTCTCTGTAGGGGAAGAATGTAAGTCTATCTTTCGAAGACATTCTTAAAATGTGTTTTAGAATTGTAACCTTGGTATCAACTTTGATCTCTGAGCTCCAGGAAGTGTAAACATCCTACACTCTCGGCGTCGGCCCCCTGGTGGCCGGGAGTGGGAATGTTTATACTGCCTGGCACAGGAAGTCAACCATCAGCTGGGGAGGAACTTTTATGCTTAAGTTGTCTGTCAATTCACCTTCATCAGTGCAGAATGCACATGTTGTACATGTTCACATAATATGATTTACCGAGTACATTCGGTTACTGTTACTTTAAATAAATAAAATGATTCTGTACACACCTGAGCTGTCCCCACTTTCAACTTCCACTTTTAAGTGCGTCTCCCAAATTTTATGAGAAGAAGTGTTGGAGGATTAAACCTGTTGGAGCTTTAGTGGCACCACCCACACACCGCCACACACAGGTTCACAGGCCTACAGTTGCTCTCAGTGTCACGTATTTGCCATTTGCATTTTTTCATTCTAAAACGGACATCGACAGCGTTCAATTTAACTTGATGCAAGTGTCCGGTGTGAATAAAGATCTATTACAGCTGAAGGATTTGTGCAGATCCTCTGACATCCTTGGTCGGACTGCCGGGGGAATGCTGGCCATTCGGGACAGGAAATGGGGAGCGGCACGTCTCCGATTGGCCGGTTCCCTTGACCCGGTGACCTCGGTCATGGCTGTCCCACTGGGGCAGGGACACACACACACACACACACACACACACACACACTTTAGAGCATGTGACAAGAGTCCAGGGAGAGGACAGAGTGGACAAAATGGGAACAAAACTAGCTCCGAAACTATTCGGTAACTATACAAACGTGTGTTCAAAAACTTGCATGACCACATTGAAGGAATTTCTGTTGAAAGTTGAAAATCAACAATAAAGTAAGAAAAGTAATATTGGTTGTCCTATATCTATCTATCTATCTATATATATATATATATATATATTAGACGTCATTATGATGTAACCTGTGTGAAGGTTTTCTTTGGCATGTTGAGTGGCGACAGGGGAAAGACGTACAGAGGAAGCAGAAACAGTGGGTGTTGCCTGTCTGCTATTCTAGAACTAAAAATATACAATCTGTAATACATACATAGGGAGGATGTGGCTGTACCAGAAGGTTAAATGGGGGTGAGTCTACTGGGCCGGCGAACTCAGTAGATCCTACTGTTTACTGTACTTTATTCAGAGCCTGAAATTGAACGGATGTAATTTGTGCTCGTGAACACTAGAGGTCATACCAGCCGTGCGTTACTGTACACTGAGCCCCATCAAGTAAGTGAACAGCAGCAAAACGGTCCTAATCTCACCGCGGTTGTAGGCTATTTAAAGAGTTACAAATGCTAGGAATTTATTGATGTTATTTCATATTAGAATATTTAAATGTGTTTATTTATTACACTGAATAACAGCATACATTTAACACATGTTTACTCATTTCTCACATGTGCACACCTGAGAAAGACCATGAGATAAGGTTCTGGGGAAAAAAACTAAATACAAATACAACTTGATATAATATTGACCTTGACTATTTGTTTTTTTCAAACTGTTTCTGTGAACATACTAAAGTGAGGATGATTTACAAGTTTCATATATAAAAAGTATTTTTCAATATTAAATTGTATTTTCATTATTTTTTTCATATATTGTGTGCACTGTATTCTACTTGTGTGTTCTACTGTTTATCACATTTTCACACTGAAGTGTTATATGACTTACTGTGCATAGTTTTTAAAATTGGGTGACAACACTATTTGCTGTAGTTTTCTGATGGGACACTGTCACCACAAGGTAGAGCCATGGTGTCACAGTTCCACCATATACAGTACGACATCACAGCTGCACAGGTTCAATTAACAACCTATTATGATGTTTGGCTGACCTAAAAAATGAATAAAAATGAATTATGAGTAACACAGATTCGACCAGACTGGTTATTGCACATCATACGTTTCTCTGTCTGGACAGTGAGTCTTAACAGCACTATAAACCGGTGTGTGGAGGTATGGTGTTAATATAATAAGCATCTTCATGCTACATTCTCTCTGACTGCAAAAACATCCCCGGGGGTCATAAACTGGGCCGGTAACAGCTGATGAAAAATAACAGGAAGTTCCTGTTTGGTTGCACAGCAGAAAAGCAGAAGTCGACTTTCTGCACCGGCTCCAGTTTCTACCACGAGACGTGAACGCCCCCGAAACCAAGTCTTCCTACAGTTTCAGCCCGTCATCGAGACTGAAGAAGAGCCGAAAAGTCTGCAGTCAGGAGTTTTAATGCACAACAGTGTGTCTGTGAAAGATTACACAATGACCCGTGTAACGGACCGCCTCAAGGCCTCTGCACACCAGCTCCATATTTTCCGTGTGCTTTTTTTTCCCGTTGCGATATGTTGCGAAAATTCGTAATGCAAGAGAAAACTGAATTGTGGATGTAATCGTTAGTGCTGATGAATTAACAACATTAGCGCACAAGCACCGACTGTCTAATCTTACTCCTTTGTTTTGAGACCATCCGTTCTGCAATCACCTTCGACGATCTATCTTTAGATTACGCACCTCCATATTTGTTACATTGTCGTACTGGGAGACGAACCAACCATAGACTGTATAGAAGTAGTGGACGTAGTCATCGTGGCGTCACCCACTGGTCTGTGGACTGCCGTTTTGAAGCCTCGAGTTAGGCGATTTTGCCGTCGCCATCTTGAATTACGGCCGTCACTATGTTGTTTTTTTCGCAAACCAATTAACAGAAGCTACCATATTTGGAATGCGGAGGAGTGACGTAGAGGAGTTGTATATGATTACCAGTCTCCAGTCTCTGAACTCTCAAGATCTGCCACCTCAAGGATGAGAGGGGAGAATATTGTGAAGTGTCTCTTTAAGAGCACAGCGGCGCGGCGCAGATCACGCTGGGAGGAAATGGAAGACCAAAGGACAGGAAGCACATGGAGACACCATCTGTTGTTGGGCAACAAAGCAGTAAAAATAAAATTAGCAAACTGGAGACACACACACACACACACACAACACGACATGACATGACATGAAGCAAATGGCAAGCAGAGTGCAGGCACAGACCGTATCAACAGTGTGAGCACACATTGGTCTAAAAATGATGCTTTGACATTTCAACAAAATTCAGCAACAAAACTATCGAAGAAAAAAGTCATGATCAGCTCAAAAGACGGTGGCCTTGAGCTTGAAAGGCATATGATTGGCTTAAAATGAAAGTGTATGCTGCTTTACAGTGTACAGTGACCACATCTCTACATGTGCTATAAATATATTTTTACATTTATATAACTGCATTTTTACACTTGAATAAACAATAATCAAATGCAAAGACAGATTTTTAACAATATGTGAGGGAGTAGTTATATTTATACAGTCTTACAGTTACAACCGGCACTTTGATGCTGATGCTGACCCAGAGTGAAAATGAGTTTGACACCCCTGTTATGGTGTCAACTACAAACATGCTTCCTCTCACTAAATCATCCTGACAGTATATGAAGTACCCCTACATGTTTTCCTCAGAATGAATTGTAATAACTTAGGTGTTCCCTGAACTCCTCAGCTAGCGCCACCATCAGGTAAAATATGTAATTTCTCATTTATGACCAATTACCTGCGAAGCTAATGCTCTAGGTGTACGTTTATTTACATGCTAACATCCTTAACTAAAATGGTAAAGATGGTACCTGCTAAACATCAGTATTTTAGCATTGCCATGGAGATGGCAATGCTAAAATGGCGTCCCCCATGGGACCTTATTTCGGAAACAATATGTACAGTTGTCGGTGGCGAATCGTGCCATGAACTACACATATGTTTGTCAATTTAAAAGATACTTTTGCACGTGAAGAGAGCAGTAGTTTGTCATCATGATGTTCTGTGTGAAAGAGAGAACTACAACTCTCGTCTCTCGCAATGCACCACCAACATGTTTGTTACCTTGGCTTGCAATACCCGTCGTTGAAACACAATTTTTGGGTGTGACTTCTTTCTATTTATGTATTTTCACAGTCTAATACTACCATTCGTATTTTCTCCAAAATAAGGTCCCATGGTAAAGTTAGCACCTAAGTAGAGCCTCACACAGAGTCACTGTAGACTCTCGGTCTCGTCAGAAGAAGAATCCAGGCCGCACACTGACTTCTAGGATGTTTAAAGATGTATTACACAAAGTCGGGGCCAGATGTAAGCCACAGACAAAGCCATTTGTTGGTATCTCGCTTCCATAGTTTAGTGTCAGGGATCAGGATGTTCAGGAAGAGCATAATGTGGGAAATGAAAGCTCAAATGCGTTCTGTGGATGGTGAATGTTTTGTGCATAAACATGAGCTGCCATGTATTTAATACGGAAACATTGCAGCCATTTGGGGTCTGAGGGGAAATGATTATTTCTTACCACGCTTTAAAAAGCTGTTGATTTGTAGGTTTTGTCTGTCATGACAAATCCACAGAGACACACACACATTCAAACACATATCCACGCTGTATAATAAGAAGAGATGTGCTTTCTATATTTGTTCTTTCTTTGTGGGGTGGGTGGCTCTTAGGCCAGTCAATCAGCTGCCATCCAGAAGACAAGGCAGAGCAACTCCACATCAATCACAAAGTAGCCCTACACTGCCTCAGCACTCGCACGTTCTATGCTTGAGCACACATTATGGAAGGCCCCCTCATTCTGTCAGTAGCCTACGGATCAGGTGAGTCTGCACATACGAGATGCATACACAAACACACGCACACATTATGTGTAGTGATGTAGGCCACGGTGTGATATCATTGCCATTTTCAAGTACCTCCTGCTTTCACTTTTTCAAATTACACTGAACTGAATCTGAACAGTGTTTTGTGTTTTCAGGGCAGCTGATCACATCAAATATTTGTGAAGACTAAGCTTATTTCAATCAGGAGAGACAAGTCAGATAAAGAAAAGATAATTGTTTATTCTTAACAGATGATATGTGATGATAAAGTCTTCAGAGTCTTTGGCGCTTGGACTCTACAGGGAGATTTGTAATGGAGGGGCGTCTGCCCTGAGCAGCAACAAGATAAATCCCCCCCGTGGAGTCCAGACACTGGTGGTGGTGGCTGATGAGGCTGATAGAATGATGAGTTGATGAAGTTGATGAAGCTGATGGATCTGTGAAGACTGGGCGGAGATGGGGAGGTGGAGGGTTGCGTAACAGCAGCATGAACGTACTGAAGGTAGAGAGACAATCATATTTAAAGACAGACAGCAGCAGGATGATAGGCCAACGATGTAATAGTGTCGTTGTGCTATTATATAGAGAGACCAGCGGATCTAGACAGCTGATATCATGATCGACAGCCCCAAACAATAACAGCAAGGACATAATGAGCGTGCATGCATGAGGAGTGATCGGCAGATGTATGGGATATAAGCTACGGGCTCAGGCATGCAAGAGTAGTCTTCCTGACTGAACTTAAGCTAGAACTTGATTTGAACATTAATCAGTGTTCGATTTTTAAATAGAAGAGCACCAACCATTCCCTTTATTAGGATCTCGCTATAATGTTAAAGTGGCCTTTGTACATGTACGTTGACATTCACCTTGTTATAATGAAATGCCAACAAGCTCGTTAGACACCTGCTCATTAGCTGCTTTCTAGAAGCAGCAGGTGTTCTCGTTAAGATGAGACGGTTTTTCTAAAGTATAATAATTGTAAGAGAGGAAAATGTATGAATCTTCTCTGATGTCTGAAGGTTAGGTGGATGAAGAGACAGAACAGGTCATCATAATAATACAATGTAGGGGGGACCTACTGCAGAGAGAATGTGCTCTCTGATTGACCTGCAGTGTGGACATGACCTGACCTATCTGCTTAATAATTACATTCCTATGTACAATGGGGGGGCGACTGTGCTAAGTGGAGAGCAGGGCCGTCCTTCAATCAGAGGATCGGCGGTTTGATCCCCCGGCTCCGCTAGTCGCATGTCGATGTGTCGTTGAGCAAGACACTTAACCCCATAATTGCTCCCGTAGCTGTGCCCACAGTGTATGAATGTGATAGAATCTGATCAGGTGTCACTTAGTCGCTTCCATCAGTGTGTGAATGGGTGAATGATGACAAGTAGTGTGACAGCGCTTTGAGTGGTCGGAAAGACTAGAAAAGCGCTATACAAGTACAGTCCATTTACACTGTGTTATATAATAACAGTGACATCTCATGGGTTTTAACTTTTAAAGTAATCTTGTTTTGCGTTGTGTTTCCCTCACATTAAGTTTTGCAATTCTGGCAATATTATTTTGCATTCCCCATGATCCATAGGAGCAGTTAGTGTTTCAAGTTATTTCATTTCAAGTTACTTATTGTCATATGCACAACAATTACAGAGCAGATGTTGATGGCAGTGAAGATGTTAGATCCCAGGCTCCCTCCAACAACGCTCGCTTTGAGTACGTATAAAAGAACAGCTGCTCTGCCTGGCTGGGTGGAAGCTGTGGCTGTGGATATGGTCATTGATCCCACCACTGCTGCCCTTGTGATTGAATCTGTGATGCTATGGTTATGGCTTTGTCAGCTGTACTGTGACTACTCTTCACTGCTTCAATTAACATGTCATCCTGGTAGAGAAAACTCTCCAACATATCTAATCAGGCCAGCAAAAGAAATTGGTTCACCCAAAACTCTCCTACTGATCCGGAAAAACTTTAAAAAACAAACAAACTTGTATGTACTTCTGCGATCACCACACATCACTCACAATTTGTGTTGCTTTGTGACAGACAAGCATCGTTTTGGACCTTCCGTGATTTAATCAGATATGATGGATGCACAGGAGTTCAGGAATACAGCAGCTTCAATATGGCCAGCACAACCATGTCAACTCACTATACCCATACAACCCTTGCATGTAGTTGGTGTAACACTCATTAAAAAACAAATCATACTTATTAACAACCACAGAACAGTCATGGCTGCAGTCACAATCACATGGCTACAGTCACAATCACATGGCTACAGTCACAATCACATGGCTACAGTCACAATCACATGGCTGCACAAATCGGGGTGACTGTGGCTCAGTGGTAGAACAGGGTCGTCCTTCAATCAGACGATCGGCGGTTCGATCCCCGGCTCCGCTAGTCGCATGTCGATGTGTCCTTCGGCAAGGCACTTAACCCCAAATTGCTCCCGTAGCTGTGCCTACGGTGT
This sequence comes from Anarhichas minor, assembly GCF_050575085.1. Classification (NCBI taxonomy): domain Eukaryota; kingdom Metazoa; phylum Chordata; class Actinopteri; order Perciformes; family Anarhichadidae; genus Anarhichas; species Anarhichas minor. Next base: position 3,343,382 of record NW_027466504.1, read on the forward strand.
GTGAATGTTAGTTCGAGTCCTGATAGGGAGGTGGCACCTTGCATGGTAGCCTCTGCCGTCAGTGTATGAATGGGTGTGAATGATGACATGTAGTGTTAGTGTATTTATAGGTGTTGAACTTCATTTTTACACGAAACAAAAAATAACTGTAGCTGTGGCGTCATAATGAGGTGTTTCAGCTGCAGGACAGCAGTGAAGGCCCAGGTATACAATGCACGGCCCGCCACTGCTTTTCTCTATGTTGTGGTCTTAACTATGTGAAGACAGACAGATCTGATTAGCTGTTAAACCTACGCTATTTTCGGACTCATCACAGGCCTAACAGAAATATGTTCACGCTGGTATATTTTTAATGCATGTTCTCTGTAAAAACAGGCATCTTATATAAGACAGACACAATAAACCTCCTTTTTTAAAACGATATCATGCATAGATCATATCTATTGTGGTAGCATGCGAAGCTGCTCCCTTGACACTTCATCTCTGGTCTCTAGTGTTTTTCCCATCAAAGCTTATCAGCTGCAGCAAAAAGGATGAAAGGATTGACGCTATCACAGACTGGAGAAGTAAGAGAGGTTCAGTAGGAGTGAGACGAGTCGCACGCCTACAGAGTTGATGTTCTTTGAAGACTCTGGCCATCACGTCTTTCTTGCTCCCGATGGCAGCAAGCTTTCTAATCGCGTCCCTCTCATTATCTCACAACTTCTTGTGGGGAAAACCATCATTGGAGAGAGTTCTTCAGTCGGTTTGTATAATGTAAGATCCTTACATTATACTAGTGCCTCTCCAGCTCTCTTTACTGAGAACTTTAATCTTATTATACAGCTGGCAGATCTGCTGCAGATCTGTCCTTTGTACTGGAGAATCAGAGCGTTTCTTTCTTGTCTTAGCTCTGAAAGGCGTCACATGATTGACTGTAAGAAGCTTCGGCACTGGCCTTGTACATGATGAATGATTAACGATTTCTCAAAACTACATTAGAAATGTAAGTAATGGTTGTCAAGCTTTCAGACTTCAGAAAACACCAGCGATGTGTTCTTATTGTGAATGCATTTACGGACAGGATATCTGCTGCATTTATATTTATTACTCTATTGTTTTTTATTCATATGTTGTTGTATTTTCTTTAGCGATCTCTGTTGAAATAAAGTTCTGTTCATATAATTTTTAGCCCAGCTGTAGTTAATTGTCCTTTTGCCGGCTGTCTATTTTCTCAATATATATATATATATATATATATATATATATATATATATATATATATATATATATATATATATATATATATATATATATATATATATATAGGTCTATTGATCCCTTTAAGATAATAATATGTGGGTTTCTTTCTGAAAATATGAACCCTTGTGTTTTTGTTACCCTACAATGAGGGGAGGGGTGTGGGGTTCTTTTTCATTTGATTTAAATTAATAATTTAAAAAGTTGGTTTGGTTATAATTTGCTGAGTCATGCACAAAATAACAGCCCTACTGCTATATTGCCTGCTGGCCGTAGTGGCTTATGGGGACACTTGAAACTAGTCAAAATGTCTGCGATGAAAAAGTTCAGTTTTAATAGTCAAAATAATTCAAAAGCAGCTGTGTGTGTTGTTTGTGACATATACCTTCAGGTCTTATCTCAGACGTAATGAAGAAGTTGGTTCTATTGGCATGCCTTTGTGCTGGCGACAGCCGTGAACGGAGACATTATGTTTTCAGGTTGTACGTCCGTCTGTCTGTGTGGTCCGTTCTCGTGAATCTTAGAAATGCCTGGAGGGGATTGCAGATTTGTCAGGAACGTTGACTTGGACTAAAGGGTGAACTGGTTAGAATATTGTGGTCAAAGGTCACTGTGACCTCACAAAACACATTTTTGGCCATTTCACAATTTCACAAAATTGCAAATTGAATTGTTGGCGAAGCGGTAAAGGGTTTGAAGCTGTATGTCATCTCTTTTCAAGTTTTCAGTTTTCAAATTGTTTTTCCACATGACGTAATGTTGGTGGATCAGGAATGAATCGAGCATACTAGCGATAGCACAAAAGTCGGATCCACAAATAGCTATACAATCAAAGACTACAGAACGCAGCAGGGGACTTCACTGAATAACTCTGTCTTTATCTGGTTACACATTGTCCATTCACCCTCACCTGTGCCTGTTCAGTGACTTGCAGTGAAATTGACTGTACTGAATTGAAAGAAAGTTTGTGTGTCAGAGACAATCAAGCTTAAAAAAGAGCAATTTTGATGTCAAAGAAGCGAGGATTTGTGGCTGCATCACCTGTCTGCTTATTTGGGAACAATACAAGACAATTAACTTACATTTGGGAGTAATACTTGCATGGTGTACGAGAAAAGCCAGCCGCATCTCATTTGTCTAAGGAAACCAAACTAAAAATAGTTCCAGGTTGACAGGACCTCAATAAGGTGGTCAATGTCTGCAGCAGAATAACTGGCACTGCACAGGAAACTCTGCAGGATCCATCCCGTCTGTTTGTTCATTACATCAACAGTTTAAAGTTTCTACAGTCTGGAACCCCTTTCAGACTTCCACCATCTAAAACCAATCAATTCAAACACTTCTCCTGCCATCTGTCTCCTAAACTCAAAAGGAAAGGGTAGCTATTTGCATAATGGTTTAACTTATTGGTTTTTGTAATCTTTTTAACTGACTGAGTTTTTACTGTGTATTTATTGTTAAGATCTCAACGTGAAAGCCTTGGTTAACTCACTACACAGTCGTTTTTTTCTTTTTCCTCACCTTGCGTGATTTTTTTCCCTCTCAAAAGTAAGCGAGGCCTTGGCGATTGCCACTTAATGACGCGATGCCGGTCTGGTCTATAGAGGACGTGGAAGGCCGTGGGTAGGTTCGTTTAAAATCTTGAATGGAATTGTAAGTGGGAATTTTGTAGGTTTAAAGGAATAATTGCAACATTGCATTACCTTAGCCTAGCTTAGCATAAAGACTGGAGGCAGCCGGGTAGGTTAAAACAATATGCTTACTATGGCCCTTTAATGACTAACACAGTGTACCCTGTTTGTTTATTTCATACACAGTTCATGTTACTATTTCTTCGCAACAAGTGTGGGCGTCACAAGTGTGGTTGCAATCATGGTACCATTGACCTTTCCAGATATTCATTAGTAAGCTTTAGAGATGTTGGTGCTTCCAATCTTTATGCCAGCCTATCTTAATTGCCTCCCTGCTATATATAAATATACATTTTTTCACTATTCCTTTTAATAAACTGTTAAAAGTTAAAAAAAAAAAAGTCATGTGAAGGACTTATCGACGCATACTTAATATACTATGTGTTGATGTCAACGTTAGCAACGTAATTATTCGGTATCTTCATTCATTAAAAAAAAACTTCACCTGCTTTCTGGTGCTTTCCTATTTTCTATAATTTAGCAAAACAGAACTGCTGTATGTTAAAGCTCAACCAGGGAAAGGTGCTCTGCTGGAGCTGCCTCTAGATGCAGTGTGACTCTCCAGTCAGTGCAAGGTTTTAAAACCTCATTCGTCAGAACTAACGGTGGCTCTTCTGCTCTTCTTCTGGTTTACCTCAACCAATGAGATTACTCCCGCCTCCAGAACAGCTCTGCACCTGACGAATGCTACACACAGTGCTCAAGTTCGTTAAACACTTCCAGAAGACAACATTCTTAATCCACATCCCCATTTTTTATTAGAGTTAAGTGTGGCAAAGTTCACATTTTAGGGCAAATGTCCAGTTATTGTGGCCCATCTATGTCCAGCAAGCATAGTGAATATTCATCTATGAAACAATCACATATTCATCAATAAGCCAGATACAAACATTTTCAAGTATCATATATTGTTAACCTTCTCCTCTACACCAACTCCTATTGGGTTTATTCCTGCTGTTACTGTACATTAATCATACTCATACTGTATATGACTATAATGCAAACAATATTGTAAATATCAAAATGCTGTACAAAAAAAACAGGATGTACAGGATGTACAGGAAATCAGATGGGAAAGACAGTCCTTACAGCATACAGATCAACATAAAAAATACAAAAAAGGCACTTAAGAATATCAGTTACACACACACACACACACACACACACTCGTACATCTATATATGTACACACATAGTATACTAAAAATTCAGATACGTGAGCCCATTTTATCACCTGAAAAGTTACAATTGTATCAGATAAACTTGGCTGGGGGAGCGATGTCGAGACGTTGTCAGCTAACGATAATCAGGAAGTCAGGGAGAAGTGTTTGAATCCCCATCACATGCATCACTGCTGTCTTGCACCTCGCATGGCTTTATAATTTCACTGATATCTCATCTATTGCAACGAGGAACTCAAAATGTGTTCGAAATGAGACCTTGAATTAAACAAAATAGCCTGAACTTGTCTGTGTAGGTTTCTGTCGCTATTGGCTGTCTGGACAGCAAGACACACTTTGATTAGCAAACTAACACACAAGCAAGGTGGCGCTCTCAACCTCTGATACAATGAGGGTGATGATGCGTTTCTTAACAACTTCTCAGAGGTGAGTGTAACATCTGCTTCACTTCCTTGAGCAGCTGTTAACCCTAAAAAAAGAATTAGTCTATCAGCAAAGAGCTATTGTTGCGTTCTACTTCTTAATCTAGTGACTCCTGCGCCCTCAGTAGTGTACAGCTCTAGGGGAAATCATATTTTTTTTGTGAGTTTTTTGTACGGAAGCCCTAAAAGGTACATGAGAAGAAAACATTTTCGATAATTTTGTAAGTCTGGTGTAATTTGTTTTTTTGTCCTCCTGTGTTCATCATTTCAAAACAGGTGAAACAGGTGCCAACATTTTTGCCAGCATAGTTCCTTGAAATATTTTTTGGAAACAGGTAGGGAAAAAAGTTGTTGCTTTACTGTTTTCACATGTTTCAACTGATTTTTCTTTTTAGAGCTGAACATATTTTTTGTTCAGGATCTTTTTTCTGTGGCCAAAATGATTATTGCAGCAACAAACAAAGATTCTCCTTCCAAAACCTTTCCCCCTGATTAAAAGAAAACACAAAAATATTTTTTTACCTGTTTTTAAGTCATAAACACAGGAAAGTAATTTAGATCAGACTGAGAAAATGGCTTGAAATTGGCTTTCCGTATGTTTGGCATATAAATGAACCAATTTTAAAATGTTAAAAATCTGACAAAAATATCAGCAGCTGCACAAACTTAGAACCTGTACAAGCTTTCAACTGTCATATTCAGTAGGATAAAGTCAACAGTAGGGCTTGGCAATACTAAATATTGATATTATATTAATATTGAGATATGGGCTGGGTATTACCTTTTTGGATATCGTAATATTGCACACGTGTTGTCTTTTCCTGGTTTTACAGGCTGCATTGCAGTAAAGTGATGCTATTTTCTAAAATTACCAGATTGTTCTAGCTGTTCTATTGTTTGCCCTCTACCCACTTAGTCATCCGCATTACTGATGATCACTTATTAAATATCTTTGTGTAAGTATTTTGTAAAAGCAGTGGTCAACTCTACAACATCGATATCGGGGTATTTTGTCAGAAATATTGTAATATATCGCCCAGTCATAGTCAACAGCATCACCACCAAGCTAGCACCATGTGTAGCCTGGTTAAAAACAAGGACAAATGATTACAATCAATCATGTTCATAACGCGGCAAGCTCCCGACGTTAGTACGTTATTAATGTAGATCTGTTTCTAAATCAACGACCTGGAGAAAACCGACGGCGCTTACGTCAGAAAGATACAGATTGTCAAAAAACTGCAACACACCACACATGACCGTTTTTTGATCACATAAACTGCAGTCACAGTCCACATCCAATCACCTTGTTACATTGAGATAAAGGGCTTTTAGGCACACTACGCACCATGTGGTGGCCATATTGGAGGTGTTCTGCTTTTGGAAATAACAGCTGAGTAAAAGATTGGCTCTGTGCTGTTTTTCACAACCAATTCCACTAATGAAATTCAAGCCACCATATTAGAAGGTGGAACAAATGAACTGTTCAATCTGTAATTATCAGTTGGAATTCAATACTCGCGTTAGCAGCAGACCGTGTCATGTACTCCAGTGCGAGGCGTTTGTAAGGTGAGCTCTGATCGTCCCTGCATGCCTTGTTGGCCTCAGTGAACTACGCTATTGTTGGCCGCTTCGTTAACGCAAAATGGAGTAAACTAGAAAGCCGAACAGATAATAACCCGGACCCGAAACCATCTAAAACTAAATGTGCTAAAGCATTGTCGGATTCAACACCAAAGCTGGAAAAAATGTTGATTTCAGGTAAAAAGAAATAGCTGCCAGCAGTTATATTACAGATCTGAGGTCACTTGTTCTTTTTCTTTTTTTTACTCAAGTGAGGCTACGGAGACGTAGCGAATGCACGGAACTCCAACTCTTCAATATATTTTACCGTTAGGCTTCATAGAATGAGTTTGTATCATTACGTGGTAGTTCTTATTAATACCTCCATTATGACTTGTTTGTTTGTCTGTTCGTCAGCAGAATTGTGTAAATTGGGGAATTGTGTAACTTCAACTTGTAGACGGTAAAATTGCAGAGCAGATCAATATTGAGTTGTGCCTGCTATCATCAACAACAAAGTGAGGATTTCAAGTCGATCTAAAAGAAAAAAATATAGTTTCAAAATATTGCTTTGACGAATTAGACCACTCTGACTTTCTCACTTTTCCTTAAGTCCTTTTCACAGGATTTTGGGGGGGGGGGGACAAATTCTCCCTGACCTTCCTCTTCACATTATAATTCTCACTTTACAACACCTGTACAAACTACGAAGTGAGCTCGGCCCGGCTTGTTGCAGTGGAGCTCCAGCAACAGTGTTGTTAGCCAAAAGCTATCGCAATGACCAACACGCCAATCAGCAACATTTGGTTCTAAAATGGTCTTCAGCATCGGGGACCACGTTTCATTTCATCTGAGTCACAGACCAAAACGTCAAATAAGGCAATCTTCTGTCTAAGTTGTTCCGTAACCACAGCCCTTGATGAGGAAAAGCCTTGCAACAATTGGGTCTCCATTGGTTTGGATGAGGACTTGGTCCAAAGCGAGTTAAGCTTGACCAAGGATATGACCTCCCACCTCCTGAAACACCTCAACCCCGCCCCGTATTCAGTACAAACTGATTTACCTGCAAAGAAATAACGTCATAGTTGTTAACGATAAGCCCTTAACCTGAATTGATTTCACAAATGTGTTTCACTATTACTGCCTTCTTGACTTCTAAAAACAACTTTCTGGCGTTAACAATGTTTCGTTTTTTTCTCCTTAACATCTCAACCTATTACTTTTAACACCTGTTTTGTTTTCTGCCTTCAACACCAGATAACAATTTGAACCGGACCCCCTACAGAGGAACGATCTCATTGTGCTCGCTCCTCTCTCCTCGAGCTCCCGCCATCATCAACGCTCCCTCCAGTCCGGCCGCGCTAGAACCGAGTCCCGCGCAGCCCTTCGGCCCTTCTCCGTCCAGGTCCGGGCAAGTCACGGCATCATGGGAAGACCCGATAATCCCGCTACTACCGGTGCTCTCCTCACCCCTCCGCTGTTGCTCCGGTGTCGGAGCGGGCGCTCTGATCCCGCTGCTCCCAGCACCCTCGCTGCTACCACCGGCACCAACACCGCCGCCTCGCCTTTTGGGTGGCGGCCCCCAGAGGAAGGCGTGGGCGGGCCTGTAGTGCTGGCGGGCGTAGCGGAGCAGGCGTCGGCGGGTGGCCGGCAGGCGGATGGTGTAGACGAAGTATTCCAGGGTGCTGTGCTGCATGTTGGGAAGCGTGTTGTGGCACAGCGACTCCTCCAGGAACAGACGGATCAGCGGGGCCTTGAAGGCCTCGTAGCCCAGCTCGCCCAGGGACTTCAGGATGCGAGTGATCCGCAGGTAGTTGTGCTGGGACCTTGAGAGAACAAAGCAGGACGTTCTTACTATAACTCATAGAATATAGAATGTCTACCGTGTAAAATGACAATAACAGTCTTATAAATGCAACCTTGTATTAGATGAGATATGTCATCATATTAAATGTAACTTTATAATGATGTTAACCATGTTTTTCCACTAAATCAAAAGTCATTTTTGAAAATGAAAATGTGAAAGACGGACGAATTAACCAATCAACTACCTGCATTCACACCGTTTTTTGTTTTACTGCTAAAGCGGTGTACTCCACCAGCCGAAGTTGGTTGAACTGAACTGAACGGCACCTGTAACCATGGTAACTGTTCCCATAAAAGAGGCTGACTAGCTTCAGAGTACTTAAAAGATTAAAATGAAATCCTCTAAGGCCACATGGACAACATACAGAGAGAAAGAAATGCCTGGACATAGTTTTCTATTTTTGCCAATTCTGAGCTTTTTTCTTTCAGTCAGTATCATGACATTTACGTGACATGATTCAGGGGAACCTGCCCTTTCTTTCTGGTGCAGTGTAAAGTCACAATCATGCATCACTGAGTGAGCATACCATATTTGAAAAAAATAAAGTAACATTTTTTTCATTGTGAAAAGTTCATATCTGTCCCCAGACATCTCCGCATCTCGCCTCTGCGGTAGTTGCTGCTACAGGAAGACATTTTACCATCACGGCACTTACACAGAGACTCGTGAGCTGATCATCTCAAGGTTCAGACACAATTTAAAGCGTGTCTCTATCATGAACGGTTCCAAAGTTATTTGATGTTTTGTAGAAACATGTCGAGGCTTTATGCGCAAAGGAAATTACACTAATATTTCCCCGAGGAACACGAGACTGAATCATCTTCAGTATTTGTACAATTCAAAAGACTTAAATGTCAACATGCAAATATAGAATTTCAGCAACAGATTAAAATGAAAACTAAAATGAACACTGTATGAGTCACGGTGTTGCATTCAACTTGAGTTCTGAAATCTTTGCCGATTCAGCACCCTCATTAATAAGAAGTTTGTTTCTAATGGTTGTCTTGCCTGAGAGCAGAGGCTGAATATTCAATGTGGTATTAAAAACAAGAGAAGGGAATACAATCATACCGAGCAGCTGCTTTATGGCGGAGAATTTGTTGTTTTTCACATGGTTTGCATAATGGCAACCATTAGTTTTGGATGCTAATGTTTAGAGGTGGTTAAAGCAGCAGCACTGAGGAGAAAAACCCCAAAGTGTGACATTCGGTTGGTTATTTGGCAAGAAAAGTCAATGCCTGTGAAGCTGTCGAAATGGGATGTGAAAGAAACCCTTTAAATGATCCTTTAACCATCTGTTTGTTGACTGAAAACATGTTGTTCACATATGGGCTGCTGACAGAACAACAATTAAGTTGCGTGGGAATTAGAATAATTGCCTTTACAGAGGGCACAAAAGCAGCAGAGACAGAAGTTTGCACAAATTCTCTTTTATACCCTTAACCTGCTGCACAGTGTTTGTGTGTGTGTGTGTGTGTGTGTGTGTGTGTGTGTGTGTGTGTGTGTGTGTGTGTGTGTGTGTGTGCGCGCTTACTCATTAAGGTGCTGGAAGCACTCCTGCCAGTTGGGAGCCCGGGCCACATTCCCACTCTTATCCAGCAGTTTGACGCCGTAGAAGTCCAACATGAGGGAATAAGCTGCCAGGAATCTCCGCTTGGCTTCCCGAGTGCTTTGGAATTCCTGACGGGGTCAAACACGGCAGATCAGAGACCAGCAGACAGGTACGACAATGCCTTCCTGTTTGGCGTTAAACATGCATTTTGCAACCGAGTGCAACACGCAGATGGACCCAGAATTTGTTCAGAGACACATTTGCACTCATTAACAATATGGTTTCAATTAATTTCAGTGGAAGAAATACACTTGGGATACAAACATTCATGTGGTTTACATTAATAATGCTCAAGCCAATGTGAAATGTATTCAGTCAAAACACACTGAATATTTCTTTTTACTTTTGAACCTGGTTGTTCCATTTGAGTGACTTTTGTAACTGTATTATACAGGGAATGCACCAACCTTCTTAAGTGCATCAACTTATAGTGCACTGCCATTTCAAAGGAAAAAATATCATGTAACATCATGTTAAAAGGAATGTTTTTAATTCATTGGTTGAATGCTCAGTCACTCAGCCATGGCAAACACTCAAGTCTCTATACAATGTGTACTTGTGCATCTTACTTTGATCTCCTCCTGAGTCAGTTCATGTGCGTAGAAGTTGAGCCCTTGTTCTCTTAATGGGAACAGCCTGCGACAAGGAAAAGGAATAAAGAGAAACCCAACATCAAATGAAAAGATTTGCTCATTTGCTAATGCAGTTGCCGTAAACCCTCGACCCAAAATCCCTTATTCAGGTTTTGGTTGTACTTATTTCACTCCTCAAATAAAAACTAATAAAAGTTGGCGACAGACAAAAGCTAAGATGGCAACGAGCAAAAAATAAAGATGATGACGGGCAAAAACCAAGCTGGTGATGGCCAAAAGCCAAGATGGTGACAGCTAAAAAAAACAAAAAAAAAAACAGATGGCGTTGAACTGACCAAGATAGCAACATCTTTAAAACCATATGCCACACACCAATGGGACACGTCAAGGTGACTATGTCCACTTCTTATATACGGTCTACGGTTAGTCCTTCTGTTATGGTTACAGCGCATGCCATATAACCGCATCATCACAGGTTTGATTCCCGCTTTGGGACCTTTGTTGCATTTCATAGCCTACCACTGTCTCTCTCCACCCTAACCATACTGTCCTAAATAAATCTGAAAATCTGAAAATGTCCCAAAAATATTGTTAAAAAATGAAACTATAAAAGCTAAACAAACTAAAAATCGGCTAATTCCGATATGCAATTTCAATTCTAAAACATGTCTCATAATACCATGCCATTAACAATCCAGTCACTTCCGAGGAGTTTGTGCCATCACATGTAAGGTAAAAGAAAATGAAAATACACAGATGAAATGTCTCACCACTGAATGTAGGTGTGATTGTGCTCCAGTTTGTCATAGTCGCCTCTCCACTTAGTCAGAATCTCCTCTACGTAGATGCCTGAGAAGAGACAGGAGCTGATTAGCTGCCACACACATTACTAGTGTGTGCGTGTGTATATGTGTGTGTGTCAGCGTGTTTAAATATTGGATCAGTCCACTAATCTGGTGGTCTTTCCCAGTCAAACATGACCTTTAGCCAAACAAAACTCACTGAGCCCAAAGTTAACATTTCCTCTCTCCACAATGGCAGGAGGTCTGCATGCAAGTGTATGTGTGTGTGTGTGTGATCTCACCATCAGGTACTAGAGGGATCTTGTTCAGGTAGAAGCGCAGGTTACGGTACTCGTTGGGTAGGCGGGTCTTTCTGTAGTTCTACAAACACACATAGAGCCAAGAAATCACAGTGGGTGTCAGCAATATATAGACAACATCCGTGCATTGCATATCTACATTTGTGGGCATGGATTTTGTTTGTGTGTGTGTGTGTGTGTGTGCGTGTGTGTGTGTGCGGGTACCGGGTAGCTATGGCGGTATTTGTAAAGGTCCCTGGCAGCGTAGAAACTCCTCTTCATCTTTTGACCGGACTCTGGAGATTTTGTCAGCTGAGAAACAAAAGCAAGAAAGAAGGAAATAAAATCAGTTGAAAGGCAGATCTGAAACAAGACTCCGTCCAGCACTCATCTCACCATTCAGCTGAAGCAAAAGCACCGCCTTTGCGTTTTAGAGGTCGAGGGGCTGTCATCATCCATTTCTTTCTAGCAAAGGAGGACAATTCACATCGCCACAGACGGACGCTCGAATCTCGATCTGATTCTCAAATAAAATCTGGGTCATGCTAACTTCCACTGGACAGAAAGGCTCGCAGTGTTCCACTGGGCCCCATCCTGTTATTCATTTTGTTTTGTGTTTTACTTTAGAAAGGCTTGGTACATGGCATACATATATGTTAGTATCCAGGATGCCGGATCACATTTTATTTATCTTTACATTATGGAGCTGGACTCCAGTACATACATCCAGCAAAGATAAACAGATGATGACTAAATCCAGAAGAAAAAAACAAAACAAAGCAAAAACAAATGGAAATTGTGTCATACATACGTCATACCACATACATGTCTAATACCTTGGTCTAAAGTGGTCTAACCAAACTAAATTCCCATATGCAGTGTGGGAAAGTTCCTATTTGAGTTTTACATGTCCAACACAAATTGTTATTCTTCATTCCGTGGAGTCTCCATGGTGCGTCACTGTATCTATCATATGCATGTAAGAGGTGGACGTAGTCGTCGTAACGTCACCCATTGGTTCGTGGACTGCCGTTTTGAGTTTGAGTTTTCGCCATCTTGGTTATTTGCAGCCAGTGAGCAGAAGTGACCATATTTGGACAGAGGAGAAGTGACCGAGAGACGCCGTATGCGGCTCTGGTAGCGGCAGCGACCTGTCAATCACAAGGTAGCCCACACTAAAACATACTCTGCTTTATGGTCTATGTGACTCTAAATGGACCATAATCTACTAAATGAACATCATGCTGTATTGAAGAAGACTTGAAACTAGAGATTGAGACCATAAACTCATGTTTACAACGTTTACTGTGGTAATAAATCAAGAGAGAAGTAGAGTCATTTTCTCATAGACTTCTATACAATCTGACTTATTTTTGCAACCAGAGGAGTCGCCCCCTGCTGGCCATCAGAGAGAAGGCAAATTTAAGACACTTCCAAATTTCTTCACTTATCAGAACCGGGGGTAGCCGTCTGGTATCTACGCAGTGTCTTACAGTATGTGAGTGTGAGGCTTTGCCGTTGCTTCTTCCACATATTTGCCACATCTAGCCACAATGTTAGACCATCGATGGGTTCAGTTCCTTCTCCCATGGCGCTCCCTGATATATCTGACTATATCTATGAACCATATACAGGACAGGTATATTAACTACACCAGAACTCAGGTCTCGTATTGTTTAACAGCTTCACCCAGTAATTCAATGCTGTGTTATGTATCCTAATTTGTACAGCCATGTTTGTGGCTCTTGTGATTTTTATTTTTACCTGATCCTGATATTCACATTACAAACTGCTAACTTTTGAGGAATACCCTTTACAGATCAATGACAAACCTCATTCAACCAATATCTAATAAATGATGATTCAGGGAATTACAATTCCTCAAATAGTCCTGTTATAACCTTCAGTGTGAAGTAGTCTGACAACAACCACCCAGCAAACTATTCTGAAAATGCAGGGCACAGCTAGGGACCAATACCCATGAGGCCCTAATAAAGTATTTTATTTCCTTCATAAACCAGCTGGCAGACTGGGACTATATTTGATAAATAACTAACACAATCGTGTAGCATGCAGTATGTAGTCTATACTGCCATGTATGCAGGCGTATCATCACATATAGTGGTGTTGTCATATGTCAAATATGTCTTGGTGAACGTGGCAGTAACAGTGAAGCGCTGCTGACCGGATTAAATGCCACAGCGAGGTGTAGTAAGTGAGTAAAGTTCACACAGCGTAGGCCGCCTAAAATTGACGTTATTTTGAATGACGTTTGGCGCTAGCTGGATGCTCGCCTCAGCGGGACACAGCAGCACGAGTCGGAGCTGCTCGATTGCCCTTTCTGTGTCCCGGCCTCGTTAATAATATCCGCCGCCGGTGGCACATGTTACCGCACTGTGTCCCCGGTTCTGCCCCCACCCCCCGATAGTGTCATCACATGCTACATACAAAACCCCTCACTGTACCTGCGGGGACGCGTCCTCGGGGTCTCCGGCGGCCCGGTCACTCTCCGCCGGGCTGACGGAGTCGGAGATGCCGCTGTCATCTTCAGCCGCCGGCTCGTCGCTCTCGGAGTCCGACCCCCACGTCGAGTCGCATTCCTCAACGGTGCTCGGCTCCTTGAAACGCCAGCTGCCCAACAGATTTCCCATTTAAAAAAACATGCAAACACCCTCCGCTCTCTTCTATTGTCCTCGTATTTGCACTTTAAAAATAAACACTACATCATTTTGTCCACAAACTCGTATTTGTTTGGTTGGCAGTGCCGCTGGGCTCACGTTGCCCTCAGAGCGCAGCTTTTTAAATGGCAGAGAGAAGGGAATTTCCAGATCAGCAATGATGTGCGTGTATGTATGAGGGGTCATTAGTGCCACAAAGCAGCAGGATGAGTTCTTAAAGCTACAAACCCTGAATTCTGAACTGAATAGGTAATAATTGTCTTGATGGTTGCCAGAAATATCACCAAATGATTGTATAGGCCTAGGTCAACTAATTAAATCACAAAAAATGTTTTATTGTTTCCACCATAGTGTGATTACAGACCAGATATAAAAAATATTTAGCTTATCATTAAGCTCGCTGTCATCACTAAATGCAGCCATGTACTCATTATAGTGGCTATTTTTATTCAAAGTAGATGAAATTCAGCACTACTCCACAATTGTGTTACTTGTGGTGTTGAATGAGGCTGCTCTGTTGTATTTTTGGTCTAGCTTGTTAAAGCACATCAGTCATACGGTATCACTGTGGGATTTTGCTATTACCGTGCAGAGTGAAGCCAATGACTTACATTCTCTCTACTGACCAGCAGGGGTCGACCCCTCTGGTTACGTAAAGAAGTCTACAGAAGTCTATGAGAAAATGACGATGACATTGCTCAACTCAAGGCTTCAAAAGAGCAGTCCACAAACCAATGGGTGACGTCACGATGACTAAATGAACTTCTTATATACAGTATGATTCCAACGTTAATTGTTAATGTGTCCTTGGATTTCAACTTATGTTTTGCACATGTTAAATATATGCATGTAAATATAAAGGTTATGTTCTTAGTGCCTCTGCTGCATTTCATGGCAATATTTTAGATTTGTTTTAAACACGTAAAAACATAACAGCGTGTCTACATTTTGAGATAATAATAATTTAGTTTTTCATATGTAGAATGCATATTGTATATTGCTTTGTTCCTCTAAAGTCGCTGGCACCATTTTGCAACCCATTATTTTATAGTTCACAAGGTCACTGACAAATCCCTCCCTCCTCATCCAGTCGCTTTGTGGCATTAATCGCTCCCCATACTGAGTCCCCGTAACAGCAGCATCAGGACCAGAACTGTATCACGTGACACCGGGACAGGAGGAGGTTACTATATCCTCCTCCCTGATATTATCAATGTCACTCCGGAACAAAGGGAAACTGTGAAGGTTCTCCTTTTGGACAATCCAACCTATGTTTTGAATTTATGATATCATGGTTTTAACTAAATGGAAGAAATATGTTAATTGTCGTCTTATTGCTCATTTCACTTTACTTACAATATTTTATTTATTGAGGCCATGTGTAAGCATATTCCAAGCATTCCATTGGGTGATTTAAGGAAATAGTTCTTATAAAGAAATGGGGATTACATTATTACATTAAATCAAAATGACAACACATCTCCACAAGGTCATTCTGAAACACAAGACAAAGTAAACCAGTATAACAGTAATGAAAATTAGTGTGGAGATTATATGTATTACAAGTGTGATCTTGTCAATATGATCACATATTTATGTAACAATTAAAAGACTCTATTTGTTATCTGAAACCTGATTTTATGATAAATGTAAAGTCTTCAATTCAAATAGTACTGAACTTAGATAGTAATGTATACATAATTTGACTGCCTCATTAAATCTGTCTTAATTTTAAAGGGACAGTTCACCTCTGGATTTAAAACGACATAATTGTCCTCTTACCTGCAGTGCTATGTCTATCGATCTGGATTGTTTTGGTATGAGTTGCATAGTTTTGGAGATATTGGACGTAGAGATGTTTACCTTCCCTCCAATATAATGTCTATGCTATCTCCAAAACAAGGCAACTCACACCAAAAACAATCTAGATCGATAGATAGCACTACGGGTAAGTGTTCTGTTACTTTTGATATTTCTGTACTTTTAGTTAAGTAGGGTATTAAATGCAGGACTTTTACTTCTAACTGAATATACCTCCACTTGTGTTTGCCTCAGTATCATCATAGCTTTATAGTCTACACCAAAGGTGTGGGTATGTGTGTGTGTGTGTGTGTGTGTGTGGGGGGGGGGGGGGGGGGGGGTCCTTTTCCGATGTGATGACCCAAGGACTAAGGATGCCGTATGCTGTATGGATTGTAAAGCCCTCTGAGGAACATGTTTTGATTTGGGTTCATAGAAATAAATTGAATTGAAAGTAAAATTCTGCTGGAATATCAGCACAAGTTCAAAGCAACTACACTTTAATATGAAAGTTAGTGTCGACCTTCAAAATCACACACAAATCCGACCCTCTGTAGGCATTTTTGGTTCGGTCGAGCCTGCAGGTCGACCAGCCTCACACCGGCAAGAGGGCTCACCCCGGAGGGGGAAACTTTAGGGCTCTTGGCAGCCTGAGCGAGACCTGTGACATTGACGTTACTCTGATGTGTCCGGTTCCTCCTGCTTCTGGCTGTCGCTTGCTGCTGCAGCCGGTGAAACTGAGTGACAGAGGTCGGGGCACAGTCATCTCTCTAGTCGGCCAAATGTCCAAATCGAGTGAAACCAAAACATGAGCTAATCGAGACTGTGTGCCACAGTACGGGCGGCTTAGTTTCTGTCTCGTCCGCAAAGTATGGGAAGTGTAAGTACATCTGAGTGAACCCTGAGTCATTCGATGTGAAATAATGTCTATACCAGAAGCAGCTTAATAAAGTGAACCCCTTACAACAAAGCTGCAGCTTCTATGATGCTTCATATTTGTTGGTTGCTTTCATGCAGGCTTTCATTACTCTATAAAAACAATGGGAGTGAATGACATGTTTAAGGCCAGATTGGAGGCCGTATTTATCGGACTTCCCAACCACCATATGACGACTCCAGCGGAATTCTTCCAACCATTAATCAGTTATTGTTAAAGGTGGACATCAAAGTATCAGATGACTAGAAATCCTCTTTGAAATGTTTTGAGAAAAGCCGTTAAGTACATAACAGTAAAAGACTAAATTAGAGGTGAATCTTTTAAAAATTGTATTTCCTAATCTGAGGGATTGATGAACAGCCGGTGACGGTATCAGCGTTTCATCTAAATCTGAGCCAGGCGGCGCAGCGCATTTTCTTTCCCGTTGACTTTACCTTACTTTAGCTCCAACATTGTGTCGGCGACAAAGGAGCTTTCCACCAGTAAGCTTTTTTATTGCTTTCAGTCCGACCTGCTTCCCTCTGATGGGTTCTAGAAACACCACCACAGACCGTTTATTGGCAAATAATGACTCATACTGTACACTGCTAGTGTGCACTTCCACTGCTTACACACACACACACACACACACACACACACACACACACACACACACACAATGGGTGCAACTAATGGTTGATCTGTTTATTGTTTTCTCACTTGTTTGGTCTATATGTCAGAAAATTGTGACTGAAACGGTCAGATATCTTTATTTCCTAATTCCCCATGTGACAGTTATTGTTTTGTCTTAAGTATTCAGATAATCAATTTACCATCACAGAATATATACAGGAAAGAAGGTGGAACTAGATATCAATTGTTGCTGATTCCTTTTTCTGATAATCCATTAATTGTTTCAGCTCCACATTAATGCAACTTAACTGTCTGCTAAATGCTAACATGCTAGCATGCAGCACAGACCAATAGTAGTCCTTTACTTGCCTCATGTGTTATTGCACTGTTCTGTCTTTTCTGACAATTTGTAAGTCGTTTTGCATGCAACGAGAATGCCTTTCTTCGTTTTTGCGCGTCATTTGTACGCCATGTCATCAGTACTGACCGCCATGTCAACGCATCCGTGTGGATGCGCTACACTCTAAACAAGTGACGCAAATATATAACAAGCGAGAGAGACCGCTGGAGGCAGATGTGTCAAACACACCAGGCTGGTCTCATCCAGCGTTTGATACACACAAATAACGTGCCGTAACTCGTACGTATCCCACCAAATGATCTCATTTGTTATCCACGTAATCATGGACGAGGAAGTATAAAGACGCCAAAAACCCACATGTGGCAGCTGGGAGAGGAGGTGGACGGGTCCAGCAGCCAACAATCTCCCAGCCAGGAGACCGCTGTTCGCTCCTCACGTGACACGAGAAGTCAAAGTTGATTTATTTGTCACGTAGCTCGTGTACTTCAGTAACGGCCGAGGTTATTGTCCTATACCTAACTGACTTGTTTCCTGCGAGGACGGAAGTTTATTTTGAAAAGACATGTATCCATGTAACGAGCTAAAATTGACAGATGCATAAAATAATGAGGAGTCATTTTTCAAAAGGTATACCAACCGCCGTATGAGACGCGTTGAACAAACAGAGGACTTGCAAACTGGAGAGCTGTGTTTTAAACCCGGTGTCCTATTGTTTGCTAACATATTTTACACAGTTTTCGCATTTATTTCCAGCGAGTTGTTGAAAACTGTAAATATTTACACGCCTCACCAGGAAAGCGTCTCTCTGCAGTTCAGAGTTGGTGATCAGCTTGTGGAGCATCTAGAGGAAGACAGTTCAAAGAGGAGAGTGAACATTACTTAACATTGCAGCTTTAATGCTACAAAAAAGTCACATGGTAATTTTGATATGGGCACGTGGGATTTTTAGTTATTCATATTTTAAATGAATATCTGAAAATGTATTGTTTTATGTGACATACAGTATGTGAAAACATCCATTTAACATGACAAATACATACAAAATATATCTTTAATAAGTCATTATTACAATAATTACAATGATTTTGCTGAGAAACCTTTTGGGCCTGCGTCTTTAACTCTGATAAAGCGAGAGGGAAGACGCTGTATCATTTGAGAGTGGTAGGACACTGAGCAGGGTGAATCTGATCTGTTTCATGAGAGATCAGGTGAAAGCACACCTACGATGAAAAGCTTTAAAGGTGGATGCTGAAGACCAAAGTTGTTAAGAGACGAAGTGAGATTCAGTCTCCTCTTTCCTTCTGTCTTTTGCTGTAGCGTATATATTCACCACCAGGGAGCAGTGTTTCCACTGTAATACTGTCAGGCTGTCTGACCGCGTTCATGAATAATGTCTACATTCCACACACATGGGGGCTGCTGTTAAAGTGCAGTAGCTGCCAGCACTTTAGCAGCATACACCGTGCAGAGAAAAGGCCTCTAAGTGAAATGGACAGCTCAGTATTCCCTGCCTTCTAAGCAGTGTGTGTGTGTGTGTGTGTGTGTGTGTGTGTGTGTGTGTGTGTGTGTGTGTGTGTGTGTGTGTGTGTATGTGTTAAAAGCTGTTATGTTTCTCCAGGGATTAACTTGGATTCACTGCTGCCATTAACAGCATGTTAGCTACCTGAGAAACCACAAACCGCATGTGCGTGCGTGCGTCTTTTCTGATAGCAGACTAGAATGATGGAGTTGATTGTCATTGTGAAGGAACAAATTGCAGAGAAGACACTTGAGATGAGAAACTGATACAGTTTACACTGTTAAAGTGGTAAGGCGATTTTATTTTAATTATTTTTCCTCTCCATTTGGTACCATGACCTCGTTGCTGTTTTTCTTTTCTTTTTGTGTGGCTGCGAAGTCACCTGCCAATCAAAAGGTGTGTCCAGTACGGCAAAGTGACATGTGTAACCTTTAGATTTTCTGTTTTGATATGGCATGGAGGCTCAGGCTCTGTATTCAGCTGATGTAGTATGTGTGGGTGTACATGGGAGAAAAGGGGGGAAAACCACAGCCTATAAATAAGTAGTGGACGAAGTCGCTGTGATGTCACCGATTGGTTTGTGGACTGCCGTTTTGAAGCCTCGAGTTCGGCGTTTTGGCTGTCGCCATCTTGGATTTTTGTCGTCGCCATCTTGGATTTTTGTCATCGCCATCTTGGTTTTTCGCAACCAGTGAAGAGAAGTGACCATATACGGACTGCGGAGGAATGACGTAGAGACACAGTATACGGCTCTGGTAGCGACCTTACAATCTCTGTGTAGCCTCGCCCTAAAGCATAGCCTGCTTTATGGTCTATTTGACTCTAAATGGACCATAATTTACTAAATGAACATCATGCTGTATTGAAGAAGACTTGAAACTAGAGATTGAGACCATAAACTCATGTTTACAATGTTTACTGCGGTAATAAATCAAGAGAGAAGTAGAGTCATTTTCTCATAGACTTCTATACAATCAGACTTATTTTTGCCACCGGAGGAGTCGCCCCCTGATGGTCATTAGAGAGAACACAAGTTGAAGGCACTTCAACATTGGCTTCACAACTAGAAGTTGCCGCCTGTGGGATGAGCTGTGAAACTTCAGCGGGAAAAAAATATATTTCAATATGCCGTATTCTATTTGTCTTAATGGTAGACCCACAAAGCACTGTGTCAGTATGATCTGCAGAATTCGGTGCACAGCACACTCTATAAATATTAAAAATTGAGCATTAATCATGAATAAATCCTATTAGCATAAATTAAACGTACGTTTGGTCCACTAATGATGTGAAAATCGAACCCACATTCTCAGCTGATTAAAAAACAAAAGAGGGAGGAGAGTCACAGATGTTTATAGATTAAACACTTTTCTACGGACACAAACCAAGTGATCCATGAAATGATATTGGTTGTTAGGTTGTTATGGGATAAAGTCAGTAAATCACTGTGTTTGCCCCAGCGGCGGGGGGGGGGGGGGGGGATCATTGGCTTAGTTCTTAGTTAATGCACATGGCATGAATTTTGGCTGGGGTCAGAGTTTTTTATTTTTTAAATTTATTTTGAAAGTTCAACCTCAGCTATAATAAGTCTACAATAAACTGTGTAGTCACAATACAGACACCCACACCCTTGAGGACAAAAATGTAAAAATGTCTCCATTAAAACCCATTTAATGGGGGGGGATTATAACTGGCATTTAAAGGATTACATTTCGGAAAATGAATTAATAAATATTTGGTGGTTAGTTATCCAGACTCAAAGTTAAAAGATCCGTTAAAGTTTAAAAAAAATTGTGAAAGTTAAAAACAATATTAATATATAATATTTTTACAGCAGTTTTATGAAGGGGACATGTTGTCCTCTATGGAAACAAGTGGGAGGTTTTATATTTAACTCAGTGAAAAAATAAAATAATATTGATGTATAATGGTATGGCAGTTTTGTGACACGGAAACTTTTTATAAAAGGGATGCAAGAGAGTTAAAATGATTCCATGAAATTACACTAGATTGCAAAACAAGTCTTGCAATTAATCTATTTATTCATTCATACATCATGTCTATTTGACCCACTACTTACTGTCTATTAACCTTATTGGCGAAGTTTGCATCCTGAGAGCACTTCATTTTATTGGTTTTGTTCTTTAAAGAATGATAAATGGTAAATGGACTGTACTTGTAAAGCGCTTCTAGTCTTTCCGACCACTCAAAGCACTTTCACACTACTTGTCATCATTCATCCACTAATGGCTAGGTGCCACCTGCTTATTAGACTATCTCATTCACACACCGTAGGCACAGCTACAGGAGCAATTTTAGGTTGCAAGTGTCTTGATCAAGGACACATCAACATGCGACTAGTGGAGCCGGGGATCAAACCGCCGATCCTCTGATTGAAGGACGACCCTGCTCTCCACAGACAAAGAAGAGGACTCAAGCTCTGTCAAAGGGAAAGTCGCCCAGAGGTGGCCTGTTAATGACGGCCAGCATGCACAATGCCAGATGGTCCCTCTGCAAAAATATTTAACAACGTCATCTGAGAATAGGAGGAATATTTTAATACATACTGTAGCTTCTATAAACATTGCTTGCCAACGTTCATTGAGGTATCGTTTGCAGCAGCGGACTGTCACTGCTTAATGTAAATAACGAGACACTGTTCCTTTAACAAGTTAGTTATTTTATTGACCCTTCGCTGAGACCCGCCGCTCTAACGCAGACTGGCCAATCATTGCGTAGCATCAGCCAGCTCTGACCAGGGTCTGACAACTATTCGCCTTGGCTCCATAGACTCCATAGATTTGGAGCTCGTAGTGGTTACATGTCGTGTAATAGTGATACTTACCAGGAGAGGTTGGAAGGAGATATACGTTTCTACGTGAAAACCTGTGGCGCTAACATTAGCAGAGTACGTTAGCACATCATTAACTAGCACCTTTTTATTGATCGTAACAATGAATAAACACCTACCCGGCTTTAAAGGAACAGTGTTGTTTTTTTATTATCATTATCTTCTGTATCAATCATCAGGCGATGATGGTTCACTTTAGCTTCTATATTTTATCATTTTAACCTGTTTTCACTGCTGACATCCTAGATAAATCCTTCAAACGCATATTGTGGACCCTTCTGTTTGCTCTGTATATTCAGGGAGTGCAGTTAGTGACAGTGTGGGCTCCGTGACTCTGACAGCTTAACGGAGTAGTAGCGGGGGTCTTAGCGAAGGGTCAACTGTGTCCTCAGATGGCTCAAAATGAAAGATTATCATGGTGATGATGTCATCCTGCTTACGTCCAGCCTCTCACTAGAATTCAATTCCTCAGCTAATGAATGAGTGCCCTTTAGACTCGGCTCAATGGATGCTGCAGTGCTGCTGTTTGTCTTGCCGGTAGAAATAAAACCTGTGGCAGGAGAGGAGACTAAGTCCTCGCTAGCACCAGGGACTACTTTGACCTTCCCCCCCTGATACAGCGGCTGATACACTAGTTAATTTGCAACCTGAAACAAAATGGAATCCATCACGGCCCATCAGTGTCCTTCTACAAAAGGACAGCAGACAGGTGGTCAGATGACCATATTAACGCTGGGTAAAACAGATCGAACTGAACATCGTTCCCCAGACTCTCTGTAGTCTGCTGTTGTGCATACTGCTTCAAATAAATCAACCTCCCACTCTGGGTGGACAGCAGCTCCTGTTGCATTGTTCCTCCGCCCACTCGTTCACCAAGCCAAACACACTCAAGGTTATGTCGCTTGAAAAATGGCCTCTGTAATATATGTGTTGGACCCTCTCACGCCAAACGTCACGATGTCCCCATGTCCCCATGTCAGGCCTGTCACACGCGATGTGAGTGCGGGACATAGGTCACCCAGTATACATCAAACCCACCAGGTCAGAGCACAATTAAGGACTTTCAAGGAAAAGACCTGAGCAAGTCAATAGTCAAATATGACTCAACCTAGTACACATTATTAGTAAATTTGAAAAACATAATTCCAACTCAAGGTCCATTTTCTTGCTTTTTCCTGGGATCTCAACCCATGGACCCACATGATCTTCATCAGTGAATGGATTTTGGTCAGTTTTTACAGAGATGGATCTGTTAACATGCGTGCTCAGTAGCTGTCATGATTTCATCAATTGTCATTTTTAAGGACTTCTCGTCTGTGTAAGCTTGAAAGTTCGCCAAAAAAAAGAGGAATCAAGAGTCAGGGCATCCCCCCCATCACCATGGCAACTGAGTAGACAACATCCTCTATTAGCTTGTGTTACGGTTGAAAGCTCCACGAAAAAGCGAGTAAGGCGACGGTGAGCTGCGATTGTTTTGTCAAGCTGGTTAAGAAATGTATTTGCTTGATGCTTTATTACCAACACAATTTTAAATTGTATTACTAACATGTATGTTGGTATGTTGTGTATGTACGAGGGATGCACCGATCCCACTTTTTTAGTCCCCATGCCGATAGCAGTACCTGGGCTTTGGGTACCGGCATTGCTTTCCTAACTTTGTAAAACAAAATGTAACAAACAAATACATAGAAATACATTTACCGAATTGTTATTTATCATTAAAATAAGAAATCGCAGATTAAACTCTAGGTTAATATTTGATTCGTTTTCTGATTCACCATCTGGTTTAAATATATGTTCATTGTAGACTGAACAACAAAAGGACCACAAACAACTTTCTTCATTCATTAAAAAGATTTGTGTTTTCATGATCTGATCTTTTCCTCAATAACTTTATTATGGAAACAATTATAGTCAGAGAGAGCTGGAGAGACTAAACCCTTTATATTTCTATATACATAGATATATAGATATATCTATATATATAGATAGATATCTATAGCTATATCTATCTATATATATAGATATATAGATATCGATAGATATCTATATTTTATGAATCACAATATTTTTTATGTGCATTTCCTCATTTCAACATAAACAAACATTCAGTGTGGGTCCTACACTCTGGTTCATAAATGAGACCTCTGGTCTTCCCCGACTGTCTCCTCACCTGCAGCTCATCCTCTCATTAGTCCCTCAGTATTGTTACAAGTCTACTTTCAATCGGTCCTTGTCAGATTGACTTGTATGTTTCTGTCAAACTCTCCAGTGTTTCCTAGTCCGTGTTATCTGATCTGCCTGTTCTGACCCTGCTTGTCTGCTTCTTGGATTTTCTACCTGAACCTTTTCAGATTTAGTATCCTGAGTGTCTGATCTCCTGGTTTTGATCTCGCCTGACCTGATAAGTAAACTGAACTTTCCTTCAACTGTCTCATTGTCAGGCTTTTTGATTCAAGTCAGCCTGAAACAGTGAAAGTTAGACAAAACAACTACAAAGAGACTCAAAATGACTACAAAGAGACTCAAAATGACTATAAAGAGACTCAAAATAACTACAAAGAGACTCAAAACAACTACAAAGAGACTCACAATTACTACAAAGAGACTCATAATTACTACAAAGAGACTCAAAACGACTACAAAGAGATAAAACAACAAAAAGAAGCTAAACAACTATAAAGTGTGTCTTGCTCCTATGAAGGAGAGCTGGTGAGGTATTTTAGGGGCTGATTGTCTCATAATCCACCAGATTGTAAAAAGTGAAAACAAAATACCTTTCTATCTCAAACATTTGTGTTTATTTTGATTATATTATCTTTAAAATATGTTAACTGATATTTTGTGAATTTGAGCTTAATATTTCTATTATTAAGTAAATATTAATCTAAACTTTAGTACCAAAACACAATTTGTGACAAACATCTATTTAAATATTATTTTCTGTATTTGTGATTACTATTGTTATACTATATATATATATACTATATTATATTATACTAGTAGACCTGTCTTTCTAACTTGTCCTTTAATCATGGTTAACTTAAATGGATTCCTTGTTAATGTTTTGTTGTAAAGCACCCTGCAGGTCGGGACCATCAAGAAGCCAGGGTGGAGGCACATGGCTGGACTCCTCTCATCACATCAACCTGCTGGAGCTTGTTGCTGTCGAGAAGGTGCTGAACCATTTCACTCCACAACTGAGGGGGAAGCACGTCATGTTGAGCTGGGACAACACCACTGTGGAGGTGGACCTCAACAGACAGGAGGTTGTCAGATCCCCGGCCCTACACAGGGCAGCAGTGTCTGTTCTGATGTGGACAGATCATCAACGTTTCTCTCTTATTCACTAATAGAGAAAACACCCAGTGTCCTCGTTTAGGAGTGGACGCTTCAACAGTGTTCAAAGCAGTACCTGTTTATGTTACTGGTAGCTCTGGAGAGCCGGACCTGCCCACTGCTCTGCATTAAGCAGAGGTGTGTTCTGGAGGAACACTTCATGGTCTGGAGGTTTAAGGGTGAGACTGAGTGAGTCATCTCCCCTTAGAGGGATTACTTGACTCGTTTGTGGACTGATGCAAGATGAAGGGCCTCGCTCCTCCTTCCTGCTCCCTTGAGGATATCTTGTCTTTCCTGCAGGTTGTTTTTGACAGTGGTCGTGTTGTATCCACCTCGGAGGTGTTGCTGCAGGAATTAGAGTTTGTGTTCTACATTCGGTTGCATTTTGCAGTATGCAAGCTAGCATGCGTTCCTGGCTATTCTGACCCACAATCCTTTGCACAGCAGATATATGAGCAAGAAAGTTAAAGTTCAAGGTGCCATGTGATGAGGAAGCAGTATGTCCCAGTTGAATGCAGACTGCATGCATCAGTATGTACTTTGTAAGGAAGCTGCAGTATGTCCTAAAAGTAAAAAGAAAAAGTAAATGATTTAGAACGCAGCTTGAGACTGATACGTGGGTAAGTTGTCCCGCCCCAACAGGTTCAACCAGATCCACAAAGTGGAGTGAAGAATAAAAACACTCTCAGGTCAGACTCTGTTGTCTTAGTGAATGTATTTATTCAAGATAAACTCTACACAACATTTGCTGCAAAGGTTTCTGCTTGATCATCTGTTCCCTACTAGTCTACATATACAAGAAGACAAGGTGACAAAGAGGGGCTTGCATGGATCCTCTAACTATCTGGTCTAAACAAGAGAATCCAGGCTGTTGTCAAAGCAACTCTTTACAAGTTGAAATGATTTTTCCACAGATGCTGAGTTTGGTCCTGATAGACTCTTGTTTAAGCTGTGAGGTTTGTGTTCACAATAACATTTGATCCTGTGAATGCAGCTCAGACTGAGACTCAGTCCAACCAGTCAGACTGCATACTTTGATGGTGACGTGAGGACACACTCTCTCTCTGATGAAACATAAGAAGCTGCGTCACTTCACTTCGTCTGATGGAAGTTTAAGTTGAAGTGAAGCACGAAGCTCCTTTTCTACACAGACCTGCTGAGGACAGAAGAGAGCTGCACACTGATGAAGTTCACGCTAAAGGTTCAGTAAGTGGAGCTGTGATTGGTTGAAATGACATCATTGATTGTTGTGAACGTGTGATTGTTTAAAGCTGCTTTCAACCTGTGTGAGCAGGCAGAGAGAAGCTGCTGTTAGTTTGAATGTTGAAGTCCAGATGAAGTGTTGCTTTGAATGATGACACTGTGATGAAGAAGAGGAGTTCAGTCTGATCTGGGGTCTGTCAGGACTGTTACTGATGTGGAGCACTAGGACCCAGCAGGGACCAGAGAGCTCACCTGGGCCTTTGTTCCTGCACTGAAACACACCTGAGAGACTCTCTGTTTGCTCTCACCTGCTGCTTTCAATGCTTTAAGTCCACAAAGCTTCATGTTCATTTCTTCATTTGCTTTTCAACACATTTACTCCATTTTTGATAGTGTTTGAATGTGTTTGTGTTTTCTTTAGTGTTCAGTTTTTCTCTCATTGTTCACCAGGTTGTAGTCGACCTTTTACTAACTGATCAAATGGTGAAGTGAACAATCCATCAAATGAAAGCTTCCACATGTTCCCATAGTGACCACAGTGTTTTCTATGAGGACAGTTACATGTCATTTTACTGTTCTGTGTTTTACTGACTTCTGGACTCTGAAGGTAGATCATGAGGAGAAACAGCTCAGCTTCATTTGTTGGAGGTTGATGAACAATATTTAACTTGTAAAACACTGTAAATTTATAGGATGAGCATTTAAAATGAAGGTCTTTTGACATGTTGTTAACGGGGTTTAAAAGAAGGTAAAGTGAAGTTTGTTTTATCTCCAGAAATCTAAACTTTAACAGACAGATGTTGGAGATAAAATGAGTAATTCTATGAAATAGTTAAATTCAATATGTAGTATTTATTCCGTATTCTCTTCAACCTTTCACATGTTTTCTAAGAATAACTAAATGTACTTGTACTTGTAATGTTACAGAGTGTATTTACAGCTAATACCATATTGGATAACCCGGACCACCCTCTCCACCACCTACTGCAGGGACAGCGGAGCACTTTCTCCAATAGACTGATTCAGCTCCGCTGTCACAAGGACCGATACAGGAAAACATTCCTCCCCTCTGCCATTAGACTCTATAATAAATCACCTCTGGCCAAATCAAACACAAGACTCTAACACTGCTAAACTGTTGTTGCTGCGGTTGGTGATCTTGTGCACTACTGCTTTGTTTATTTTTTCCTACTTAGTTAATTGAATACGATTCTATTTAGTGTATATACGGTGCATTTTTATTTACTTTATTTTCTTAAATTTAATAGGTCCTGCTCTGTTATTTTATTATATTGTATATATTGTGCATTTTCCATACTTAATATTTTTTATTTTATTGTGTAACCTTGTTTGCTGCTGCCACAGACAAATTTCCCCTTGGGGGATGAATAAAGTATATTTCTATTCTATTCTATTCTAATATCTGTATTTAATGGTATTTTATTGCAGTAGAATATATTTTATTTTACTGTAATTTAATGAGAACTTCTGTTTCCAGACTTTTTAACATTTTATAAAGATTTATTTTTCAAAGTGTGCACATTAATCAGCAGGTTGTAGTCGACCTTTTCTTAACTCAACTGTCTGAGACACTTTTTCTATTTAACTTTTCTCTTCAGACTTTTCTGAGTTAAAGAGGAGCTGAGCAGCAGAGAAAGAATGTTTCCTCGTGTGCTTTGAGTTTTCACTGTAAAAACAACTGAAGTCACAATTAACAAAAGGTTTGTTCACTTCAGTCTTTAGTGTGAGCAACAAGAAGCCAAAGGGAGTCAGCTGACACTGATAGGAAACAGAGAGAAGCAGTTGATACAGGAGAGATGATGTAGAGGAGGAATGAGTGCTGATGTGCTGATCAATGATTGGACTGATGCTTTCAGCTCTGCTCTCACTGGTTCCTCCACACATGAAGGTACAAAGTGATGTGAATTCAGCAGCAGCTAACAAGGTCACATGACTGATTTTGGATTATTGGACTAGCTGCTTCATGCTCTGACTGGATGTAGTAGACGTGGAAACAGAGGAACATTTGAAACGTTGAAGAGCTTTTTAAAGTCGGTCAAATAGAAGTGAAAAGTGACGTCATCCCCAAAGAAAGGCCAATAAAAAGCCACATGAAGTGTCTTCCTCTAGTCTTCAAACAAGCCAACAGACTAAAGAGCATTGTGAACGTCATTTCTTAGAGATGACTCTGCAGCTCAAAGTGACAACAACATGGAAACTGTCCCATGAGTGTCTTTAGTATTGAGGTGAATGAGCTGTGTGTGTTTGTCATGATGAAGAGAAATAATGTGTTTGTGTGAAGGTGTGGACTCTGCTATGAATCAGTGTGAGGACAGAGAGGAGGGAGTCCCTCCCTCTAAAACCAGCCACACCAAAGATCAGAGGTGAGATGACCATCTCTAACTGTTCACACATAGTGTTCACTTTTTACTGACACCGTCACAGAGGAGTTCACTCAGTTCATTATGTTTCATCACTGAGGTCAAAGTCACTGATGCTTTTGTACTAGACTTCATTATATTCAGAGGGGTTCCTAATATTCTGACCCTCAAACACAGCTCTCAGTATCATGTAGTCCAGCACAACAACACCTTTAACTGAGTCAGTATCATGTAGTCCAGTACAACACCTTTAACTGAGTCAGTATAATGTAGTCCATTACAACAACACCTTGTGGCAGCACAAGGGGACAGGTTGTGGAGGGGCGCTACATCCTCACCCAGGATCAGTGCCCACAACCCAAAATGGCCACCGGGCTAGAGACTACACCTCCCAGACTGCCTCATCAGGCACCCAGGGTTGGATTACTTCTTGGTGAAGAAACCACATTCTCCACCACCTGTAGCGTCACGGGTTGTCCCTAGGGTGGGGCAGTGCAAAAGAGAGCGTAAAACAGGCACAATCAGACAGTATAAGCAAAAATAAAGGTTTATTGGTCCGTCCCACTGGCAGTTCCTTTAACTCAAAAATCACAAATCAAACAAAAGGGTCCATGAAGTAAACATAAAGCGTCCCGGAGGAGAAAGTGGTTTCTTCACCAAGAAGTAATCCAACCCTGCCAAATCCTTGGTACTTTGTTCCTCCATGTAGGCGTCCTCTCTCCTACTCCGGGCCCAACTCTTCTCTCGTGGTGCTCTCCCCTTTATTCAGTTTCCCAGTCCTGCCTCAATTAGGGGCCTTAAGCACCTGCAGCTGGGTGCCTGATGAGGCAGTCTGGGAGGTGTAGTCTCTAGCCCGGCGGCCATTTTGGGTTGTGGGCACTGATCCTGGGTGAGGATGTAGCGCCCCTCCACAACCTGTCCCCTTGTGATGCCACAACCTTTAACTGAGTCAGTATAATGTAGTCCAGTACAACACCACCTTTAACTGAGTCAGTATAATGTAGTCCATTACAACACCACCTTTAACTGAGTCAGTATCATGTAGTCCATTGCAACACCACCTTTAACTGAGTCAGTATCATGTAGTCCAGTACAACACCACCTTTAACGGAGTCAGTATAATATAGTCCAGTACAATACCACCTTTAACTGTTACTTCAGTAATAAACATAGAACTGAATTAACACATTTCTAACACCAAAACTGAACATTATCATGTTTGTAAAAGTTGAATTTAGTGCAGAGCTGTTTTATTGAATTGTTTTAGATTTTACAGCTGTACCTAATAAAGTGGACACTTGACATGTTTTACTTCATTATTTTGTCAAGGACAAAGTTTAGTCAACATGTACTTGTATCTATCAATACTGTTTTTGTTTCAGGATCCATCAGAGACCAGGATCTCCTGAACTTGGACCTGGACCCAGCTGTGTGTCCCTAAAGAGTGATGCATCCATGGAGCATTATCTTGATTTGAGAAAATCTTCTGATGGAAGGTAAGAATTCATATCTGACAATAAGGCATTTCTAACTTCTAACCATTGTAGTTCTTGTCTGTTGAAAGATTTAACATTTATCTTAATTTTTCTGTGCTGTTTTTGTTTCAGGGTCCAGCAGCAGAGACCAGACTGTCCCGAGCCCAGCTGTCTGTCCTTCAAGAGCGACAATTCAAAGCAACATTTAACTTACTTTAAAGGACAACCTCCATGTGTTGATCAGATGTAAGCTGTAACTGACAGTAAGAGTCGGGTTATGCTAGAAAATTACTTTAAATGACATCTTAAGCTAAAGTTTTTCTATTTGTTTTTAAAAGCTGTCCGTCATAGAGAGAGGGAGACGTGATATTGTTTAAATATATATGGAGATAACTTCTCACATGTTCAGACAGTCTCTCCTGAAGACATTTGTTTCAGGTCTCCGTTTGAAAGAGCCTGATAACAGATTTGTGCCTGAGAAAAACAGGAAATAATGAGACCGGCAAACGTATGGCTTCCCTCATGTAACGTCTTCTCAAGCTATTTTATTTCACACTTTTCCAAGTGAAAACAATCTCCTGTATATGTTTCTTCAGTTTAACATTACAAAGTACAGGAAGAATACATTAAATTGTCTTAAACAAAATAATCAAAGTTTACACTACTATCATTAGCTACATTAACAAGTTACATTACTATGTTTAATCAACATATATGTTGTCGCTTGGGATAAAACCCTTCCTAACTGCACTTTTGCAATGTGCTCACAGCTACTGTGGCGTACGTGAGGAAGATCCTGTTGAAAATGGCGGCGCTGCTCCAACAGCATAGCGAACCGCTAACGAATGCTAACTAACATGCACAGCACTTATACAGTATACATTTTTCAGTCACATGAATTAACATATTTAGCATGAAACAACCTACCTAAAGAGCCGATCCGCTTTATTATAAACAAAAAGTACAATGTATAGGAGCCAGAAAAAAACAAGGGACCGTAATGCAAGGCTACTATCAGTTTAGCTAGCACTCGACAGTCAGTCTTAACTCACGTATGCTACTAAACAACTACATGAAAAAATGTTCAGTACACACTGGTCCCCAATTCATGTCATATTTTGTGTGTCACTAACCTGAGAAAAGCAGGAAATAATGAGACAGGCAAACATATGGCTTTCCTCATGTAACGTCTTCTCAAGCTATGAGAATACGTTGCATGCACACATAAAAGTCTAGAGCCGTGAGGCGAAACCATAGCACTGCACTGCCACCTACTGGGCATAGATAGGAATACACTTCTGAGAAAGTTTTATTATGATTAGCAAAATCACAGAAATTTGTTCTATCAAATATTCATCAAATAAACAAAAATGTGACCATACATTTTGTGTGCGTCACACATTCATAATGTCGACCGCAGCTGTTCACATGAAAAGTTAGAGAGCGTAGAGACAAGTTCAAACTCTGCCTACTTTCTCACCTCCACACGGCTGACCAATCACTGAGTGAGGTGGGTGTGATGATTCATGTTTAAACTGTTGTTCAAAGAAACTTTACTGGTTTAGTGTCATATTTTCACACTGGGAGCTGCCCAGTACAACCAGTCTGACACTGAGACGCTCCACTGGAGCAGCTGGAGGTTCTGGGTGCCTTGCTCCAGGGCACTTCAGCAGTGTACAGTGAGGGAGGGAGAGCCACATGGAGGGCTTGGTGAGAGCTGTTGGGACTAAACCAAACTGGCTGGTGAAGAAAACAGTGAAAGACTGAGCTGTTGATTCTCAGTGGGATCAGCAGGACTACCTTTACCACTACAGGGACTCATCTGATCCACATCCACATATCACTTCATGGACCTTTACCTTGTATTGGTCTCTGTGTGAACAGACACAATGTGAGCTCATTCTTCATGATTCCTCCACAGAGAGGACCAGGAGAGCTCAGAGGTTCCCAGAGGTCAGTCTGCCCAGCAGCATCAAACACACCTGGACTCCATATTTATGGTCTGTACATGTACAACTACTTTTACATCTATTCTGTTCACAATCATCTCCATGCTGCACGTTGTAGACCAGTGGATTGTCAGTCTGTCCAACATGGATCTGATGTTTGGTTCCATGGTTTTAGTTTGTGTCATTCATAGAATATTCTGTTCTAGCTGCTGGAGGAGAACATCGTCACTTTTGTGAAGAACGAGATGAAGAAGATCCAGAAGGTTTTGAGTTCAGATTACCCAGAATGCGTAGAGAGTCAGATGGAGGATGAGGAGGTACTGGACGTTGAGGATGAAGAGCAGAGGAGGAGCAGCAGAGAGGCATTTGTGAAGATCACACTGCACTTCCTGAGGAGAATGAAGCAGGAGGAGCTGGCTGACTGTCTGCAGAGCAGTAAGAGGATTTCTCTAAAGATTTAACATGCTGGATAAATGGGACGTTTACTAATGTCTCAAGAGATGGACCAAAATATATTCATAGACTCATTCTTTGAGGAAATTACATGTTGAAATCTATTCTTTGACTCATTGATCTTCTTTGTTGTGTGTTCATTCAGGACTTCTTGCTGCAGTTTGTCAGCGTGAACTCAAATCTAACCTGAAGAAGAAGTTCCAGCGTGTGTTTGAGGGGATCGCTAAAGCAGGAAACCCAACCCTTCTGAATCAGATCTACACAGAGCTCTACATCACAGAGGGAGGGACTGCAGAGCTCAATGATGAACATGAGGTCAGACAGATTGAAACAGCATCCAGGAAACCACACAGACCAGAAACAACCATCAAACAAGAAGACATCTTTAAACCCTTACCTGGAAGAGAGGAACCAATCAGAACAGTGATGACAAAGGGAGTGGCTGGCATTGGGAAAACAGTCTTAACACAGAAGTTCACTCTGGACTGGGCTGAAGACAAAGCCAACCAGGACATACAGTTCACATTTCCATTAACTTTCAGAGAGCTGAATGTGCTGAAAGAGAAACGGTACAGCTTGGTGGAACTTGTTCATCACTTCTTCAGTGAAACCAAAGAAGCAGGAATCTGCAGGTTTGAAGAGTTCCTGGTTCTGTTCATCTTTGATGGTCTGGATGAGTGTCGACTTCCTCTAGACTTCCACAACAATGAGGTCCTGACTGATGTTACA
Source organism: Anarhichas minor (assembly GCF_050575085.1). Taxonomy (NCBI): domain Eukaryota; kingdom Metazoa; phylum Chordata; class Actinopteri; order Perciformes; family Anarhichadidae; genus Anarhichas; species Anarhichas minor. Next base: position 3,376,917 of record NW_027466504.1, read on the forward strand.
GAGTCCACCTCAGTGGATGTGCTGCTGACAAACCTCATCAGGGGGAAACTGCTTCCCTCTGCTCGTCTCTGGATAACCGCACGACCTGCAGCAGCCAATCAGATCCCTCCTGAGTGTGTTGATATGGTGACAGAGGTCAGAGGGTTCACTGACCCACAGAAGGAGAAGTACTTCAGGAAGAGATTCAGAGATGAAGAGCATGCCAGCAGGATCATCTCCCACATCAAGACCTCATGAAGCCTCCACATCATGTGCCACATCCCAGTCTTCTGCTGGATCACTGCTACAGTTCTGGAGGATGTGTTGAAGACCAGAGAAGGAGGAGAGCTGCCCAATACCCTGACTGAGATGTACATCCACTTCCTGGTGGTTCAGTCCAAACTGAAGAAGGTCAAGTATGATGGAGGAGCTGAGACAGATCCACACTGGAGTCCAGAGAGCAGAAAGATGACTGAGTCTCTGGGAAAACTGGCTTTTGATCAGCTGCAGAAAGGGAACCTGATCTTCTATGAATCCGACCTGACAGAGTGTGGCATCGATATCAGAGCAGCCTCAGTGTACTCAGGAGTGTTCACACAGATCTTTAGAGAGGAGAGAGGACTGTACCAGGACAAGGTGTTCTGCTTCGTCCATCTGAGTGTTCAGGAGTTTCTGGCTGCTCTTCATGTCCATCTGACCTTCATCAACTCTGGAGTTAATCTGCTGTCAGAAGAACAAACAACCTCCTGGTGGTCTAAAGTCTTTAGTGGCAAACCAAAATGTCTCTACCAGAGTGCTGTGGACAAGGCCTTACAGAGTCCAAATGGACACCTGGACTTGTTCCTCCGCTTCCTCCTGGGTCTTTCACTGGAGACCAATCAGACTCTCCTACGAGGTCTGCTGACACAGACAGGAAGTAGCTCACAGACCAATCAGAGAACAGCCCAGTACATCAAGAAGAAGATCGGTGAGAATGTGTCTCCAGAGAAAAGCATCAATCTGATCCACTGTCTGAATGAACTGAATGATCGTTCTCTAGTGGAGGAGATCCAACAGTCCCTGAGTTCAGGGTGTCTCTCCAGAGATAAACTGTCTCCTGCTCAGTGGTCAACTCTGGTCTCCATCTTACTGTCATCAGAAAAAGATCTGGACGTGTTTGACCTGAAGAAATACTCTGCTTCAGAGGAGGCTCTTCTGAGGCTGCTGCCAGTGGTCAAAGCCTCCGACAAAGCTCTGTAAGTACAGAGAGAGTTGGATTCATATATCATAACTTAATTACGCTGCTATCTTTTCTAATTATTGCATATTTTTTCTTCACCATTGTCTCTTCAGACTGAATGACTGTAACCTCTCCAAGAGAAGCTGTGAAGTTCTGTCCTCAGTTCTCAGCTCCCAGTCCTCTAGTTTGAGAGAGCTGGACCTGAGTAACAACGACCTGCAGGATTCAGGAGGGAAGCTACTGTCTGCTGGACTGGAGAGTCCACACTTTAAACTGGAAACTCTCAGGTCAGCTCAAGTTATTTAGTCTTCAATGAATTAAATGTGCAATGCAGACCAGGCGGCGGGTCAGGCGGGAGGCCTGGGCGAACCGATCGCCGGCAGCATAGACTAGCTCTAGGGACGTGGAACGTCACCTCGCTAGCGGGGAAAGAGCCAGAGCTGGTGCAGGAGGTGGAGCGGTACCAGCTAGATATAGTTGGACTCACCTCCACACACAGCGCTGGCTCTGGAACCAAGCTCCTGGAGAGGGGTTGGACTTTGTCCTTTTCCGGAGTTGCCCAGGGTGAGAGGCGCCGGGCGGGAGTGGGGATACTCACGAGCCCCCGGCTGAGCGCCGCTGTGTTGGAGTTCTCCCCGGAGAACGAGAGGGTCGCCTCCATGCGCCTATGGGTTGCGGGGAGCAAGGCTCTGACTGTGGTTTGTGCTTATGCACCAAACAGCAGTTCAGAGTATCCGGCCTTCTTGGAGTCGGTGGGAGGGGTCCTGGAAAGGGCGCCGCCTACCGACTCCATAGTTCTCCTGGGGGACTTCAACGCTCATGTGGGCAATGACGGAGAAACCTGGCGGGGGGTGATTGGGAGGAACGGCATGCCTGATCTGAACCCGAATGGTGTTTTGTTATTGGACTTCTGTGCGTGCCATGGTTTGGCCATAACGAACACCATGTTCGAACATAAGGTGGCTCATAAGTGTACCTGGTACCAGAACACCTTAGGCCGGAGATCAATGATCGACTTTGTAATCGTATCATTTGATTTGCGGCCGTATGTCTTGGACACTCGGGTGAAGAGAGGAGCAGAGCTGTCAACTGATCACCACCTGGTGGTGAGTTGGATCAGATGGCAGGGGAACCGGTTGGAAAGACCCGGCAAGCCCAAACGTGTAGTGAGGGTGAACTGGGAACGTCTGGCGGAAGACCCTGTCCGGGAGGTCTTTAACTCCCACCTCCGGAAGAACTTCTCACACATCCCGAGGGAGGTTGGGGACATGGAATCCGAATGGACCATGTTCAAAGCCTCTATTGTGGACACGCTAGGAGCTGTGGCCGGAAGGTCATCGGTGCCTGTCGTGGCGGCAGCCCGAGAACCCGGTGGTGGACACCGGAGGTGAGGGAAGCCGTCAAGCTGAAGAAGGAGACCTTCAAGGCCTGGTTGGCCCAGGGGTCTCCCGAAGCAGCTGACGGGTGCCGGCAGGCCAGAAGGGCTGCAGCTGCGGTGGTCGCGAATGCTAAAACTCGGGCATGGGAGGAGTTCGGGGAGGCCATGGAGAAGGACTTTCGGTTGGCCTCAAGGAGGTTCTGGCAAACCATCCGACGGCTCAGGAAGGGAAAGCAGGGCTTACCCCAGGCTGTTCTCAGCAGGGGGGGGGGAACTGCTGACCCGGACAGGGGACATCGTCGGGCGGTGGAAAGAGCACTTTGAGGAACTCCTAAACCCGACCAACATGTCCTCTGCAGAGGAGGCAGCGCCTGAAGATCTAGGGGGAGGCTCACCCATATCCCTGGCAGAGGCCGCTGAGGTAGTCAAAAAGCTCCTCGGTGGCAAGGCGCCAGGGGTGGATGAGATCCGCCCTGAGATGCTGAAAGCGCTGGACATAGTTGGGCTGTCCTGGCTGACACGCCTCTTCAATGTCGCATGGGGGTCGGGATCAGTGCCCATGGACTGGCAGACCGGGGTGGTGGTTCCCATTTTCAAAAAGGGGGACCGGAGAGTGTGCTCGAATTATCGGGGTATCACACTACTCAGCCTCCCGGGGAAGGCTTATGCCAGGGTGCTGGAAAGGAGGCTCCGACCGTTTGTCGAACCTCAGATTCAAGAGGAGCAATGCGGATTCCGTCCCGGCCGTGGAACAGTGGACCAGCTCTTTACCCTCGCAAGACTACTGGAGGGGTTCTGGGAGTTTGCCCAACCAGTCTACATGTGCTTTGTGGACTTGGAGAAGGCTTTCGACCGGGTCCCTCGGGGGTTCTTGTGGGGGGTGCTGCGGGAGTATGGGGTGCCGGACCCATTACAACGGGCAATCCGGTCTCTGTACGACTGCAGTAGGAGCTGTGTCCGCATTCTCGGCAATAAGTCAGACACGTTCCCGGTGGGTGTTGGCCTCCGCCAGGGCTGCCCTTTGTCTCCGGTCCTGTTCGTGACTTTCACGGACAGGATATCTAGGCGCAGCCGGGGGGTGGAGAACGTCAGGTTCGGGGGTCTCGGGATCGCCTCTCTGCTGTTTGCAGATGATGTGGTCCTGTTAGCCTCCTCGGATCGTGACCTCCAGCATTCACTGGGGCGGTTTGCAGCCGAGTGTGAAGCGGCGGGGATGAGAGTTAGCACCTCCAAATCTGAGGCCATGGTGCTCGGCCGGAAACCGGTGGATTGCTCCCTCCAGGTAGGGACGGAGTGCCTACCTCAAGCGAAGGAGTTCAAGTATCTCGGGGTCTTGTTCACGAGTGAGGGTAAGATGGAGCGGGAGATCGACAGACAGATCGGTGCGGCTGCAGCAGTAAAGCAGGCGCTGCACCGGACCGTCTTGGTGAAGAGGGAGCTGAGCCGGAAGGCAAAGCTCTCAATTTACCACTCGGTCTACGTTCCTACCCTCACCTATGGTCACGAACTCTGGGTCGTGACCGAAAGGGCAAGGTCGCGGCTACAAGCGGCCGAAATGAGCTTCCTCCGTAGGGTGGCCGGGCTCAGCCTTAGAGATAGGGTAAGGAGCTCGGTCATCAGGAGGGAGCTTGGAGTCGAGCCGCTACTCCTTCGCGTCGAAAGGAGTCAGCTGAGGTGGTTCGGTCATCTAATTAGGATGCCTCCTGGACGCCTCCCACTGGAGGTTTTCCAGGCACGTCCAACTGGGAAGAGACCCCGGGGAAGACCCAGAACACGCTGGAGGGATTACATCTCCCAGCTGGCCTGGGAACGCCTCGGGATCCCCCAGAATGAGCTGGAACATGTTGCCGGTGAGAGGGAAGTCTGGGTCAGCCTGCTTGGCCTGTTGCCACCGCGACCCGACCCCGGATAAGCGGAGGAAAATGGATGGATGGATGGATGAATTAAATGTGTTTCTAAATGATCAGATCCATGCAGTGTAAACAGCCTCTCTCTTTCTGAATCTTTGAATTTGTTCATCAGGATTTCAGATTTCATGAACCCCTTTTTCACCAGGAAATTAACCAGAAATATGGAACCTAAGGAACTAATCTCAGAGACTAAACTAGGGTCCTAGAGTTTGTGTATTTGTGTTTTCTTCACATCATAAGAACCTTGTAGGACAGACACATTTGATCCACAGTGGATTAAAAAACAATGACAGCATTTGAAACAATGACAGCATTTGAAACAGTTTTCATTCACAATAAAACATCACAGGGTCATCCTGTTTTTCCTATTATTTATGCTTTGTGATGTTGTGTTTGATGTAATTAATGAATGAAAAGGAGAAAAGCAGAGGTGAAAAAGAGACTTAGAACTTGAATGTCTGTCTCTACAGTGACGATCTGCTGAGAGTTTGATGGTTGTTTATTTCTGCTTTAGAACGTAACCGACATGAAATCAGAATATAAAGTTTAATTTCCCTTCTCTCTGGCTTGATTAAAAAAAAAATGTCTGACACTATCTTAACTGGAACACCACAGGGAACAGTTTTATCCCCCTTTTTATTCTCACTTTATACAGCTGACTATAGGCAGAGCCATGTGTCCTGTAACATCCAAAAATTCTCAGATGACACTGCCCTGGTTGGTCTACTTACCCGAGGCAATGAGCTGGCCTATAAACGGAAGGTTGAATATTTTGTCAGCTGGTGTGATGAACATTTTTTTAAACTAAATGTTGGAAAGACCAAAGAGTTGGTGATTGATTTCAGAAGGAAGAAGGAGGAGGTCTCCCCAGTGACAATTGCGGGTCAGCAGATAGAAATTGTCCAGTCGTATAAATATCTTGGGGTCTATCTGGACAGTAAATTAAACTGGAAAAATAATACTGATGCTGTATTTAAAAAGGTTCAGTCAAGACTCTTCTTCTTGGGGAAGCTTAGATCCTTTGATATCAGCATAAAGCTTCTTCATGTTTTTCACCAGGGGATCTTAGTTCGTGTCCTCTTCTATGCTGTGCTCTGCTGGGGGGGCGGCGGCATCACTGCGGATGATAAAAACAGGATAAATAAGATGATCAGGAAGGCTGGCTCAGTGATTGGCCTTACCCCGGACTCACTAGAGGTCACTCTATAAAAGCAAACAAGGGCCAAGTTAAAAACGATTTTCTTTCTTTTTGAAGGCCATCCATTACACAGTGTTTTTAATGGAGTCAGAACGACTCAGAAGTTCTTTCGTTCCAGCAGCAGTTAGATTTTTTTTAATAGATGTGGTTTTTAGATTTAGCATCTTTCTGATGTCAATCATGTTTTATATGGCATTTTCTGGCGTTATTTATTCTTTGTAATGTGTTTTTTTTGTCTTTTGTGCACTGTGGACTGTGACTATTGTTGTCTGTATGAGTTTTTGGTGGCAAATGAGTTTCCCCACTGGGGTTTAATATAGTTTTCTAATCCTCTCTCTCTCTCGCTCTTTTTTTTTTTAAACGAGTCAGGACCACAAGACTACAGAAAAGCCTAACTTTGTATTTAACACAAATGCACAACAATAAATATCCAGCCCTCATCCTGATATTGATACCACAGTACTTCCTACAAACAGTAGAGAACACTGAACTGAATTTTGTATCGTGTTTTGAGTAGAACAGCAAGAATTGTATCCACTTTCACTGAAGAAATTCAATTTGTTTTTTCTGATTGTACTTTAGTCCAGACTCATTATCAAAGAGGATTTAATTTGAACGCAAATGTCGGTTTTTTTCTTTTTCATTGTTGTCTCTTCAGACTGAGTGACTGTAACCTCTCGGAGAGAAGTTGTGAAGCTCTGTCCTCAGTTCTCAGCTCCGAGTCCTCTAGTTTGAGAGAGCTGGACCTGAGTAACAACGACCAGCAGGATTCAGGAGTGGAGCTGCTGTCTGCTGGACTGGAGAGTCGACACTGTGAACTGGAAACTCTCAGGTCAGGATTCATCAATATGTTTCACTGATGATCACCTTAATCCTGATTAATCATGTATAAACTCTTAACCTGCTTAAGATTGTGTCTGTGCTTGCATGGTTTTAAACCAATTGCGTTTATTTTCTTTCAACTATTTTAAATATGTCAAATATGTCATGTTTTATAGTCTTTTTTTTCTCACTCTGCTGTTATAACTTGAAATATCAGAGGAATCAGAGAGTTAGCAGTAGAGTTGTCAGATTGTTGATGGATATTAGTGGTTGTGACTAGAAAACAGTAACGATGTTAATGCAACCCCACAGTAGCTGACAGTATCTCAGTACTGCAGTAACCTTCCATTCCTCACAGTTCCTTCAGATTATGTGACGTGTATGTTGTGTTTTTTGCAGGCTGTCAGGCTGTCTGATCACAGAGGAAGGCTGTGCTTCTCTGATCTCAGCTCTGAGCTCCAACCCCTCCCATCTGAGAGAGCTGGACCTGAGCTACAATCATCCAGGAGAGTCAGGAGTGAAGCTGCTGTCTGCTGGATGGGAAGATCCACACTGGAGACTGGAAACTCTCAGGTATGAAGAGGCCTGCTGCAGCCACAGACAATCAGTCTGATAGAGGAGGTAGAGCTGGAGACTTTTTCTCTGTCACACTTTCAGCCTGGTTAATATGACCCTGACACACCAAGCTGACCTCAAACTACCAGAGACTCATCAAACTGTTTGTGTCCAACATCAGACCATCAATACAGACAGAAGTAGTAAGGGAATAGTAGCCAGGATGAGTCACAACAGGGAGGGAAGGTGATTAAACTGTTGTTTTTCTGGAGCGTTGTCTTGTTTCAACATTAGAAAATAGGACAGTGGTGTATCCTGACACGATGACGGGCATCATGGTGGGTTGACATGCGTCAACGTTGTCACGCTGCAGGTTTGTGGGCTCATATCAAATAATAGATTCATGTTTTGATGCTCGTCATCTGTCACCAGTGTGTGTTGCCCTTTAGTCCAGACATTATTGTGAAAAGACAAACAGACAAAGAAACAATCTGTTTAAACCGTCTTGATAAATCATCACAATAGGAATGTTTTTCTGTTTTAAAGGAGTTTAGCTTTACCTGGTTTTGGTTTGTTTTGCACTGAGAGCCAGTTCCCTGGCTGATAAGAGTCGACTTGTTGAAACTACAGGTGACAGTCGGCCACAGACGCTCAGTGAACCAACAGCTGATTGTGGACATGGTGTGTCAGAGCCCAAAGAGGTTTATTTAGGACTGGACCAAAGTTCTAGGGGGACACATGCAGTGCTCTGTGGCTTCAGACGGACTTGAACTGTAATATTTTCACCCCCAGATTACAGATAATAGAAACCAGTGTTGACTGATGCTAGGAGACGGGATGTGAACAGCTTTGTACATCCAACCATCCACCCCGACCTCCTCCATGCAACAATCAATACTTCTATATTGACGACGGATCAGCTGACTCTGTGTAATGGTGAAGAGTCGTGTGGTGTTGATGAACCCACAGAGAATTGTCTCCATCTCTGCAGCTCTACAGAGCGTTTTAGCCTCTTTTAGCTCCTAGTTTTGGTTCTGCAGCACATTTCCTGTTTGGTTCAGTCTCTGTGTTTCCAGCAGCAGCTGGTTTGGTCCAACAAGCTGTGATGAAGCCACTGTTCACTACCTGTTCAGCAGCAAACAGCAGACAGACTCAGTTAGAGACTAGCTGGTGAACAGTGGAGCATTTAGCAGCTAAAGAGACAGATGTTTCCCTCAGGAGGTGGTGGAGACCAAAAACAGAGCTAAAAGAGAGAGAATATTGTACTTCTATTCATCAGGTGACACAAAGACTCCTGATGAGTCATCATGTTGATGTATAACTGCTGGATGTGGAAGCAGCTGGTTGATATCATGTTAGACACAACTACTTTATAAACTGATAATATGTCAGATGTTGTGTTTACAGTTTGTTTTCACTGAACCACAAGTGGACAAAGAAATCAATTGATGCAGGTTTAAACATTTGACTTACTGACTGACTGGTAGGGGAAACTGAGTCTGAAATGGAGGATGATTGTCAATATAATACTGATAATAATATATCATGAATAAGTGAACATAATGAGCTGTCGTCATGGGCCAATCAGAAGAAGCTCCACTGAAGTAAAAGAATATGAGCTGATAAATAATAAGTGCTCCATGTGAACATGAATAACAAAGCTCTGTGTGTGAGAGCAATGTAATGTCCATGTTTCCATGCTGCTCTGACCCCCCTCCTCCTTTCAGGGTGGAGCCTGCTGGAGTCCGATGGTTCAGCCAGGTCTGAGGAAGTGTAAGTGTGCTTTGAATTTGATTCATGAAAACAAAGCATCTTCAAACTGTGACATCACTCATTCACATCTCTGATGTCATCATCAAACAGAAGATAGATTAATAACTGCAGCTGTATTGTGTCTTGTTCTCTCCATCAGATTCCTGTGAACTCACACTCGACACAAACACAGTACACAGAGAACTCAAACTGTCTGACAACAACAGGAAGGTGACACAAGTGATGGAGGATCAGTCATATCCTGATCATCCAGACAGGTTTGACTTCTGGTATCAGCTGCTGTGTAGAACTAGTCTGACTGGTCGCTGTTACTGGGAGGTCGAGTGGACAGGAGAGGTTTATATATCAGTGAGTTACAGAGGGATCAGAAGGAGAGGACTCAGTGATGAGTGTGTGTTTGGAATGAATGATCAGTCCTGGTGTCTGAGATGCTCTAATGGTGGTTACTATGTCCGTCACAATAAGACAAGAACACCCATCACCTCCTCCTCGTCCTCCTCCTCTGGTAGAGTAGCAGTGTATGTGGACTGTCCTGCTGGCTCTCTGTCCTTCTACAGAGTCTCCTCTGACACACTGATCCACCTCCACACCTTCAACACCACATTCACTGAACCTCTTTATCCTGGGTTTAGGGTCTGGTCCTGGTCCCTGTCTGGTTCCTCAGTGTCTCTGTGTTCTCTGTAGGAGAGAGAGAGAAAGTCTCCTCCTGCTAGAGAAACTTTCTCTCAGCTGACCAGATAGTTCAGTCTATACAGGTGTGAGAAAACTATGTTTAAAAGCGCTCCTAGCGATGGCTATTATGTGATACAATATGTTTACTTGTTGAAGGCCTGAACCAAATGGAAAACTACTGAATGTATTGTGCAATTGTAGAAAAAACCCAGAAACATCACGCTACCACCAAATAAGATGACTGTTGATGACAGGAACTCAAGAACTGCACAAGAACAACATTGTGACTGAAAGACACGCAGCTTGAGGAAAGGGTACAGCTGCTGAAAGACGTGTCTGACCAAAGTCCAACAGATCACGAACAACAAGGATGAGTAGATCAAGGTTTCAACCAATCCCTGGGCTGAGCATTGTGATGACGTATGTAAATTAGTTGGACTTTTCTGATGATAAATAACCAGGACTTTCCGGAAATCGACAGATCTTCTGCGAACTGCCGGGCAGCCAACTGGATTACGCCAGTCTGTCGGGTAGAACGCATTAGACCTCTATTCCATGGAATGTATTATTTGTATTTCATAGTGTGATTCGATTTGTAATTGCATTTGCTTTTGTTAGAGAATAAATACCTTTTTGATTTTAACTTGAACCAGCTATTCGGCCTTAGTTTGTTGACGGACCTCGAGCCAGAGGGGACTCTCTCTCTTGGAAGAAAGTCCGGACATGACACAGGATCACACAGAGCTGATGTTAGTTACCAACCTGATCTCTCAGTGGTTGTAAATGCAGTTGCAGCAGGTGAGGGGTACCCGAGCTGGTCTGGACTCTGGGGGGTTGAGAGATCTCTGGGACTTGTGGTGTTGCAGATGGATGTCTGAAAGAGCTGAGCGAGGTCCATGTAATGACCTGAAATGATGTGTTGTCTGAGAGAAGCTGTGAAACATCTTTTACTTTGTGTAGAAAACTGAACTTTGTTGTCTTGAAACATTTGTTTGTGTGAAGAAAAACCTCCGAATGTCAAACAAGAGTCTTTTTGGATCAAATTCAGGATCTGTGGAAAAATAATCTCAACTTGTAAAGAGTTGTTTTGATTTGAACAAACTAAATTCACCATCTTTGATCATCGTGTAACAAATGAACAAACTTTGAGAAGTGACGTTGAAACTGGGTCACGGTCACAGCAAAGGCCGTGCTCTTGTCTAAATTTAAACAAAATAAGTGAGACATTTTCTCTCTCCTCTGCAGAGAAAGAGGCTTTGAAAACAATTAATGCAACTAAAATAGCTAAATTCGACCCACCAGGGGAAGAATCTTACTTTATATGGATGAACATGATCATAGCAAAAACAAACTCCAGCTCTGGAAAGAAAAACTAAAATATTTGGGTTATGATTTATCTAAGGATGGCCGATCACTCGATGACAAAAGAAAAGAAGCCATTCTCAAAGCACCAAAACCTAAAACAAACTTACAAATGATGTCATTGTTAGGAATGACTAATTTCTGTAAAAGTTGGGTTCCTAATTACGCTGAATTAGCAAAACTTATTGGATAAAACAGGACTGCAAAATAAACATTTCTGGGAATGACCTGAGGGCAAACTAATATTACCGAAGACCTTATATAGATATACGGCTCTTTTGAGCCATGGGTTGGACCATGTCTCAACAGGTGGGAAGGTATATATGATAAAGAGGATCTTTGCAGGATATGGTTTCAAAAACTATTACAAATTGTTTTAATAGTTACTACTATATACTAGCATGCACTGTATGTGCAAAATATAATCCATTTCAACATACTGTATTTGCATGGATTTCATTGAACTAAACCAATATGAAGGGAAGACATATTGTTTGACAATAATTGACAGATACTCTAAATGGATTGAGATGCTATTACGGAAGCAAAAACTTTGACTAAAGATATAAAGAACATTTTGGAATACCAGAAATAATTTAGTGTGATAAATGATACACATTTTGTAAAATGTAATAAAACATTTGGCTGAGGTATTTGGAATAAACATGAAATATCATTGCTCTTATCACCCACAGTCAGCAGGGTTGATTAAAAGAACAAATGGTACAATTAAATTAAAATTAAGAACACATATCTTGCCAAGCCTAAACCATTTGTTAGACAAGATGAACATATGGGAGAAATATACAGAAAAATGTTAAAAAGAAAATAAATTGTTGTCTCTCCCACTCAGGAGGACTCATAACAAGTCCAATGAACAAGGTTATGAAAACTTGGAATGCACCGAGGTGGGAGGGACCGCTAAGCACACCAACAGCTGTCCGCATAGCAGAGAGAGCATCCTAGATCATTGTAAAAAGGTGAACCAATTGTCCGCAACAAAATAGTGGCACTGATAACTCTTAATCTTAGGGCACCTGTTTCCTCTGGGTGAGTCTGGAAGGACAGGGATTTGAAAGCCTCTGGGGCCATTTGTCTGACCAGTGAAGATACTAACACGCTCAGAGGGGTTAGTGGTGTCTGTAAGAAACAAAAGGGCTCAGTGGTAGAACTAACATCGCGGAAATTGATACATTTAGAGAGCCAGGGCTATGTGGGATAAGGGGAACTATGTTTTGCTTTGCTTTAATAATAATTAGTCCAATATTATGGTGGGAAGTTAGGGAGATAAAATTGACAATTAATAAATACAAAATACAACCACACAAACATTACACGCTGGGAACAATTCTGTTCCGCCTGACACCAGAAAATGATCCAACAGGTTTCAAATGTGCCTTACAAATAGTTTTCTCCTCCTCAAACCAGTGGTGTATAAAGTACCCAAAAGCCATACTTGAGTAAAAGTAAAGATACCTTACTAGAAAATGACTCCAGTAAAATTAAGTCATCTATTAGAATACTACTTGAGTAAAAGTCTTAAAGTATCTGATATTTAGTGTACTTAAGTATCAAAAATAATTTTGTGATATTAAATGTACTTAAGTATTGAAAGTAAAAGTACAAGTAAATGCTGTTAATAAAAAAGCAAAGGGTCAGAATTTTGAGAATTATGAAGTTTATTCTTTTAAGTGCTGTGGCACCATGACCAAGGACATGGAGCTGTGTTGAAAATAATTGGGTTGGCTGTGATCCATCCAGGAGCAACAATGTTCAACATAATATATTGTACATAAGTATACTTTTGCATCTACTATGAACTTATCATCATAATTCTCCGAAAAGCAATATGACACTATGAAGGAGTTGTAACAGTGCGTTTATAAGTATGCTCATTCCGACTAGAGGATGTAGAGGGCAAATGCATAATATTGTGTTCAGCAAAAAATATCCACTTGATGCATCAGGTCAGTGTTTTGAGAAAGGACACCTGCCTTGTAAACTCCTATGGGCCTGATTTGAACACAATAGGCAAAGGTTTTGCTCAAGCTGAATCTGCAATTGGGCGACTGCTACCATCATAACTCCATCTGATCATCCACAAAATGACTCAAATATCAAAACATGATCAATACTAAAGCAGCAACCCAGTCATTACTTGAAACTGAAAAATGTCCTGTTTATCTTCAAAAGAAGTTGGTTTTCAAAATTGCGAGAATTCAGTCTCGCTCTTCTTGGGCTGAAGACTAGTCCTGCGATGCTAACTAGCCTTTCACAGGCCGCTGAGGCAGGTAGAGGTGTGTTCAGCTTCACAGACAGCTTGCGCACAGCTGGGAAGGATTTCCCTAATGCTAACCCTAATGCTGCGCTCTCGCGGCTGCTGTCAATCCTATGGTGTGGTGGCTAGCTAACGTTAGCCAACTAGTGCTGCAATGATTATAGCTAAGATGACTCAAATCAACAAAATCTCACAACTGTCAACACTTCCTCAGCTCACTAACTCGCTAGCGATCCACGGGTGTTGGTCTTCGTCACCACCGTCGTTTGTTTCGGGAGTAGCAGGTGCTTCCATTTCTGCTTCCGTCATGAAATCAGTCATCGTAGAGTGGAATTCTGCTCATGTAGTTGCATGCTAGCTAGCATCCTGGGCATCACTGGGAATCAAAACACCGCCGCTTTGAGAGTACTTGTTTGCAATTGCGCATTAACGTGATTAACCAATGATTTAACTTGCAAGCTAGGACCACTGATTCGCCAAACCTGCTTGCTTGCAGTCTGTGTTCCACCACAGCCCCCGACTTTGGTCTCATGATTCATTTTTTTTCTAAAGATAGATTTGATTTTGTAGCGAGTAACGAAGGTTTCAGGGGAAATGTATCGGAGTAAAAGTATCAGTTTTCTTTGCAAAATGTAGTGAAGTAAAAGTAAAAGTCATCAGAAATATAAACAGTAAAGTAAAGTACAGATATCCAAAAAAACGACTTAAGTACAGTAGCGAAGTATTTCTACTTCGTTACTATACACCACTGCCTCAAACTGCCTAGTAGCAACGATTGTGTCACATCTGTTGCCACCTGTTAACAAAATGCCACCCTGTTTCTCACCCGATGCAGCAAACTATGTAGAACATCACAGACAGCTGATGGATATGGACGATGCCCAGGACTGGCACCTAGTGGTTCTGTGGAGGTAAGCTAAGCAGTGGAGCAGAACTCGTGCCTTGGCACAGTTGGTGAGGTCATTCTATGCATTGCCTATGGATGGCGCCTCCCTGCGTAACCTCCTAGAGACAGACCACGACCATAAAGGTCAGCCCATCTGGCAGTTTCAGTCAGTCTGTGTACATAGATGACATTGGGGTCCCTAGGGGAAATCAAATTGCTTCGGGGTTGGAATCAGTACTATTTTGGTGGGCAACAATACGGTAGAAGGGTCAAGACGGGCTGCTGGCAGGGAGGGGAGGGGTCTGCAAAAATGTTTGGTTCATCTTGATTGTACTTTCATACCATGTTTGAGGAGATTACTGCAGCGATGAATTGATGTTGACATGACTAAACAAACTCCAGTGTACTTACAGATTTCCCAGCAGGATGGTGAGGAGCTGGGAAGTGACGATTACACTGAACTGTAAAGTAATGATGATTCGTGTGTCGAAGATTGAGAGAAGAGACAAAATGATGATTGCAGTGTTACCTGTAGCTGATAAAGACAGTACACATGCTTTTTATTCAATATGTTACTCTTAAGTATAATCCATATAACATTAAAATACATGTGTTCTTGATTATATTCAATTGTTATTGATTTTGATGTTATGCTTTTATGCTTTCACTTATTAAGTAGTTTGATTGGACATTTATTAATTTCTTCATTTATTGATTTATTGACTCATTGATTTATTGATTTATTCATAGATTTTTATTAGAATTTGGGAAAAATCGAAATGGCTAATTAGTATGCGTTTAAATGATTAAGGAATGTTATACATTTAACAAAATCTCATGTCCTCTGTCGTGTTTAAGGCCTGTGTCCTTGTGTGAACTCTCTGGGACACCAGGCATCTTCCAGCAGCTGTTTAGTCTATTAAGAAGCAGTTGACTGCCGAAAGAACACTTCAGCTGTTTGTCCTGAATAAGAATGATGATAAACTTGTAGAAAGCGTCAATACTTACGCAGGGCTGATTTGCGACCATGATTTACGAGAAAGTGACCTTTGTACTAGAACGAATTGTTAAAGTGTCCAGATATGTAGACGCCTGTGTGAAACGCAAAATGTGTGTGTGTTACCCTGTGCCAGCCCACTGCATGTTGTTTACTTCGTATAAATACCAGAGACTTGGAGACAGATCTTCGAGCAGTCTTGATGTACATTTCTGTATGTGAATTAACTCTGTCTCCTTGCAAAAATAAATGTCCAATGATTGATGATTTTTACATCGGCTCGAGTGAATTTTTCTAACAAAAAGAAATCAAAGTTTTGGATGATTCTAGATAATAAACCACATAAACATCATGTCAAAGCAAAAATGTCCAAATCCATCAGAACACTGTATAAAATGAAGGATTTGTTCAATCCAGCTTCATTCTTCATGTCGTATTGTTCACTTTTACTTCATTCATCACTGACTGTGTGCTAGTTTGGAAGCCTTCACATCATGTGCCACATCCCAGTCTTCTGCTGGATCACTGCTACAGTTCTGGAGGATGTGTTGAAGACCAGAGAGGGAGGAGAGATGCCCAAGACCCTGACTGAGATGTACATCCACTTCCTGGCGGTTCAGTCCAAACTGAAGAAGGTGAAGTATGATGGAGGAGCTGAGACAGATCCACACTGGAGTCCAGAGAGCAGGAAGATGACTGAGTCTCTGGGAAAACTGTCTTTTGATCAGCTGCAGAAAGGGAACCTGGACGAGTGCCACACCCGAGAGTGAACCGGGGTGAAGTGAGCCCGTTAGCCATAACCATAGCTTGTGGAGAGGTGTACAGTCATTTTACCCAACTTGTAAATGTGTTACCCAGAGAGAAACTTTCCAAAACCTTGAACATATATTTCCATTCGTTTAAATGCTTTCTCAGGAGACCACCATAGAGTCTAGAGGTTTGTTTTTGGCATATTGAATGACCCCCAATAGACGCCTCACATTAGTGTAGGAATGACGACCTTGCACAAATCCTGTTTGGTCAGGCCTGATGATGGTAGGTAGGATGGGGTCGAGTCTTTTAGCTAAGAGCTTGGCCAATATTCAGTTTTCCACACATTGCAAACTAATTGTTCTATATGAGGAAGGTTCCTCTGGGTTTTTACCTGGCTTTGGTATTAAGACTGTGTTGATTCAGGTAGTTTTTGATTCAGGAAGGAATATTCGTACATTTGATTTCAGAGTGGAATAAAAATGTCTTTGAATACCTGCTATATTTCTAGGGGAAAGCCATCTTTCCCAGAGGGGATGTCGTCTATAGCTTCCTCTATCTCTTTAAATGTAATTGACTTATTCAAAGCCTCTTGTTGTTGTTCATTCATTTGTGGGAGGTTTAAATGTTCTAGAAAGCTGTTTATTTGAGAGTCACTTTGATGTATTTCTGATGTATAAAGTGATTTGTAATAATTAGTAAATATAGCATTAATCTCCTCAGATTTAAAATGTTTTCCGCTCGAGGTTTTCAGACATGAGACAGAGTTATGACTATTATGGTTCCTTAAAAGTTTAGAGAGTAAATTTCCTGGTTTGTTCCCATATTCATAAAACCTTAGATTTTTAGAAAATGATACTTTCTCAGTTTGTTGGGAGATTAAAGTATTAAGAGCAGCCCTTACAACACTCATTTGTTCATAGTTTTCTTTAGTTGGATGTTTGTGCATCTGTTCACAACTTAATAATTCTGCCTCTAGGTTTTTCTGTTCAGATATTATTTTCTTCTTCTTTCTGCTACTTCAGTCAGGAACACTCTCGTCATAGATTTTAACCATTTATTGCAACAAATGGAAATACAGTTAAACATGTCAATCATGGCTCCGCTCTTTGAATGCTCCCCGGATTAGCCAGCAGCTACCAAGCTATGACTGGGAGCACCGAGCAACAACGGAACCCAACGCCAAGTCTGGAAGATGCCCATGTGAAGCATCAGCCGGACTATGGAAATCTATGTGTAGCAGCAAGCATGCTGCAGACCTCTGCAGACATTATGTTCAGAATAAAAGGAGCACGCATGCATCCCAAAGAGGTCATACTACATACATCTTCCAGTGAAACCCAGCCAACCACTTCCAATTGCAGCATTTTATGAACTTATTATTTTCATTTATTATCGTGCATTGGGGTACTAATGGTAGTCTCCCAGGTTGCACTCATAGCTTTTAGAACTACAATTATATTCAATTAAATACATTTTTCTATAGCCCAAAATCACGATCACAAATTATCCTCAGAGGGCTTTACAATCTGTACACATACGACATCCTCTGTCCCAGGACCCTCACATCGGAACAGGAAAAACTCTCCAAAAAAAACCTTTAACAGGGAGAAAAGAGGAAGAGACCTTAGGGAGAGCAACAGAGGAGGGATCCCTCTCCCAGGATGGACGGAAGTGCAATAGATGTCATGTGTACAGAATGAACAACATCTGTGACTCCCAGGCAAACGTAACGTTCGTAAGCTGCTGAGGACCAGCGACCCATAGCTTCCAGTGTAGATGCTGGGACCAGAGCGGCTGCAGAGGTAGCTGCTCCGATGAGGAAGGGGTGCGAGGTGTATAGCTGAGGAGGATGTCCACCTTGTTTGCAGAGGAGACGGAGTCGGGTGGTAAACCAAGACCTTGACGTGGCTTTTCTTTGTCGGTCAGAAACGAGGGTTCGTCTTGCATCGCACCGGGACGCTGTTGCAGGTACCGGGTTATGGAAGATAGAGGACAGAATGCTGTGTTATTGAGATAACAACGTTCAAATCTTTACCTTCCCTGTTAGTTTTTAAATGTTTGAGGTAGATGGAGTACATGTGAGCATCTATGATGATGTCGGAAATAGTAAGATCATGCAAAGGATCGAAAGAGTCAGAGCTGGTTGTGAATTCACCACACCGAGGAACCCATAAAAGCAGTGAAAAACGTGGTCTCCAGTCATGAATCTATGCATGATCCAAAACACCCCAGCCTTAATGAGACACCAGTTTGTGCGCTAAAGGTAATCAAGGGGAGACGCTTATCGTTGCTTCCTGGATGCTCTTCTTTAAGCCGTTGAACAGGAGGTGAATGAAGGAGTTCCCGAGCAGGCTACCTACTGAGGGATCTGCACATCTTAAATGAAACTGGATACCTGCAACACTTGATTTGATGGAAGGAGGTTGGATTTCCAGGATTCTTAACAGTGCACAATGAAAGCACATTTTTTTGCTAGCTGTCTGCAAACCGTTGTAGATTCCCCCAAAACCAACAGAAGGAGCTACGAGAGCAACTGATGTTTCTGTATAGTTGTAGGAGAACGAGATGCCGTTCCAATCATAACGCAACGATATGAAAGACTGAAATATGTTTATCTCAGCATTTGATGCCGAAAAGGTACCATTGCGACAGATGGAATACATGACATAAAGGTATGAGCTATTAATACTTGGAGCGCTATCATCATGAGGGGCTGAGAGTATATCATCAGACCTGTAATTTATTTTATTTTATTTATATATTCAGAGTATGTTTGAAAAGCTATACCTATGCATTATGCAGAATATGAAGGAGGACTACCATGAGGCCCAGTCATGTAGCCCTTCACAATACTTTGACCAGTGGCGGGCCGTCAGGGCCTGCAAGGCCTTCTCTGCTGGCCTAAACAGAATCACAAAGCTATATCTATTTTATAGAATAGAATAGAATAGTACTTTATTCATCCCCAAGGGGAAATTTGTCTGTGGCAGCAGCAAACAGGGTTACACAATAGAATAAAAATATTAAGTGTGTAAAATGCACAATATATACAATATAATAAAATAAAATAACCGAGCAGGACCTATTAGATTTAAGAAGATAAAGTAATACAAATGCACAGTGTATACACTAAGTAGAATCGTATTAAATTAACTAAGTAGGAAAAAATAAACAAAACAGTAGTGCACAAGATCACCAGCAGCAGCAACAACAGTGTAGCATTGTTATAGTCTTGTGTTTGATTTGGCCAGAGGTGATTTATTATAGAGTCTAATGGCAGAGGGCAGGAATGTTTTCCTGTATCGGTCCTTGTGACAGCGGAGCTGAATCAGTCTGTTGGAGAAAGTGCTCCGCTGTCCCTGCAGTAGGTGGTGGAGAGGGTGGTCCGGGTTATCCAATATGGACAATAGTTTCTTCAGTGTCCTCCTCTCCACCACCTCTTCCAGATAGTCTTGTTTGCAGCCAATGATGGAGCCGGCCTTCTTAATCAGTTTATTAAGTCTGTTGGTGTCTTCGGCTCCAATGCTGCTCCCCCAGCAGACTACGGCGAAGTACAGTGCACTGGCCACAACAGACTGGTAGAACATCTCCAACATCTTGCTGCACATGTTGAAGGATCGAAGTTTCCTCAAGAAGAAGAGTCGACTCATCCCCTTCTTGTACACAGCGTTGATGTTGGTCTTCCAGTTCAGCCTGTTGTCGATGGAGACACCCAGGTACTTGTACTCCTCCACCATGTCCACGTCCTCTCCCAGAACTTTCACCGGTTGTGGAGCCGTCGTCTTCCTCCTGAAGTCGACCACCATCTCTCTGGTCTTGGCCACGTTCAGCCGCAGGTGATTTCTACCGGCCCACTCTACAAAGTCAACCACTACTGTCCTGTACTCCCCCTCCCGTCCGTCCCTTATACACCCAACCACTGCAGAGTCATCAGAGAACTTCTGCAGATGCCATGACCCTGAGTTGTACTGGAAGTCAGTGGTGTACAAGGTGAACAGGAAGGGAGACAGGACAGTTCCCTGTGGGGCTCCAGTATCACTGACCACCGTATCAGACAGCACACAGCCTAGTCGGACAAACTGTGGTCTGCCTGTGAGGTAGTCAGTGATCCAGGAGATGGTGGATGCGTTAACCCCCACCACCCGCAGCTTCTCACTCAGCAACACTGGTTGGATGGTGTTGAATGCACTGGAGAAATCAAAGAAAGTGATTCTCACAGAGCCACCGGTTCCATCCAGGTGCGACTGAGCTCGTTGCAGCAGGTAGATGATGGCGTCGTCCACCCCCACATGAGGCTGATATGCAAATTGCAGAGGGTCCAGTGAGGATTTCACCTGCGGTCGAAGGTGGGCCAAGACCAGTCTCTCCAGCACCTTCATCACATGAGATGTGAGGGCAACTGGTCGGTAGTCATTGAGGCTAGATGATGTCGTCTTCTTTGGTACGGGAACCAGGCACGACGTCTTCCACAGCACCGGGACTTCCTCCTGCTTCAGGCTCAGGTTGAAGAGGTGTTGAAGGACATTAGACAGCTGGATGGCGCAGGTTTTCAGGACCCTGGGGCTGATGCCATCAGGTCCCGCAGCCTTTCCTTGATGGAGTCGCTCCAGCTGTTTTCTCACCTGGCCAGTCGTCACAGAGAGGGGGGGAGGGGGGTCATAGTGTCGGTGGTGGCAGAGCCCTTTGAAGTGGAGAGCTCTGAGTCCATGCAGCACACCAGGGGGGACAGAGGGGGAGGTGTTTGGGAGGTGTGGTGTGTGGAGGAGACAGATGAGGGCTCTGAGCTAAACCTATTGAAGAAAGAGTTTAGCTCGTTGGCCCTCTCCAGGGAGCCCCCTGGTTGTCTCCCTCCAACCTTGAAGCCGGTTATCTGCTTCATTCCAGTCCACACCTCCTTCACGTTGTTCTGCTGGAGTTTGGCCTCCAGCTTCCTCCTGTATGTGTCCTTGCACTCTCTGATCTTCATCTTCAGGTCGCGCTGGACTCTCCTGAGCTCGTCCCTGTCCCCCGACTTGAAAGCTGCTTTCTTCTTGTTAAGAAGAGCTTTCAGGTCACTGGTGATCCATGGCTTGTTGTTGGGGAAGCAGTGTACTGTCCGGGATGGTATGACGGTTTGTTCACAGAATTTGATGTATTCTGTGATACAGTCCATCATGCTGTTGAGGTCTTCCCCATGTGGTCCACACAGCACACCACAATTTTATAATTTAATAATTTTTCTTAAATACACTACATGTATTATAATTTATAAAAATATTTTTCCCATTATCTTATTTTCTCATTGACCAGCTACTGTCTTCCTCAGTTGCTCTGCTTGCAGTGCAGCTTGTTTTAAGTAGAGCTTTTATCCAATCAGATTTCACCTCTGTGTCTCTAGGTAAGAACAGAGCCAGAGGCCTGCAGAGTCTCAGGTGCATCCAGTGCAGTTTAAGTGAATGGGGACGATATTGTTGATTGTCATAGTGTTCAACCAATCAGATCTTTAGTTTGACATGTTGGGCGTATTATTTGACGTATCAGAGCCTGTGCGCCGGCCTATAATGACTTCAGCATTACATGCCGCTCAGTGTCCATGTGTAGCTCTGCCGCGAGGTGCAGAGTGTGCTGTGATTGGTCAGTGGGCGAGCACGTGACTATCGTGAAACGAAACTTAATAGCAGAGGCTTAGTCGGGTAGTGAATCACATCACGTGATGCAGCTCAGCCAATCAAATATGGGCATTCTGACCCGAGTGAGATGTACCATGACAGAGGGGGCTGAGACGAGGAAAGACATTGCAGAGCAGTACGTACTATGTTCAAGTTGTGAAAGTAAAATCCTATGATACTCTCTTTGGGTCGTGGCTTGTCATTAAGGAATGATGTCGGATCCCACAGCCAGACCAGCTGAGAACATTATATTTTCCTGAATTTAGGCTTTTGCATTTTCTAAATGCTCTAGCGTTATTCAAACAACTTGTACCGAACGGTTTGATACGAAGATGTACATAGTTACAGCCTTAAAAATGAATAATAGCTGTGGTGCCATCATGTGGTTATTAGCTGGTATTTCAGCTGCAGGACAGCAGTGAAGGCCCAGGTATAAAATGCACGGCCCGCCACTGACTTTGACCAATACTTGTCCACTATTTCTGGTTCTTCAGAGCAGATAAAGGTTTTTACAGACATGGATACTTTTGGAAGAAAACTTTGAACTAGACCAGTAATTCAATTATTAACTAAACAATGATTGGATATTCTACTAGTTCTTTCCAAATCTGAGACTTTGACAGGTTTATGGTTTATTCATTTCTTGACACGAGACGAGTTGAACGCAGCAGAATTTTCACCAGCGAGGATTTGATTCCTTAGCTGAGGAGAAATTGTAGCTGCAGGTGGAAAGAATGGCTCCAGTTGGAGCTGTGGGGACTGCATTACCCAGTGTTCTATGCGGCATGACGTCAATAGAGAGCGCTCCGGCTTCCTTAGTAGCTCACCGGCCAGCTTTCGGGTACTTCTCAAGTCTTAATTGCATCCCCGTTTCCCTCACTTGGGTCCTTTCCTTGCGTCTTAGTCCCTCCCACCAGGGAGGCATGATTTCCTCCATGCCTCCCTGGTGGGAGAGAGGAAACGAGGAAATATGTTTTAAGAGACATGAGACGTCCTTTCCTTCATTGCGTCACGTGAAGCGACGTCTGTTTCTGATGACGGAGGATCAGCTGATCACATCTGGATCAGCTGTCAGTCGGCTTTAACAGCTGGAGAGACTTTTGATAAGTTTGTGTCTGTTCACATGATCACTGTACTTAATAATAGTAACTAATAATACTTGTAACTAATAAAGACACACAGTAATCATCAGTGTAGAGGTGTTTCTCTGTGTAGTCTCTTACCTCTTTAACAAACTGTGTTCTGTTTATAAGCGCAGGATCATTTCTACTGGCAGAATGCGTCTGTATACGTTTTGAAATTCAGATTGTGACGTCATTATTAATTAACCCAGAATATGATTATGGTTTCTCTTGAATACTAAAATAAATGTATTAGGCTAAACTTGGTAAAAAAAATATTCAAAATGAACAGGAATTACAATTCAAGCGCATAACCTGTTAATCCTGCAACACACTGATCAAGACTTAAACAGGAATTAAATAGAAAAATCAAAAATTAAATGAATAGATCGGTCCCATTGTCATCAAACGATGACAGTATTAACTGACATATTAAAAAGAGACATTAAATAAGTTAAAAACATGAGTAAGAGTTACTCGTATTTTAGAATAAATTCAACTTGTTGCTGACTGATTCTGACAACCATATGAGTTATGGCTTTGGGACGATAAGGAGGGAAGAAGAAAGCAAGAGTCTTTGCTCTACTAAGCGACACCTGTCCTAAACCATTATCATCATGCAGAAATCATCACAAACGAGTGTCGCGATCTGGGAAGCTCGTCAAGTCGTTTAGGATTAACAATCAGCAATCAGCACAGATTACAGCTCATGAAAAAAAAAAATAAAAATTCTCCCTGCTTCGGCAATTAGGACATCTAGCCGATCTTAAATCAGCTGTGTGTGTGTGTGTGTGTGTGTGTGTGTGTGTGTGTGTGTGTGTGTGTGTGTGTGTGTGTGTGTGTGTGTGACGCAAAGCACTGCTGAAAAACTTGTGTTCCGGCAACTTCCTTCCAACCACTCCACGCTCACTTCTACTCCAACTTTCACATTCTGTCCCATTTCCCCCACCTATTTGCTATTCCCCCGGAGCTTCTTAAGTAGCAGCACGCTAGCAGCTGATCCCTCAGGCCGACAGTCTGGCGCGCGGCTAGCGACTAAGTGTCAGTGTAACAGATGAGGCCGCCGTCCACACTGACCTGTTTACAGACACTAAAGGCTAGGGGCGCGAAAGCCGCCCCCATGATAAATCGTTTGTCCGCAATGGCTGGAAAGATGAACTGGTGGCAAATGAGGACCAGCCACGGGCCCATGTTTGTTTAATCAATACATCCAACAATTCCTTGATCAATTTCATACCATCAAATGTAGATTATATAGATATTTGGGATGTTAAAAAGAAACAGTTTAAGTGCAGCAAAATGTATATCCTTCAAGTTACAGTATATATATATATATATATATATTATAAAAATAATAAGTAGTGGAGTAATGGAATCCATTGATTCAGTTTTCCCATGGCAATCATCTCATAGTGTGCAGTTGAAATAGAAGACGCCCAGTTCGGTGTCATTATTCAAATTTTAAATGAAAAAAAAGCCTTCTAGTTTAATATTTGAATTAGAATATTAAACTGATAAGTCGGACCCCCTGAGCGGCTTTACAGCTCAGACAGAATGGCAGGTGTCGGGAGTGAAGATGGATTACTCCGAGGTCTCAGTGCACTTGGTAGAGAAGACCGGGTGAGACATACAGACAGCTGTAAGGTGATAGGTGATATATATTACACTATAGTTTGCGATGCACGGACTCTTTCAGAAGTAGTAAACAAGAGACAAGAGGATTGGGGCACGGAACATATCAAGAATGCTTGAGAGCGTTACTGCATTATGTTCCATTATATTTTTATAATTTGAATTGTCACATGGCGCCTGAATTTAGTGTTTTCCTTGACAAAAATAAAGACGCCATCAATTGTTACAGAAAAAAATCACCAGAATGCAGGAAATTAAGTGTTTGACGCCTTAACATTTTCTGGGGGTGCTCCCCCAGAACCCTCCTGGCTTAAAATATGTGTCCCCACCAGAGTTTTATCTTTAGCCAGGCGCATTCTAAAAGAGGCCTTTACTAAGTAGCCACCAGTGTGGATCAAATCTGTAGAAGCAAATGAGTCAGGCCAGCTTCACGCTTCTCATGCCGACTCTTCAAACACAACCAAAAACCTCTGCAGCAACGTAACTGTGAGTGACAGGCCCTGTGTTGTACTCAGCCAGGCAACCTCCGGTTCTGCCGAGTGAAGCGGAAGTGTCTTAAAACTTGTGTTATCTGTACTGACCAGCAGGGGGCGACTCCTCCTGGTGGCAAAAATTAGTCCGATTGTATGGAAGTCTATGAGAAAATGACTCTACTTCTCACTTAATTTATTACCTCAGTAAACATTCTAAACATGAGTTTATGGTCTCAATCTCTAGTTTCAAGTCTTCTTCAATACAGTGTGGTGTTCATTTAGTAAATTATGGTCAAATAGACCATAAAGCATAGTATGCTTTAGAGCGGGCTTACTGTGATTTACAGGTCGCTGCCGCTACCAGAGCCGTATGGCGTCTCTACGTCACTTCTCCGCATTCCAAATATGGTAACTTCTGTTCATTGGTTGCAACAAAAAACAACATGGCGACGGCCGTATTTCGAGATGGTGATGGCGAAATCACCAACTCAAGGCTTCAAAACGGCAGTCCACAAACCAATGGGTAATGTCACAATGACTATATTCACATCTTATACTGTATACAGTCTATTGTACTAAGCCCCTTGTGGGTTCGTCTATTCGTACGATGTGACTAACAAGGAAGTAAGTAGAAGAAATTATTAACACACAAGTTATTAAATAGCGACTGTAACAGGCTTCTGTTACCTCGTGGGTTTCCCTCAGCACAATGACGAACAGTACACTCAAACAGTTGGTGAGGAGTCTAGAGCTGGAAGAAGGAAGCAATACAAGTACCTTTTCTCCCGGTGTGAATTGTCTCTGTTGTACAGCCGTTGTTGACGTTCCTGGGCCTGGAGCAAATTCTTGCGTGACATCCGATCCAGTGTGTGGAGTTTTGCTCGCAGGTCCAGGACGTATTGAATTTCACTTTTACCGGCGCTCGGACCTTCCTCCCAGTTTTCTTTAATCAGCTCGAGCACCCCCCGTGGTTTCCTGCCAAACAGCAGCTCAAAGGGAGAAAATCCCGTGGAGGCCTGGGGGACGTCCTGCACTGCAAACAACAGAGGATCAAGCCATTTATCCCAACTGCGTTCATCTTCGTGAATAAATTTACAGATCATAGACTTCAAAGTCTTATTCAGACGCTCTACCAGACCGTCGGTCTGTGGGTGGTACACACTGGTCCGAATACATTTAATGCCAGTAATCCGTAAAGTTCCCTCAGTGTACGTGACATGAACGAGGTGCCCTGGTCAGTCAGAATCTTTCAGAATTCTGACTCGGGAGATGACCTGAAACAGAGCCTGCGCGACACTCTCACACCCTGCCCCATTAACTTATTAAACCCCGGCTTATCTGTTCCCAAGATTGGTGGGTGCGTAAGGCAGGAGCTAACCGCAACCTTTACACTATGTTTTTTTCCCCTGTATCTAATTTCTACTGACACTATGGGATACTCATGAACATCCCCATGCACACACCTACTTTTCACCCATAATGCCTCCATCAATGCCGCGGGCCGAACCAGGCTCGGGTGAATCATAGACTGTGTACAGCCAGTATCCACCATTGCCTGATGTACACCCCCCTGGATTCTTACCGGAACGCAGTACGTCGCCCCTACACCGGGGGAGGGTGTCGGAGGGCCGGCAACCTGAATCACCTGGCCCACCTCCATCAGCGGAGGAAGTGTCCGGGCTGCCCACACCTCCAACACTCCTGCCCTGATGTTTGAGGGACCCCATTAGGTTGGGAAGAGTGCCGGAGTTTGCTGGGGTCGATGGATTGGGGAACTGAAGGAGGGGTGTCAATAGGGGAGCTGGTAGGGGCCGCGCCAGGAGCTGCGGATGTAGCTTCCTCCGAGGGGCGGCCACCGGCCCGGCTAAAGCCAGCGGGCGACCACTGTCCCCCTGACCACTGAGATGAACTGCCAGGTGGTCCTCTGCCAGGGTGATGGCGGTCCCCAGTGCCGTAGGGCGGTGGTAGCGGACCCATGCCGATGTTCGGGTTGGCAGCCCCCCCACAAATTGCTCCAGGATCACCTTCCTTACCACCTCCTGCGTGCCTCCTGGGGCCCCTGGTTGCAGCCATCTGGTTGCGGCGTCCTTCAGCCGCTGTGCGTAAGCGAAGGGCCGGTCCTCTGGAGACACCCCCAGCCGATCTACAATGGCTTTACGCACGTCCGCGTAACTGTGCCTGGCTGCTGGGGGCAGCCTTAGGGCCGCTGTCTGCGCCTCCCCAGCCAGAAGAGGCAAGAGCCAGACCGCCAACTCCGCCGCAGGCCAGCCACATGCCATTGCCTTGAATGTGTCCAAGAATGACTGCACGTAGTCTGCTGCAGTCATCTTGTGCAAGACCACCCCTGTCAACATAGAGGGGCCCGGCACTGGCGGAGCTGCAGCTGTCCATGCTGCGAGCTGTTCTAGGGCGTGGGCCTGCATCTCTGCCTGGGCCTGGAGCGCCCCCAGGAACTGCCTGTTCATCTCCGCCTGGTCTGTCTGCATGGCCGCAATCCCACCCAGCATCTGCCCCAGCGCAATGATCGGCTGTGTCGGCATCTCTGATTGTTGCCCGTCATCCTCCATGTGCTCGCCCCACGTTGGGCTCTAGTGTAACAGGCTTCTGTTACCCCATGGGTTTCCTTCAGCACAATGACGAACAGTCTACTCAAATAGAGTTTCTCAATGTTTCATAAATCAAGAGAGAAGTAGAGTAATTTTCTCATAGACTTCCATACAACCTGACTTCTTTTTGCAACCAGAGGAGTCGTCCCCTGATGGCCATTAGAGAGAATGAATGTTTAAGACACTTATGCATTGGCTTTACCTATCAGAACCAGAGATTACCGCCTGGTTAGCTTTCTCCTTTCTTGTCCCAGAACCAAAATGTCATTGAGCAAACGGATCGGCAACTGACTAAATGATACACCAACTTTTAGTTTACATCTCAGGCACGCACGGCATTCAGACTTTACATTGACATTGTGTTTATACAGAGAAGATCTCCTCTGTTATGCTAATTGCGCCCAGATATTGCCAGTAATTCAAGGTTAGTCAAACAGCAGTTTGTTTGGTTGCTGGGCACGCTCGAGAGACTTTGCCCGTCGACAAATGCGCTGGCAGAGCTGCAGCCATCAATGTCACTGCACAGCCAGCGCGAGGTATAGAGCATTTTGTTTCCGAGTCCAACCCTGTGTTGCACACAAAGAAAGAGGCTGGGCTGCGAGCCAGCTGAGGGTGTATTCACGAAGAAAAGTATAAGTAGTAAGTAAGCAGTAGCAGCTTGGTGTGTCTGAGAGATGAATCGAGGGAGGGTGAGATTTTGCTTCCTTCGTTAGCATATGCAGGGGGGGGGGGGGGGGGGGGGGGACATGGTTACCCCCCCCCCCCCCCCAAAAAAAAGAGCCACAAGCAGGAAAAGAAAGAGAGGAATTGATAAACAGGGGAGGCGGTGAGAGAAAGTCGGTATTGCATTTTCTTCCAGTCTGTCTGGTAAGAAAGGAGGCACAAAAAAAGTATTTTTCTTTTAGAGCTTTCATTTTTAGAAGCAGAGGATAAATTCAGTACACTGTCAGGTTGCTGGGAACACAGAATAAGCAATTTTACTCTTCATGGCCTTTCTCACTCGGGCTGATATTGTTCAGCGTTCAACCAAATGGTCAAAGGTATTATTTTAACCAGAAACGCGACTGTATCGACCCCATTAAGGTATTGCGTTGACAGATAATGGAAAAATCTACAGTGATTCCGTCTGCTGATATCCAAAAAGGGAACTGAGAAATTGTCTGAATTTCTTTAAGCTGTTTTAACACCGACATGATTGAATTGCAAGATTCTTTGTGGGAGTGGCCTCTAAAGGAGGCAGCCCTGGTTCACCTCCTGTATTATCCTGCTGATCAGGGAAGCGTTAACTGTGGCTCCTGCTGACACAATGTCACCACTGGAAGCACATTTAAAGAATCCTTAGTTAGTAGTAAGTGTTTGAAATGTTGGGGCTCAGCAGCATAACGGCAGAGTTTAGCATGTATGGATTACTGAAGAGGCCAGGGCTCAGGTCTAAGTGGTCAGGTGGCCCCTGGTCCAGAGCTTTTTGAAGTGACTTATTATTTCTTGTCATAAAGTCTAAATGTCTACAAAGGGACACAAAACAACCACAAACAGACGCTAAATGACCACAAAGAGGCACAAAATGACCAACAACTACTAAAAGATGCAAACTGAGCATAAAGAGACACAAAACAACTCCTAATCAACACAAGATGACTACAAAGAGACTCAAAGAGACTGAAAATGATCACAAAGAGATGCAAAGAGGCACATACAAATACAAAAAAAGAACAACCACAGAAAGACACAAAATGGCCACATAGAAAAAAAAACAATCACAGGGACACAGAACGACCACACAGAGATAAAAAAACAGCCATTAAAGGTGAAAACTAACCAGAGAGAGACACAAAACAACAACAAAGGGACACTAAATGACCACAAAGACATTCCAAGAATCTCAAAACTACAAAGAAACACAAAACCGCCACAAAGAAATGCAACACTACTCCAAAGAAATATAAAACAAATTCAAAGAAACACAAAACAGCCACAAAAAAAAATGCAAAACTACTAAAAAGAAACACAAAAATGAATACAAAGAAACGCAAAACAACGACAAAGAAATACTAAAGAACTACAACGAAATCCATAACAAGCTACTTAGCAGCCTATCTGGAAACATTACATGTTTTTAAAAATAGTTATATCCACCCGCTATTGGGAAAGTAGTTAAACTAGCATTGCTACATGTAGCACATACTCCCCCACACTGATAATGCTGGTGTTGCTATTGCTGCATATCCGGTCATGTCCTTTGTCTCTGACACTATTGGCTTTTTAAAAAGTGTTTCAGCCCCACACAGATTACAGCTGCACACATCAGAGGCTGCTGGTGCCCTTTTGGGATAGTACATATGAGAATTGGATTTGGCATTTGTAGTATCTTACATGCGACAGGTCTGCTGAAGTGATGATGAAGGATGCTCCGTGGACACTGTTCTTGCTGGTATAATCAAGTTTATTACAAACAAGCAACACATGCCATTACGGACGTCTAGATCGTCCGGAGGTCTCAAGTCGAATCCGAAAGTCCCCCCTTCTAGGGCGCTCGCTTCATCTTTATATAGGGTACATGTCATGCAACATACAGGGCGGAACAATGAGAGAATGTATGTGGCCCCCCTCATTCTGCACATCCACCCTTCTGCCCCTGGTCTCCTGCACATCTGGTTTTCATCTAATACAACTACACTTGGGGTCTTCGCTGTATCGTGCAAGGCCTGAAAATATACCACATATTCCCCCCTTCGAGACTTAACAAAGTCTCGAAAAAATAACAGAAGAGACATACAAGTGTATGATCATGACAAAATTAACAACCCTTTTTTAACCTTAAAGCAACGATAGGCCTACGGAGTATATAAAAAAGTGAGAGTGAAAAACCTGTTAGGCAGCAAATTTTTCTTGAAATATCCATTAAACAATGTAAACAGGAAAATTCTCTCACGGTCCCTCTGCCAAGGCAACCATAAGTAATACTCCAAAACACTGAAATGAGAAATTTAGCAATTTGTGTAAGGAAATGACTTAAGCAAATACATATGGAACACTCAGCAAATCAAAACAAAACAATGTCCAAAGTCAGGCTGGTCGACCCATCGCACCTTTCTATGGACCTTTTCCTGCCTACCCCACTGTCCCTAAACATCGAGAAAAAGAAAACATCCGAGGTCCCATTATATTTAGAAACCATCATTTCCCAAGCATTTAATATACAAAGACGAAAATTCATTTTTAATAATACTAATGTAACATTTCAGTGAAGACATAAGACTGTATAACGCTGCAGTTTTCTCAGCAGCCGTGACTCAGGTGTAGTATCGAAGATGTCTTGAATCTGGATGTTGTATCGCCAGTCCACGTTCAGAGTCCTTCAGATATTCATGTTTTCATGTTTGAAGTGTCTGAATCAATTCAGCCCATCGGAGTCCCTGACAATCCACCACCCTCACAGTGGTCTTCCCCCAATATGTTCTAGAATGAAAGAAAAGAAGGCCAGTATCTTTTGCATACAGAACAGATACACATTAAAACATCAAACACCGAATAATAACACTTCTATAAGTAAAATGTGAGATTATACCTCATAATGTCCATTAATCATTTTGTTCATTTGTTTCCATACCCCCCCCTTCGAGACTAAATAAAGTCTCGAAAGAGCAAAACAAAATCAACACTACAAACTACGCAAGCAATAACAGAGGTAAATAATGGGATTATAATCATGAGATATTCAAAATGGATATTCCTCCACCACTTCGATCTTTATTGCGTCATCCTCATCCATGTCCGTATCATATTAGATGTCCGCGTTATGTTTACAAATGTCGTAGGTGCCACAGATGTCGTCACTGTTGTAACATTCATCAGAACACCATTCATTCTTTCGCCCATCCCTTGACTTTGCAGATGCTAGACTGCACCAAGCCGTTGTTTAATTCCAAGTTTTTGCAAAATCAATTTCACCGTCTTATCCACAAACTCTTTCCCATTGTCTGAGGATATTCGATCTGGAAGTCCCCACCTGCTTATGACCTCTCTACATAAGAACTTGGCCTTTTTTTTTTTTTTTTTTTTTTCAACTGCCAAAAGGCCATCGTGTGTCCAGGTCAGATTACAGTGTAGCTTAGCATTCCCAGTATCTTTAATCATAGCTCTCAATGGCCCTGTCAAGCTAGCATAATCCTCAACCCATGCTGAAGAATATCCTGCAATACCAAGAAATGTCATCATCTCTCGAACTGTTCTGGGTTTTGGAGCCTTGCGAATAGCCTCCTTCAGTTTGTCAGTCAGAACTTTGATCTCCTCTTCGTACTTGTCTTCTTTTTCGGAGTACTTCTCAGACTGGGCTTCTAAGGACTTCAGGTTATTGGTCACATTTTTCAGCTCCTCCTCCAGGTCCCCGGCTTTACATTCTGAGAGTTCGGTCCTCTCCTCAGCTCTCTCCAGCTCTCCCTCCAGGATCACCAGTTTACGGGCAACCTCCTCGTATTTACGGTCGGCCTCCTCGGCGATGTGTTTAGCCTCCTTCAGCGGTATCTCCTGAATCTCCATCTTCTCCTCATCCTTACTTGCTCGGTTCTCAATAACCTTCATCCCTCTCTCGCTCTCATCTGCCGCCTTCTCAGCCTCCTCCATCATTTCTCCCACTTGCTTCGGCGTATGTTCTTCACACACCCACAAGGTCACATGTGGCACACTCTTCTCGATATCAAACTCTTTGTCCAAATAGTCATTTCTGTGTATCTTCATAGCTGCTCCTTGTGGTCCCAAAATTATACAGCCCGAATTTAGTTGAACTTGTTTTGGTTGTTGACTCAACCATTCTTCTGCGTATCCTTGAGCATCTTTTTTGAAATACTTGAGCGTGCAGTGAAATGGATACTCTGGAAGCTTCGCGTCGGGCATATTTACGATGATAAACTTTTCCCACAACTTAACTGGCTCAAGAAAATCTTCATTAAGATTTCCGATCCAACATACTGTAGAAGCTTCAGTCTCTGTTGTCCTCAATAATTGGTGAACACTCTCGTTTGGCATTTCATCCTTTTTCCTATACACTCCCTTTCTCTCTTTTCTCTCTCTTTATCTGTTCTCTCCTTCTCCCTCTCCCTTTCACTTTGCTCTCTCTATCCTTCTATCCCTCTCTTTCAGCTCTCTCTCTTTTCTCTCTTTCTCATACTCTCTTCTCTCCCTGTCTTTTGTGCTTTCTCTCTCTTCTACTTTTCTTTCTGCTCCTTCTCTGTACGTTCCCTCTTCATTTGCTCTCTGTCCTCTCTTTTTCAAACAACTGGAGAATGCCAAGCTCCACTTGCCTCTTCTCCTTGCGTTTTCTCCTCTTTTTTTTTTCCTTCTTTTGCTCTGCCTTGTATGTGGATACAAGTACCAGCATTATTTTAATTACATCTGGGTTAAGAGTCCCCTCCACTGGCCATGGTTGGTCAATTTCAGGCCAGCGTTTTTGCCATTTTTCCGATATTTTTGCAATGTTTGCAATGCCTCTAATTAGAGGATTATTCTTCTGTACCACTTCAACAGGAGTGATTACCTTTGGATTTTTAGTATTCTTTTTCCCCATTATGATGACTTCCTCTTATTTTCCGTTATTTGTACTTTAAGAATTAATTGCTACAATTAAGACTATTCAAGGCTATTTAGATTACTTCCCCCTTTCAAATAACCAATCAATCAATCAATATTCAGCTCAAATCGTCAGACAGTCACCATATTGATGTACACCACAGCACAGATCCGAACTAACCACGCACAATAACAAAAATGGACATCTGCAATTGTCAGCAGAGGTTAGACCAAACAATCATATGCCATTAATTAATTAAATGCATTAACTGGTCAATCAGTTGCCAAGTTTTCTATTTATTTATTTATTTATTTATTTCTCCTATCTGCATAGAGCATGTATTCTTTCATGTGTATAGGATCAGGTCAGTATCCTCTTAGGCTTATAAATGAAAGCAGGTTTATATGTGTACCCTCAATATTACCTACGACTGCTAAAGAGTCTTTGCTAAAGAGTCTGTAGATAAATTTGTACCGGCCTTTAGTAGATTGAAACGTAAGCCTCCCCTTTGACGTCAGCCAGCCACACTCCGTGATGTGCCGGTCCACTTCCTTGCCTCCCCTTGTCAATTCTCATTCACCGTAAATGACATAACAGACAAGAAACAGGCAATGATTTAGTCTCTTATGAAATCCTTCGGTCCCGTTAACAGCCTACATAAATATTATTCCTAACTTGACCCCTTTATCTAAACATTGTAGCATTTAGTGAACTCCCACTGAACCTAAACAGTTCAAATGGCAAAGAAATTCACTGTATCTCCCAAGAGCGTTTTATCACCACCTTTCGACCTCCATCTGGGAGGGAGTTTTGAGACGAGGGAGGGGGGGGGGGGGGGGGGGGGGTGTCAAATTCTACCCTTCTTAAACGAAGTTCATTGTGCATTTAACAGCTCATTTGTTATTTTACGTCCCTTTTAAGAAGAGCTCATGTTTTATTTACTGACTCGTTCAATTCATTAGTCTTCTCAAACGAAGCTCATTGTTTTATGAAATACATCATTCAATTCAATACGTCTCCTTAAACGAAGCTCATGGTTTTATGAAATATATCGGGCCACATATCTGTCCTTCCAAATTATTAAATGTCCCGTTCTAAAATCACCACCTATGTACGTTTATTCAATCATAATATGTTTTTCTTTCTTTCAATGCATCCATTCTCATCCTATGCATTTTTATGGCCCACATCTGGAACACATCAGCAACTAAGATTCACACACACACATTTTCAGCACTTCGACGCACACCCATTCTCCCCTCTGTCTGCTCAATCCCAAAGTAAACACACACATTTTCAGCACTTCGACGCACACCCATTCTCCCCTCTGTCTGCTCAATCCCAAAGTAAACACACGCACACACATTTATTTTTTTTTTCAGCACTTCATTCACCCAGCATGCTTTTTGCCGCTATATTTCCTTTTTTCTTATAAAATTTATGCTACCTCTGAGGTGTAAATATTCGATGAGAGGCTGCATCAGACACCGTTCGTCAACCAATGTCAGAGTGGTAACAGTCAATCGAATTTGTGAATTTACACTCTCCAGTTATTAAACTGACCATAAGATGTTGTTTCAGGTTTTAATGCGGCCCGTACTAATGCACCTACACTTGAGGGCTCTACCTATCTGATTTGCGGCTCAATCATATGATCATTTCCTTTATTTCCTTATCACTCTTTCCTTTAACCTTTTACATTTATTTATTCAAATTACCTGGATCCAGGTTTCTCCCCTTTTTGTTTTTCTAACTTAATTCCGGACTATGTCAGAGCCATCGTTACGCGGTGACTAATATGCATGTGTCTTACCGTTAAGAAGTTGAGGGCCCCTCTTCATTAATCTTGCACGATACTATTTAGCACACCTTATTCGTTACCATGAAGCTATTCTAAACTATTCCTTTTCCTTTTTCCTTTTTCATCTTCCCCCTTTTTTTTTTTTTCCATTAAATTTAGCACGGAGCCTCACTTTAAACATCAAATCAACAGGACATGTCCATAACAAGAAGGTTCTTAATTTACGGTGTGTCCAAGCAACTTCACCCAACAATTCCACATAACAGCCTCAATTAATGACCAGCATTCAATCGAGAGAGCTCACCGTATGTGAAGTCGTCGGAAAGCTGCCAGGTCACTGCCGTTCCGTTCGTGACGCCATCTTTGTAGTATCTTACATGCGACAGGTCTGCTGAAGTGATGATGAAGGATGCTCCGTGGACACTGTTCTTGCTGGTATAATCAAGTTTATTACAAACAAGCAACACATGCCATTACGGACGTCTAGATCGTCCGGAGGTCTCAAGTCGAATCCGAAAGTCCCCCCTTCTAGGGCGCTCGCTTCATCTTTATATAGGGTACATGTCATGCAACATACAGGGCGGAACAATGAGAGAATGTATGTGGCCCCCCTCATTCTGCACATCCACCCTTCTGCCCCTGGTCTCCTGCACATCTGGTTTTCATCTAATACAACTACACTTGGGGTCTTCGCTGTATCGTGCAAGGCCTGAAAATATACCACACATTAAAAGAGGATCACAATAAATAGCGGTGTCATTTACATACCTGGCAACGACTAAAACCAAATGGCTGCCACATGAATGTGAATATGTGCTCCATCTAACAACAAATGAAAAGTAGTATGTATTGGCCTGTATGTATAAGCCCTCATGTAGCTGCTATCTGACTCGTCTCAACACAGAACACAGTAGGCACAGTAACAGTAAGACATTTTTGTTTTCGAGCTACAGGTCCTGATGGACGAGGGGCAGAGGCATTCCTCAAAACCTCCAGCAAGGAATTGAAAGGTAACAGAGAGAAACCGCATTTGGGATGTATACATCCCAGTCTGTTCAACACACTCTCAAGGCAGTTCGTGAAATAGTCACGCATTGCGATCTACTGGTTTGTTGTACAGGGGACAGGAATTGTCGCTCTAACCTTTTTGGGACGACCTTATGTTAAAAACAAAGTTAGTTTTCGGCTAACTAACCAGTTAGTTTTGGAGAAAACATCATGGTTGCGCTTAAAATAACTACGTATAGTTAGGTTTAGGCATCAAAACCACATTGTTAGGTTTAGGAAAACTGTCACGAATGTTTAGGCAACAAATCCACAACCATAAAGCCACAACGCGACGTAGAACATCGGTTTCATGGTTGAAAGTCTTGTGTTTGTTGTATCCATACACCACATGCATTTAATTTGTGTTTCACTACGAAAAAGGATCCTAATTAAACTTCCATTGGCATTTTTTTCATCCTGAGTGACACGAAAACAAACCTAGACAATTTGTGTCCATGTACACAAAACCAATAGATTGCCATTTTACGATCTGCCATGATACTGGGCTGCTCTGTCAGTACTCACACCTTCAGAGTGTTTCTATAATATATATATATATATTATTATATATATATATATATATATATATAATATATATATATATTAATATATATATTAATATATAATAATATATATATATTAATATATATATATATATATAAATATATATATATATATATATATATATATAAATATATATATATATATATATATATATATAAATATATATAAATATATATATATATATATATAAATATATATAAATATATATATATATATATATATATATATATATATATATATATATATATATATATATATATATATATATATATATATATATATATAATAATAATATATATATATAATAATATATATATATATAATAATAATATATATATATATAATAATATATATATATATAATAATATATATATATATAATAATATATATATATATAATAATAATAATAATATATATATATATATCACTGTCACTGGTGTGGCTATTATCTATACTAAGATCTTTGCAAACTGGACTACTTTTGCAATGAGGCTCATTTACATCTAAAAGGGGCCAATTCTGCAGAAAATGTATGCTTAATCCTTTTTGTGAATTCACCCAACAGTTTACAAAAAAATCTCTTCTAACCTATAATCCTAATAAACCGGTCCTGATCTATGTTCTACCTCCGTGATACTTGTGTGTTCTCGACATTGTGTCGGAGAGGAACTGATTAAAGTCAGTGGCCATCATTATGGTTGTAGTTATTGGACTGTAATTCAATAAAACACAGTCCAATAGAACAGCGCCATAATGAAAGGCGTCGCCTCTCTGACAGTATCAACAAAAGCTGAACTTAATTGCAACTCGGCAAGCATCACAGATGTAGGATTTGTTTCATGACAGTTCCATTAATCATGACATGCAGGGGTTTCTATTATTGCCTAAGTCATTGTAAAACACACATATCCTGAATTAGATTTCCTCTTAACTGATAGAAATTGTGGCACACCACCAAAGCAATCAGCGCCTACAGAGAGTAAGATGTTATTCATGTTATTGCTGAAGCGTTTGAGCCTGCTGCTTCTTGTTCATTCGTGCTCTGAGAAAATTCTATGGCTGAGACCCGTCAGCAATTACAATTTGGTAAAATGTACACCTCTACAGGCATTGATTGCTTTGGTGGTGTGCCACTTTTTTATATGTGTGAACTAACTTGCTGCCTTTGCTTGCTTTGGACTGAATGAAAAGATGGTTAGAGCTTTGAAATAAAACCCAGTTTAAAACTTGCCTTACACGGCAGCAGGATTCAAGATTACACAAAATTCCATCTTGTAATTAAGCAGGCGGCAACCTCCCATTCTGAAAAGTGAAGCCAATGTGGAAGTGCCCTTCACTTGCATTCTCTCTAATGGCTAGCAAGAGGTGACTCCTCTGGTTCCAAGGAGATGTCAGATTGTATAGAAGTCTATAAGAAAATGACCCTTATACTTTTCACTTGATTTATTCCCTCAGTAAACATTGTAAACATGAGTTTATGGTCTTAATCTCTAGTTTCAAGTCTTCTTCAATACAGCATGATGTTCATTTAGTAAATTATGGTCCATTTAGGGTCAAATAGACCATAAAGCAGGGGATGCTTAACAGGCAGGCTTACTGTGCTGCTACTAGAACCATATATGGCGTCTCTACGTCACTCATCCGCAGCCCAAATATGGTCACTTCTGTTCACTGGTCGCAAAAAACCAAGATGGTGAAAGCCAATGGTTCGAGTGTCAAAAGTAAAGACATCAATTTATATATCAGCATCTGTTATTAGCACCCAAATATATAAGAAATTGAAAAGTGATTTTTGAATTCTGTCAGCATTGGAAGCTAAGAATTTAGTTAAATCCATTGTAACTCTGCATTTTTTTTTACTACCAATGCCACCAAATGTCAAGCGGCGCCTCTTGAGTGTCTTTTCATCCCGGTGCAAAATGCATTTAGAAGTGCTGGACAGAAACTTATTTCTATGCTAATGCAACGGTGTTGACAAATGCGTTGTGGTCAGGTTGCCATTTTTAAAGCAGATTTGATTTCCCCCCCCCCCCCCCGAATTGAATTGTACTGTGCATTATCATATAATTGCATTTCTGTCCGTGATTTATGTGCACATCGGGGGCCGGTGTGCTCTAGCTAGTTGGTTGTGGCATTTCTTCGACTGGTCTGACTCCAAACACTGCAGGATGTTTCTCCACCAGTAAACATCAATCTTTATCCCCCTTTTCTCTCTTCATTCATTTTGGTCACACACACACACACACACACACACACACACACACACACACACACACACACACACACACACACACACACACACACACACACACACACACACACACACACACACACACACACACACACACACACACACACACACACACACACACACACACACACACACACACACACACACACACACACACACACACACACACCTCTTCTCTGTCATTGTTTTTTTTCAATCCCAGCTCTTGGGATTGACTTATTCTCTCTCCATCTCTTCTGTCATCCTACAGTATTGGTACTGTGCTGTCAATGTAATCCAAATAATACACGACATGGTCCTATGTGTAGTCATAGTTTAGCTGTACGTTTTTATTTGTTGTTGTACAACAAATATGACAAACTGCAATATGTAAATGTAAGAGGTGGCTGTGAGGCTGTATAGTCCCACTCTCCGTTCTCCGGATCAGTGTGTCCCAAACTCTTTTTTCTGGGGACCCATGCACTTTTAAAAAATTACAAACCATCTTCACTCAATTCACAACAGGCCTTACCTTTAAATCTACAGAATAGCAAATGAGTGCATACAGTGCATCCGGAAAGTATTCACAGCGCTTCACTTTTACCACATTTTGTTATGTTACAGCCTTATTCCAAAATGGATTAAATTCATTATTTTCCTCAACATTCTACACACAACAACCCATAATGACAAAGTGAAAACTGTTTTTTGCAAATTTTTGCAAATCTATTAAAAATAAAGAACGAAAACATAACATGTACATAAGTATTCACAGCCTTTGCTCAATACTTTGCTGAAGCACCTTTGGCAGCAATTACAGCCTCAAGTCTTCTTGGGTATGATTCCACAAGCTTGGCACACCTATTTCTGGGCAGTTTCTCCCATTCTTCTTTGCAGAACCTCTCAAGTTCCATCAGGTTGGATGGGGAGCGTCGGTGCACAGCCATTTTCAGATCTCTCCAGAGATGTTCAATCGGGTTCAAGTCAGGGCTCTGGCTGGGCCACTCAAGGACATTCACAGAGTTGTCCCGAAGCCACTCCTTTGTTATCTTGGCTGTGTGCTTCGGGTCGTTGTCCTGTTGGAAGATGAACCGTCGCCCCAGTCTGAGGTCCAGAGCGCTCTGGAGCATGTTTTCATCGAGGATGTCTCTGTACATTGCTGCATTCATCTTTCCCTCAATCCTGACTAGTCTCCCAGTTCCTCCTGCTGAAAAACATCCCCACAGCATGATGCTGCCACCACCATGCTTCACTGTAGGGATGGTATTGCCCAGGTGATGAGCAGTGCCTGGTTTCCTCCAGACATGACGCTTGGCATTCAGGCCAAAGAGTTCAATCTTTGTTTCATCAGACCAGAGGATTTTGTTTCTCATGGTCTGAGAGTCCTTCAGGTGCCTTTTTGCAAACTCCAGGCGGGCTGTCATGTGCTTTTTACTGAGGAGTGGCTTCCGTCTGGCCACTCTACCAAACAGGCCTGATTTGTGGAGTGCTGCAGAGATGGTTGTCCTTCTGGAAGGTTCTCCTCTCTTCATAGAACAACACTGGAGCTCTGTCAGAGTGACCATCGGGTTCCTGGTCACCTCCCTGACAAAGGCCATTCTCCCCCGATTGCTCAGTCTGGCTGGGCGGCCAACTCTAGGAAGAGTCCTGGTGGTTCCAAACTTCTTCCATTTCCGGATGATGGAGGCCACTGTGCTCATTGGGACTTTCAATGCTGCAGAAATTTTTCTGTACCCTTCGCCAGATCTGTGCCTCGATACAATTCTGTCTCGGAGGTCTACAGATAATTCCTTGGACTTCATGGCTTGGTTTATGCTCTGATATGCACTGTCAACTGTGGTACCTTATATAGACAGGTGTGTGCCTTTCTAAATCATGTCCAATCAACTGAATTTAGCACAAGTGGACTCCAATCAAGTTGTAGAAACATCTCAAGGATGATCAGTGGAAACAGGATGCACCTGAGCTACATTTTGAGTGTCATGGCAAAGGCTGTGAATACTTATGTACATGTTATGTTTTCGTTCTTTATTTTTAATAGATTTGCAAAAAACAGTTTTCACTTTGTCATTATGGGTTGTTGTGTATAGAATGTTGAGGAAAATAATGAATTTAATCCATTTTGGAATAAGGCTGTAACATAACAAAATGTGGAAAAAGTGAAGCACTGT
Organism: Anarhichas minor; assembly: GCF_050575085.1. Classification (NCBI taxonomy): domain Eukaryota; kingdom Metazoa; phylum Chordata; class Actinopteri; order Perciformes; family Anarhichadidae; genus Anarhichas; species Anarhichas minor. The sequence goes on from NW_027466504.1 coordinate 3,417,558, forward strand.
GAATACTTTCCGGATGCACTGTATGTCACGGCCAGGCCATGCCTCCTGCTTATCCTCTGTGTGTGTGTGTGTGTGTGTGTGTGTGTGTGTGTGTGTGTGTGTGTGTGTGTGTGTGTGTGTGTGTGTGTGTGTGTGTGGCTCCGACCTGGGGTACATCCCAAGTCTCGCAATTGCATCCCCTCCTTGCGTCTTAGTCCCTCCCACCAGGGATGCATGGAGAGAAACCATGCCAGGAGAGAGGAAACGAGGAAATATGTTTTAAGAGACATGAGACGTCCTTTCCTCTGAAGCGTCACATGAAGTTTGTTTCTGATGACGGCGGGTCTGATCACAGCTGGATCAGCTGTCAGTCGGCTTTAACAGCTGGAGAGACTTTTGATAAGTTTGTGTCTGTTCACATGATCACTGTACTTAATAACAGTAACTAATAATACTAATAACTAATAAAGACACACAGTAATCACCACTAGAGGTGTTTCTCTCTGCAGTCTGTTAACAAACTGTGTCCTGTGTTCTGTTTATAAGCGCAGGATCCATTTCTACCGGCGGGATGCGATCGTCTTATTTATGAATTATTTGCATCTGTACATTTTGAAATTGTGACTGTGGCGTCATTATTAAATAACCCAGAATATGATTGTTTCTCTTAAATGATAAAACTCGTCAAACACTCAGGAATTATGTAAAAAGTGTTTAGTCTCTCCAGCTCTCTCTGACTTTAATTGTATTCATAATAAAAGTTATTGAGGGAAACATCAGATCATGAAAACACAAATCTTTCTAACAAATGAAGAAAGTTGTTTGTGGTCCTTTTGTTGTTCAGTCTACAATGAATATTTATTTAAACCAGATGGTGAATCAGAAACCTAATCAAATATAAAGCTTGAGTTTATTCTGTGATCTGTCTTCACTCTGGTATGAAACTCCAGTCAGTCAGTCCGATCGGCTGCAGCGTCCAATCACATAACTGATGAACAATGAGGGGGCGTGTCGGCCGTTAAAAGACTTCCTGGAAGTCTGTTCTCGTGGTTCCTCGCTCATGGCTCCTCCGAGGTCCCTCCTCCCTCCTCCATCCTCCATCCTCACTCCTCTGAGCTACATTAGAGCTTTGGGACGGCCGTCAATATGGCGGCGCAGAAACAACTTCCGGTTCAAGCGAGGATCGAGGAGCGAGGAAACGACACTTGAGAAGAGACACACACGGAAAAGAGACTTGAGAAGTACCCCTCGTGCGTCCTCACTCATGACTCCTCAGAGATCGATCCTCGCTCATCCGAGCTAAATAAGAGTTTTGGGACGGCCGTCAATATGGCGGCGCAGAACAACTTCCGGTTCAAGTGAGGAGCGAGGAAATGACAAATGAGAGAGTTTTGTACCCCTGGTCTCCTCCCGGCTTCCTGATTACAATTCACCTCACCTGCCCAGTCAACCCCGCTGCCTTCCATCAACTCATCACGCAACAGTATATCTACCCCGGTTCTTTATCCACTTTTCGCCAGATCGTTGTTTCAACTTACGTGGTAGTTTTTTCCCAAGTATTTTTTCATTGCATTGACCCTGTCCTTCCTGTTCCTGCAGTTTGGTTCATCCTCCCGGTTCCCCAGTCTGCCTGCCCTGCCTCGTCCTGCCTGGATTCCACCCTCGCCCTCCTTGGATTTCCCCGCTGTTCCTTGACTGTTTTCCCCTTGTGTTTTCCCTGTAAATAAACCATTACACTCGTAATCCCTGGTTCATATTCATCACATTCATATAATCTTGAATAAATCATCTTGAGTAAACCAACTATTTTAAAGAAGTATACGTATTAAAAAAACATTGTTAGATACTTTATAAATGAGTCTCTAGTTTCAAGTCTTCTTCAATACAGCATGATGTTCATTTACGAAATGATGGTCCTTTTAGAATAAAATAACGACGACGAAATTACCGAACTCGAGGCTTCATAACGGCAGTCCACAAACCAACGTCACTACGACTACTTTCACTTCGCATATACAGTCTATGGCCCCGACCCAGTGTTTGGGAAAGACTGGTCTAGCGGCACTCTGCCACTCGCATGCCGCGTGTCACCACACTGCGTGGCCCGTTTGACATGATGTCACATGCCAGGCCAAGCCTTCGGGGTCAAATCAAGCATCTCCGAATCCAACCTCATACCGATGACAGGCAGCTGACTCAAGTCTGTGTCAAATAGTATTAGTGCTGAAAAACACATTCACCCAGGTTGACTTCACTGGCGATGCTGTTAATCGCATGCAGGGAGCTGGTGTATGCATCGAAGTGGTGATGGAATAATAGACTGGATTACCTTAAAATGTGTGCGTGTGTGGGGGGGCTGCTATCACAGTTTGACAAAGTGCCCAGGTAATGCCGAGCAGATTGGAGTTTTAGCTGTATAAACATTTGTCAGAGCTGCTCTAGAGGCAGAAACGGAAAAAATGGCTGACATAAACAATAGCTTTTTCAAAGCTTAAAGCGAAGTATAAGTTCGCAAACTGCGGAACAAACTCAATATTTAAGTCAAAACTACTCTGTATTACCACTGAATCAGTGATATAAGATGTAAAGTTAAAGGTGTTGCTCTCTGTGACAAAGCCACAGAGACTCTACTGGTTCCTTTAACTCCATGGAGCCTTTCAATCCAATAAATTTTTTCTCATTATTTGCATTTATACAGTGAGCAAATATCTTCAGCAATCTGCTTGTAGATTACCCAAAACGTTACATGCTTGCCCTTTAAAAAATACTCGTCTTAGTGATAGCTTGTTGCCACATTTGTTCTATTAATTACACGTTTTATATGTTACACATTCTTTTGCTGCTTTTGCGAAATTGTATTCTATATTTATTGTTGTTGCACAACAGGGTTGCACAATGAAATGCAGCCCTTTACACAAGAAAAATAAAAATATGTTTAATTTACATCAGGAGGAATGTAAACAACAGCACTGGGGAATTCTGCTGGGCAGATAATATGACCTGCATCTTAACATAATACATTTGACATCAGGGAAACATCGTCAACTTTGACTACGTTTGAGCACCAAGCATCACCGATGCTGCACCATGCTCGTCCCACCAGGCGGCAACCTCCAGTTCTTCAAAAGTGAAGCCAACGCGGAAGTGTCTTAAAACTTGCATTCTCTCTACTGGCCAGCAGGGGGCGACTCCTCTCGTTGCAAAAAGAAGTCTGATTGTATCGAAGGAAGTTGACTCTACTTCTCACTTGATTTATTACCTCAGTAATAAACATTGTAAACATGAGTTTATGGTCTCAATCATTAGTTTCAAGTCTTCTTCAATACAGTATGATGTTCATTCAGTAAATGATGGTCCCATTTAGAGTCAAAGAGGGTATGCTTTAGGGCGGGCTGACTGTGATTGACTGGTCGCTGCTGCTACCAGAGCCATGTATGGCATCTATACATTCCAGAAATCTCCGAACTCAAGGCTTCATAACGGCAGTCCAGAAAGCAATGGGTGACGTCACAATCAATGAATCAATCAATGAATCAATCATCAATGAAACAATCAATGAATCAATCATCCTTAAAACCTTCTGGCTACGAGCGCCCCCCATTTGGGGGGCTCTCGGTTTCAGCACCCATGAAAATATTGTTCGGAAAATAGCCTTATTGTTCGCCAGTATTGTGGATCTGTCCAGTTTTTTTTCCGGATTAAACAGCAACGTATGGGCAACACTATCATATAAGTCACTTTTTACACACTCCAAACACAACTATAGACTACTAGTATAAGCATATAGAAAACGTGGCATAAAATCATGAAATCCTGGGCAGAAATCGGCGTTATGTCTGCCTCAAATCAATATTTTCAACACGAAGCTAGCAGCTAGCCGGCTAATCCGGACATCGTTTAGCATTAGCATCACGCAGAGAAAGCGTACATACCGTCGGTTCTTCTCTCCGTGGACGCACCGCAACGCTGTGACCGTACAACGGTCCAATGCCACTGGTCTTCACCGGAAAAAATCCATGGTTTTTGCTCAGGTTTTATGAAATATTAGTACAAAAACATCGAAAATGCTCCGGTTCAGAGTCACCGTCATGGCCGCGAAGCGCATCCTGTTTATGCCGAGCTGTTTCCTGTGGAAGGGGGGTCAACCCACCTCGGGCCAGCGGTCAGACTTTCGGCCAATGGAATTTTACGCAGGCCGCACTTCTTGCAACTTTATTGGCTGAAACTTATGTCAATCAACACCTTCCTGAGACTCTGACGCGTCGAAGGAGGGCTTATTCACTGAAATCGACCGATGATAGGCTGAGATACAGCGCCATACACACACAGGGACTGAGAAAATTCTATGGCTGAGAGCCAGAGACAGGCTCTGATGATGCTAGGAATCTCAAAATGATTCCTAACATCTGTATTTGGATGTATTGAATAATATGAGTGATAAAAAAAGTGAAATATATAGTTATATAGTATATAAAATTAGAATAGAGCATGAGTGAGTACAGAATTTCAAGCTGAATGCTCATTTCTCTGACCTCCTATTATGCTGGCCTGCTTCACTCAATCTAAGTAAAATGAGCTTAGAGAGACCACAACCCTGTTGTGCTATGACACAGGAGTATTTGTAGGCTTCACTCTGCAATAATTCCAAAAAAATGATTGCTTTTTTTTCAGGCGAACCTGGAACCTAAGTATTAACCAGTAACATATACACAATATTTACACAATATTTACACATCTCACAAGTGTTACCTGTATAGACCATCAAAATTATTAAAATAGACCTTGTAGTTTGGGTAGTTTACTCAAGAGAGTAAGAGTATGCAATTTTCGAGCAGAGGGCTAAAAATAGGGCTAGTAGGTAAAAGGTAAACATATAGTAGAGAATAACGTCTATTCCATTCATCCACAAAGATGGCATTATTGCTCTTAGTGGGTCAGCTTACCTGCAAACCACCAGTTAGCTTTAGCTTAAATTTAGACGTGTAGGCTGACTAGCTAAAAGAAAACTTGAGAATTACTACTATTTTTTTTAAATGTAGAATTTTTTTATTGAGCTAATGTCTGATTTAACAAACTGCCACTTAAAGATCTTTGTTTATCAAACCTAAATAGCTATTTCATTTAGAAACTCACTCCTTAGCTGTGAGAATGAACGACAAGCTAAGGTAATTTGTTTGATAGCTGCTATTCAGAGTACATACTGTATCTGCAGTCATTGACGCACTTACACTCAAACACACACACACACACTTACACTCTCACACACACACACACACGTCCTATGGATGAAACAGCGTTTGTAATGTGAAGACAGGTGACTGACAAGGCAGTTTGACAAGTGATTGACAGGTGTGACAGCATGCCAGGGGGAGATTTTTTACAAAGATTGATGGATCAGGAAAGGATTCATGACCTGACACCGGACTGACATAATGAGTGCAACCTCTGACAGCATGCGGCATGTAAAGGAGCAGTAAGTATTTCATTTTTTTATTGTACCGTGGCCCCAAAAGAACTAGTGAAGTGTTGCGAATCGAGTATCTAAACCAATGTTTCTCTTAAAGGAAGAGTGTGTAGGATTTAGGAGGATGTATTTGCAGAAATGGAATAAGATAGACTATGTTTTCATTAGCCTTTTAATCACCTGAAACTAAGAATATTTGTGTGTTTGTTAGCTTAGAATTAGCCCTTCATATAGGGAGCAGGTCTTCTTCCCGGAGTACGCCATGTTAAACCGCCCATGTAAGCAGAAACGTAAATAACTTTTGGTTTCACACAGGACACGGATACTGGTCTCCTTGGTGAAAGTCCTGTCTTTTTGCCGAATCCGGCCCGCCACGTAATTGTATGTGGCCCACAAAAAACAAACAAAAAACAAACAAAAAAAAACTTGGTAGTAAAAATATCCCCATGGTCGAAATTATGACATAGAAAGTCGAAATGATGAGATACGCAGCAAAGTGTTTTTCACAGGGTGCATTGAAGCAGTGCATGCTAGAGGTGAGCAGGTGTGCTCCGACCAGATACAGATTTTTAAAAATGTCAGTTTGTGAAGAAACACCATCGCAGACCGAGTTCAGGAACTAGCAGGCAATCTAACAACACAGCTAGCTAAGAGAAGAGCAGTTACTTGTCTTTTTCATTAGCTGTTGATGAAAGCACAGACAACACGGATACAGCGCATCTATCCATGTTTATAAGAGGCGTGAAGGCAGACTTGACTGTCAGTGAGGAGCTCTTGGATGTAGCTGCCATGCACGGGACGATGACGGGAAGGGATATGAGTGATGCAGAGAGGTGACAAAAATAGCTTTGAACAAAGTTAATGTAATAACTTGTGTTTGATGATATTTGTCTTTGCTATTTTCTTAAATAGTTTGATCTTTGATAGAGTATTGTGGGTTTCCTAACCCTAAATTAAAAGGATTTATGTTATAATAACAGAAATGTGCTTACATATATTTTTACATTTATATAACTGCATGTACAATATTTTTACACTTGAATAAACAATAATCAAATGCAGTTATTTAACAATATGTTAGGGAGTAGTTATATTTATACAGTCTTACAGTTACAACCGGCCCTTTGAGGGAAACCATGATGCTGATGTTGCCCGGAGTGAAAATGAGTTTGACACCCCTGCCATAGAGTGTCATAATTCGACACGTAGGGCCACTGGTTCCCTTCCTTGGGAGTGATACTGCTTGGCTGACTTTTCTCACTCTCAATGTGCTTTCCAAAAGAAACAAATCGCATTTCAAAACCCTTGATTACACTCTATGGTGTTATTTAATTCAATACAAGATTTTCCATTTCTTAGAGTAAGCACCATGAGATGAATCATCTTGTTGTCGATGTCCTACATGAAATAAAAACGCTGTTCTTCCCCCGTGTTAGCGACTAACTATCAGCAGGGGCGTTTCTAGGATTCAAAGAAAGGGGGGGCTTAGCCCCAAGGGGAGTGGCATGTTTGCGCGCAAATTTTTTTGGGGCCCATTTGGGGCCGTGGATATCCATTGTTTCAGACAGTTCATAGATTGGTTCAATCAGAAAGAGTGTGATTTTGCTCTGTAGTTTTGCTTGCATTCAGTGTATGATAACACAAGAGACAGAATTTCAGGGGCATCGTGAAATTTGACAACACAAATATGAACTTTTCTCAAATAAAGAGAGAAATAATTTTCCTGCTTGTAAAGGAAAGACGGATAAACTATCTGTCATATCCGCGTCACTCTCAAATCCTAATTCTTAAAGGGACCGCACACAATGGATGGAGAATGGACCTGACAGTGTCAACTTTATATCGTTAAGTATGATGACAGGCTGTTGGATTGTAATTTGAAGGGGGAGAAAACATACAAACCAGAACGCACACACATATGTAGCATGTTAGAGTTATAAATAACTTGTCCATGTGAGAAACAATAGTTTAATTTAATGACATCACCAAAATAAAAATATATATATTTTTTTTTAAAGCCAATAATGCCAAATTATTTGGGGGGGCCTAACGACGCCCCTGACTATCAGTAGCAATTTCAATCAAAATGATCTCATTCAAAATTAAATTTTGCTTGATGAGTCATCTTAATTTCCAAATAGCTTGTGAACAGATGGAAGAACACGCAATCGAGGTTGTTAAAGCATGGCAATCTAATATTGGAATAGAGCCTGGTAAACCATTTGCTATCATCACATCAGTCCTTTAAAAGTGACTTATCTTTGAGGAAGCCCATTACTTGGGATTTCACCCGAATCAATGAGCACGAGATTGAAAGTAATTTTGCTTGAGGACAACGTAATATCCGACAGGTCTCGAGGTGCCAAACATATAGCGCTTAAAAGTACTGCCGGTCTCCACCGCCCTCCGTAAAAACATCAGCTCTCCCAGGCCCGCTACCTAATCCAAACAATCAAAGGTGCTTTCATCCTGTTCAATTACCAGCTTGTTTGCCTGCAATTAGTTTGGTGTGAACCGACTCTATTAGCGCGGCTCAGTGATTTATCTTCTCTTTCCTCCCGACAGATCTCTTGATCCGCGTTGCGTGCATAATTAAGCATCGATGATAAGCTAGAGAACGGAAGTCAGCCAGGAAAGCTCCCCGCTCTTATCTATTTCGAGGACCCCTAGATGGATCAGCAATAGACCGCTGACCCCTGTTTGATCCAGATCTGGTCAGATGAATCTCGTCCAAGAAGTCGGCTGCCGGTAAATATGGTGGTAATGACACAAGGGGAGGAAGGATGGAGTCAGCTGTATTTTATCAGTTCATTTGGAACACAGATTTTTGTCCCCATGATGCCTGCTGCCTCTTATATTGTGTAGTCTGACCCCGGCTTTATGCATTTTTTATACATTCGTAGTTTTTTGAGTTACGCATATTACCACTTTCCCCTCTTTTGCTTGACTCTAAGTCTCTCATGTCCTCGGGTCCTCATGCAACCCTTAGCCACTGCAGCTTTGGTTAAAGGAATCACAGTTATTTGGTCGGTCAGAAAATAGTGATAAATGGCCATCGTGCGTTCCCGGAGCCCAAGGTGAAGCCTTCGAGTGCTTGTTTTCAAACACAAACGCCTTAAAACCCAAAGACATTCATTTTTATTGTCATATAAGACTACAACAGAAAACCTTCATATTTGAGAGGCAATAAGCGTTTTTTTTTTTAACTTTCTTAAATAAATCATATGACCTGGACCTCATATATTATGACCCATTTCTTTTCTATACATTTATTTCCTAGACATTTTAAAAAGATGTTGGTTTCGACTTATTGTCTCGAGTTTGGAATAAACTGCACATGGCCTTTGAGGTAAAATACAGGCAATTGGTCCCCTGAAGACCCCTGGAGGTTTCATGTCCCCCGAGTCCTCATATCAAGTCCTACTTTATATTTAGCCTAATCATTTCTTCTGGACAAACACAGCATGAGATTTGGCACTCGCCCTCTCTCTCCCCCTCTGTCTCTCTGTCTCTCTGTCTCTCTGTCTCTCTGTCTCTCTCTCTCTCTCTCTCTCTCTCTCTCTCTGTCTCTCTCTCTCTCTCTCTCTCTCTCTCTCTCTCTCTTTGTATCTATGCCTCTCTATCAGCTGGATTTATTCTCGGCGGACACTGATGCGCACAACATAACAAGCCCTCCTCTCCAGTACCCCCCCCCCCCCCCCCCCCCCCCCCCCCCCCCCCCCCCCCCCTCCTCTCTTTCTCTCCTCTTGCGCACGCTCTCTCTCTCTCTCCCCCAGGTTCTCTCTCTCCTCCATCCCGTCTCCCCTCCTCTGCTGTGCACCTGCTCCTCCCCTCCTGCCTTATTATCCTCACACACTCAAGAGCAGCGCTCCGTGCTCGCCAAGTGATGCTCCTCGGCGGCGCACATCGCGGGGTTAGCACCGCCCGCTGCAGGGAGGACCGCTCCGGCTTGTTTTTCTCCCCTGGAAACACGCGCGGGAGCACGGGCAGAACATGGGAATTTAACGGGGCTTCCGAGTGAGTGAGCTGGAGGAGGGGTAGGACGACGAAGAAGCGCTCAAGTCCCATCCGAGAGGAGAGAGGGAGGAGGTTGAGGTGGAGGAGGGAGTTCTCCGGGGAAACGGTCCCGCCGGGACAGAGGGGGAACGCAGCGGAAGGTTTTTCGGCTTTACATAGTTTCAAATGGACTAAAGGTGTCTGTTTTTGTTGTTTGAATGTGAAGAATAAAAATCACGGGGGTTTGAAGGAAGGGTTGCGGAGTTGCGTCCGTCGGTCGGTGCCTCTCTGTTTGTGATGGAGTGAGTGGAAGAGAGGGCACGGGAACTTCAGCCTCGCCATGAAATCAGTGTTTTTCAGCCGCTTCTTCATCCTGCTGCCCTGGGTCCTCATTGTCATCATCATGATCGATATCGACAGTAAAAGGGCGATCCGTGCTCCGGCAGCCGGCCGGACCGGCAGGGCGCAGCGGGCGGCCCGGACCGGCGCACCAGGGACGGGTGGTACCCAGAACCAGACCGCTCTGCCGGTCATCTACGCCATCACTCCGACTTACACCCGACCGGTGCAGAAAGCGGAGCTGATCCGTCTGGCACACGCCTTCCGCCAGGTGCCCCGGTTCCACTGGATCGTAGTGGAGGACTCGACGACGCGCACGGAGCTGGTGGCGCGCTTCTTGGCCCGGTGCGGCGTGCCGTACACGCACCTGAACGTGTTCACTCCCCGCAGGTTCAAGCGCACCGGGATGCCACGCGCCACCGAACAGAGGAATGTGGCTCTGACATGGCTCCGGCAGCACCGGAGCAAGCGGGACGCCGGGGTGGTTTTCTTCGCGGACGACGACAACACCTACAGCCTGGAGCTGTTTGAGGAGGTAACATATACCCACTAGCGGTGTTATTGTCTATGATGGTCAGTTCTCATCACTTTAACGCTGACCAAGAGCATCATGGCAGGAACAAGGCTTGGCATTTCCCATTAGGCAACCGTGAGGTGGAAACATACACATGGAGTTTATTGCTGTTAAAATACTTCCACATTACATGTAAAAGTCCTATCCTTAAAAATTGAATGTTAACTATTATACTACATATTATGAGTAAAACGAAATGAAATTAAAGCTATAATGTAGCTAACTTCCGAAAGAGAAAATAGAAAAACCTACATTATTTTACAAATCAAAAGTTAAATTCTTCGGTAATAAAAACACGCGTTCTTGCCCACACTTGCTGCTACAACCTGCTCGCTCTGGTGTGACCAGTAGCTCACGGTGGGTACCGTTAGCAACCCTTTATTAGAGATATTACTGTGTGACTGACTGAGACAGTTCTCTGACTTAATGACCATTCTGTCTTGGTGCTACTGTTACACTATGTTTTAGCATTGGCCAGTGTCTGTCTTAAAGTTAACACCTGTGGTCATAGTAGTTTGTTGCCTTTCAGCATGGTAGCCATTAGCCAATAGCCATTAGAATGACCCCTTTCAGAGTCATTATTATATATATATCATTATTTATAACTATATACTATTTTACTATTAACATTGTTATATTGTAGCCAATTTACATGGAGATCATTCTAACTGCTTTATATACTGTGGTGTTGTTTAGTTCAACAGTCAAATAAATTAAAAAGTAGAGTTCTTGATTAAATATACTTTCCACCTGGACGTTAGGTGTTGGAGAGCCCACCACCAAACAGCCCTGAGAAATATCAGAGCCATTCCTGCTCGCCCTGCGGCCCAGGATTTTGTCCCAGAGATTTATTTATTTATGCAATGTGGGGAGACAATAGAGATGGGAGCTACTGTATCTATATATTTAACAGCATGTAGTATTTGAGAACCTTCTAAGAGGGTAAAAGGGTCTATTTCCCCCGTATCTGACTTTGTTGGTACCGTGCTCTAACCATCATGCTGCTCAGGAAAAGTCACTGTTTTGCTATCCCCATATGGCATCATTTCAAAGGAATCCAAACATCAAAATTCAACGCTTCTTCATGTTTATGGGGAGCCCACTGGAGCCTTACTAAAAAACCCTCAGGACGCTCCAGTTTTTTTGAGAATCGCTTGTTTCACCTGAGGGGCCGTTGTTAGCGAAAGATAGTGAAAGCGGTGAAGCTGCATGGACACTTGGTTGAGTGAAGGGCCTAAATGAGTGACAGAAAGAACAGATGAAGAGCAAAAGGGAGAAGCTTGACAGAAAATGAGGAGAGAGATGGGTGGAGGCTGTGCTGGTACTCGGGCCGTTTTGGTTGGGTTGCCAGTTCTTTCAAATCCTTATCTCAGCACCATTGCTGTTCAGTTTTCTATTGATCGGTGTGCCAGTGTGTATGTGTGTGTGTGTGTGTGTGTGTGTGTGTGTGTGTGTGTGTGTGTGTGTGTGTGTGTGTGTGTGTGAGAGATTATTTTGTTGGCTCCAGCTGGCTCACTCTGTGTGTGTGTGTATATACGTGTGTGCGTGTGTGTGTGCGTGTGTGTATATGTCAGTGGTGGGCCGTCAGGGCCAGCAAGGCCTTCTCTGCTGGCCTAAACAGAATCACAAAGTTATAGCTATTTTATAATTTAATATTTTTTCTTAAATACACTACATGTATTATAATTTATAAAAATATTTTTCCCATTATCTTATTTTCTCATTGCACAGCTACTGTCTTCCTCAGTTGCTCTGCTTCCAGTGCAGCTTGTTTTAAGTAGAGCTTTTATCCAATCAGACGTCACCTCTGTGTCTCTAAGAGAGGCCCGAGGCCTGCAGACTCACAAGTGAATCCCTTTGCAGTTTAAGTTAATGGGGACGATATTGTTGATTGTCATAGTGTTCAACCAATCAGATCTTTAGTTTGACATGTTTGACATCTTTGACGTGCCAGAGCCTGCTAGCTGGCCTACAAGTACGTCAGCATTACGTGCAGCTCAGTTTTCAGGTGCAGGTGTGTAGGTGTTCCGCTGCAGGTCTGCTGGATTGATTTGTTGCTCTGTTGTCATATGAATATATGTGACTGGTTCTGGTGAGTTTGTTGTTGTCATTGTGTTAATTATATAGATTTGGACTATATGCATTGTCCGTTAATTACGAAGCATACCGTCATGTGCGGAGTTATTGTTTGTTAAGCTAGTTTAGCCTAGCCTCCTAGAAGTACTCAGCTATTTTTTGTTGTGGTTTTTTTTGTTCCGGTTCAGAGGTCACACAGCCCGTTGTCTCCTACGTGAGCGCAGAAAACATTATATTTCCTACAATTTAAGCTATGGCGCCATCATGAGCTTATTAGGAGATGTTTCAGCTGCAGGACAGCAGTGAAGGCCCAGGTATAAAATGCACGGCCCGCCACTGGTATATGTACGTACGTGTGTGTGTGTATATGTGTTAATGTTTATTAATGTATATGGTGCAACGGATCATCAAACTCGCGGTTCGGAGCATATCATGGATCAGAGTCAAGGTTCGGATAACAGATCAGATCAGCACAATAGAAATAAGGGAGCACATATAACCTTACAGATCCCTGATCACATTGATGATTGATCCATATTGGCAGATACAGACCCCTTTGTTGTTTGATTTTAGCAGCTGGTCAACAAGGCTCCAGACTATTTTATTTTGCCTCCGTCCCAAAATTCATTTCAACAGCTCTGAAGTCTGTAAACCATCCAAAATTCTAAATGTTATACTTTTACTTTGTTATAGTCATTTATCGTGTTTTTTTCTTCATAAAAACACAGAATTTAAATGATAAGTAAATAAATCTTGTCATTAGTAGTTTCAATGATATATTACAATCTGCTTAGAGCTTGTGTAAACAGGTTATAGTTCCCACTCTAATATCTATTCATGTTTTTTGTAAAAACATCTCCTTCAAACACCTATGTTTATTAAAGTTTATCACCAAAACTACATTTTACAAGATTACATTTGAAGACATCATGATAACGTTATAATGTACCCTCGCCCAATACTTATTTTCACTGAACAGAGCCTGAACGCATCATAATGTAACTGAAGGGAACCGTCGTTGTCCTGGTGTATATTTAAACGCAGATTGGTTCATTACAATGTAACATTGTCAGAGATCGGCAACTTGAAAAGCATGAATGCCGATGTCCTGATCGCATATTTTACTGAATATCAGCGGATAACGATCGTCATTAAAACTTTATTTCACACTGTGATGGTTAACATTAAACTGTGTAATTAATCCGCGGCCCACACACGTGGATCGACAGTGGTTCGTTACACCACTAATATTTATATAATGAAATACGTATATATGGGGATACAAACATATCGATTAGCTGTGGTCTTTAAATCTGAGTTTAAAGGCCAGATGATATGCCAGTATCATGCTCGTATATAATACCTCCATGTAACTCAAGTCTTTGTGTGACATTGTTTCTGTCGGGTCACGTACATGGCGGGACGCAGCCTTCCTCCGATACACACCGTGCCCTCGACGTCCAGATCATGAAGAAAGACGAGAAGCGGGAAAACGGTCCTCAAGGTCTCGTGGATGCAGAAACACAAAAGAATGCTTCTCTGATTTCTGATTGCTCACTCTGATTACTGCCATTCAAAGATAGCCGCAGGTCTGAAATTGCTTTTGATTTGCTCCAATAATGAAATGTTCACAATGTAAATAATTTTCTATAAATTAGCACCTAATGATATACTAAAAACGGAATACCTGAGCATTTTGCTGGCCCTTTGCAGGAAAAGATGTTTGCTTTTGCAACATGTTGATTTGAAAAGGCTTTTTCTTCTACTTTAGAAAGCAATCTCCACTCGCGTCTGAAATCTATTCCGCAAATAGCAAGGTAAACCGAGGGTGCATTTACATCACATGTGTTAGATTCACTTTATTTGAGCTCTGCAGCTTTTCTTACTTCTGTTTTTGGTAGGTTTGTTTGGACATGTGAGAACGAAGGCTGAAGACAGGAAACGTACGTTGGATGCCTTCTAGAGGTCTGGTCCATCACGAGAGACGATGTCAATATGAGGGTTCCTTTTCACTATTGATTGATCGGACTATTTTTTTCTCAAATTATTTTTTGATTTATAAAGTGTAAGAAAAAATGCCCATCACAATATCCTAAAAACTAAAGTGAAGTCTGAAATGAACTTGTCACTGTCTAAAACCCAATAATAGTCAGTTTTACATGACAGTTTAAAAGCTGGAAACAGAGAATGTTTTGCATAAATGACTCAAATCGGTTATCACAATAGTTGCAGAATAGTTTTCTTTCCTTCTATTAATTGATATAATATTTAAACGTGTTGGCTCTAAAGGCTTTTAACATCCAAAGTCAGTTTGTCTGGGTTGGTGCTCCGTCCACTCTGCTTAGCCAAAGTTACAGACAAATCTAAATCCAATCAATCAAGATGCAGCAAAGTCCATTTTTTTTGTCCAGGCTGAAGAAATCCAGCTCTAATTAGAATCACATGCTGACTGACACGAGTCGGCTTTTTTTCCCAGAGTAGCGTTCCTGAATGCACCACTTGGGTAAAGATGGTCATTATTGTGAGACCAGTGCGCTGTGGCTGAGTCTACTCTGACACATAGAGCATCTGTTTGATTTGTTGATAGCACACTGTCCTCTCTGCGTCCTCCTGCCTATTTCATTACCCAGCTCCTCTGTGCAGGTAATGGTCTGTCGTAGAGAGATAATAGGCTGTCATACGGCAGTAATAACCCGCAGAAACTGTCTGCAGGCTTTAGACTGATGGCAGTAACTGGGCTTATAGTGGGTGGCAGCTCCATTTTAGAAACTCTTATATCATTTCAAGAAGAAATACTACTGAGTTGACGGTTTTGCAGCTGAAATATTGTTTTGCCGTGAACTCTTTATCATGATTTTTCTTTATAATCAATCCGTTTTTCTCAGGCTCAATACAATATGTGCACAGTAAGAGTTATGAGTCTCTACACTGGCAGTACCCGGATAGCATGACTACACAAAACCCACCGTCTATTTCCCCTGCTCATTCATGATTACAGCAAGCATTACCTCTTCAAACATACATGTGGCACGTGAGTAATGTGTCTCGTCTTTAGATAGATCTTTAGTGTTTCATTTGATATATTATACAGGCTTGGTACTTACATTTCAATTTCTGCAACATTAAATGCATTAGTTTATCATCCAATGGCTGTCTTGAAATATTAAACTTTGACTGCCTATGTTAAACACTATACTTGGAAGTGAATGTAATAGTATGTGTACAACCATAATTTCTTAAAGCTACGGTAAGCTACAGTCGAATTATCTAACTGATAATACACATAATATGTATTTAGACATGTGACATGAGCACAACTTTCGGCGGGTTAAATCCATGTTGATGTAACCACGGAAAAGAAGCACTTTTAATCAATATTCAAACTAATTTTATTATTCTAAACAGGCGGTTGACATCACTGCTCGTACTGATACCTACGATGCGTATATTATCCACAATTGTGAGCCAGAATGTGCAGGGCTGCCTCAAAGGAAGTCCGGTGACGTAATATAAATCCACGTAGGGAGAATGTCCAGGTGGGATAAACAAACGCAGACTTTCACCCAGGAGGCCGCTGTTCGTGTCCTGTGACTCATTTTACTTTTGTTATGTAACCTACATACTCAACTACGAAAGTTACTTGAGAAACATACTTTTTTTTAATCACAAATCACAATCTTTTCCAAAACCTAACCAAGTAGTTTTATTGCTAAATGAGGAGCCCCCGCCGAGACAAAATCAGCCTCATTCCTGACTCCGGGTTGCTGATTACATGAAAGTGGCTACCCTGGCTACAAACTTAGAGTAATGAGCCCCCCCTCCCTCCAAAATAAAAGGAAACACTGGTACGTAGCAAATGTTTAACAAGCCTCCCTGCATTCCCCTTCTCTCAGGTGGAAAGGCGTTTAGCATAAAGAGGTAAAGGGTGTATTCTCTGCTGCCGCACAGTTTGGCATGCTTTATTATGCATGCGACACATTCCGGCTGAGTCGCCTCCTCGCAGTCAATAGAGTGTCAGAAACTGCAAGACTACTCATTTAATGCAGCCCATGCAATTATACCTTGATTGCCTCTTAACACACACTGCTTCCTGTTGGTTTCCCCAAAGTGATTTAGCATTTTTGCCCTCAAGGCGCATTAAGCTGCCATCAGCTCCTTTACTTCAAACCACGTTGACATGTTGTTTAATCTGTCTGAATAATACAAGTTTCTCTATATCACCTTTGAATTTGACTATTTTCTTTTCAAAATTCCAAAAGGTGCTCATGGTTTCTTCCAAAGATGCATTCTCTTGAGGACAGTCAAGCGTGTTAAACAGCATTCAAACCGTCATTGGACAGTAAAAACCCAATTTATACCCAGAATAATGGAATTGTAATGGTTGAAGATTCCCTAAGCCACAGTGAGTGAGGCCTCATTGATGACTTTCAGGTTATTTTAATAGAATATCTCCCTGAGCACAGTGGGAGGACTTCTCCGATGGGAGAAAATAAATGGAGAGAAGATCTTACTTCAGCAGTCCAGCCACAAAAATGTAGCTCCCCGATGCTCAATCACAGTCTTGCTTGCTTCAGTTTATTCACAGTTCAAGGTAGAGTGGGATGCAAATTTGTATGTAGCACTTAATTCAAACTTTTGGTTAGTTACAAATTGGTTCTCATTCTCATAGTTAGGGGTATGATTTCTACCAGTAGTGATAGCATAGCAACCAAGCTCATTTCTTGTTGTTTTTTTTTACGTTCATTATGACAATTTTCGGGGGTGTGGCTTTGGAGGGAGACCTGAAGAGATGGGCCAACTTAGATACTTTCTCTTTAGCTTTAGCGACATTTCGAGCTAATGATGCTAGCTACTTTCATAGGGAAAGAGTTGGCAACACTGGGCTTTTAAATTTGATAACGTTTTGGTAATCTAGCGCACTCTTGCTGGTTTCTCAAGATTACCAACCCGTGCTGTAAAAGATGTCACGTGTGACAAGAAATATGGGCAGCTAGGCATCATTTACTCCTAGTCGCTTCATGCATCTGGGGCAGATCAGATAGCTCTCCGATCTCAAAAAAGCTAAGTGTGAAAGCATCCGAGACCGGAGGAACTGGAGGAGGTTTGAGACGCATTCTAACCAGATGTTAATAAGGTGTAAATTCATTCGCCTCTCCAAGACGTATGTTATCTCCTGTGGATATGTCTGTGGACATGTCCACTCGCTGTCTGATTTCCTGAAGACGTCTACGGTCTGTCTCCTCTGTGATAACAGCAGCCAAAGTCCGGCTCATTAAAGCAACAAGGCACTTACCAAGGAGCTTCAGGTGCATTATCGCCTCCTTCTCGACTGGAGGAGGTCTGACCCTGATTTACATGTAGCCCAGAAAAACACAGAAAGACTGCAATCAGATTTGTGATCTGGCCAAACATGTGGCTAAGCGTAAATGAAAGTGTCTTAAATCTTATGCGATCATTTTGGTTTTAAAACAAACACCCTGAAGAGCAAAGTTATTACCAACTGTCTGCTTGCGTAATAGCCATTTAATTGGAAAATAATGCAATACACTTTTAAAACTTCATTACTAAGTCATTGGAATCACTTTATCTATTTAGAGTTTATTGCAGGTCATTTTAATCTCTGTGGCTTTGCTCCAAGCAAGCAGACAGCCAATCACATGCCTGGCTCCGTCCTATTTGTCTTGATTGATGGACAAAGACTTTATTGAACACTTTGGGTCTCCATCAACACGTCCTCGCTCCCAACCTTGTCAAATACAGACGCTTGGTCAGTGACCTTATGCTTCAAACTGCGACGCTCTAGGTTTCTACGCCAAGCGGAAACCTCCGGTTCTGAAAGTGAAGCCAATGCAAAAGTGTCTTAAACTTGCATTCTCTCTAATTACCATCAGGGGACGACTTCTCTGGTTGCAAAAATAAGTGTTATTGTATGGATCTATGAGTAAATTGCTGTCAGATCTCACCAATTACTTATAGCCAAAGCTACAAACAAATAAAAAACTGCTCTTAAAACTCCTTAAATGGTGGATCTAAGAGCAAAAGTATCTATTGATATATCAAGTCCATTATTTTGCCCCCAACTCTGTCAGTCTCAGGTTTACTTTCAAAATGAACAAGCCCATTATCAACATGGTTCACTAACAAGCAATCAGGAAATTTAAGCAGCGCCTCCCCCTCCTCTTCATTCCTGAAAAGCTGACTCTGGGGATTGAGGGTTTTTCGGCTGACGGCAGCATGGCAGAGCTGTTTGATTCAGCCGCAGCAGCCTGTCAGCCAGGCAACACTTTTCGTCAGACCTTTTTTGAATAATTGAACTCCCCTGGACCTGAGAGCTCCACAGCAGTCACAGCGACTATTTTAGGGAGCAGGTACTTAGGCAAATGCCTCGTGCTCAAGTGTGACTCAGGGACACCTTTCTCGAATGATGCCATCCTGGGTCTAGTAGGGTACATGTATTAACATTACTGTTATTATTAGTTCTGATATAGTTTCATATTGTGTGGAAACCCAGCTGTTCTTAAATGCAGCAAAAAATATTTTACATATTTGTATCAGAAGGCTCAGAATCTTTAACACTATGCTTTACTTTCTTTGATAGATTTATAGGTTCCTCTCATATCGGCATATTCTTTTCAAATGGTCATCATTGGTCCGAAGACACACATCCAGACATTGAGTATACGTTTGATTAAATATTCAAGCGCCAGACTCCAGGCCTGCAGTGAACCATACGCGATGGGAGGGAGGGGGATAAAGGAACCAGAGCGAAATGGGAAATTCAATTCCCTCAAACCCCTATGAGCAATTATCATAATTACATAGTGTAGTGGGCGAAGCGAGGGGGGTTGTAATGTCAGGGAAGTGAAGCAGAAAGGAGACGAACCCCGCCAAGAGAAATTGTCCGTGGTCGGGTCGGCGGAAGGATAAGGATGGGGAGAGAAGAAGGTGACGGAAAGGTGGAAGGCTTTTAAGGGCCAGTGTGAAGGTAAAAAGGCGTTTTGCACCGGCTCTCTGCTTATTTCCTGAATTTGCAGTTTGACTACACACCCTCTCTATACTCTCTACTCCCTTATCAAATCCCTCGTTCTTTTGCCTCGAGTCTTTTTCCGTCTGTCTGTCTGCCCTTCAATTTTCTCGACAACCGTTCATCCAATCGACTTCACACTTGGCGGGTGTGTTGCTGAGAACCTAAGGAAGTGCAGTGTCCCGTGCGAGCTCTACAAAACTACCGGACAAATGTATTAGTAGCATGTTTTATACACCCTGTGAAGTTTATTGAGAGATTATCCCGTTTAACTGAGATACTGGAGATCTAGAAGGGCGGCTTTGGCGTAGAGGTAGATCGGAAGATCCTTCAGCCCGAATGTCATGAATGTCCTTGGGCAAGACTCTGAACCCCAAATTGCCGTTGGTGTATGAATGGGTGTGAATATGACAGTTAGTACTGATGGACGGGTGGGCACCTTTCACGGTAGACCCTGCCATCAGTGTATCAATGTGTGTGAATGGGTGGATGCTGAGATGTAGTAAAAAGTGCTTTGAGTGGTCTGAAGACTAGAAAAGGAGCTGTACAAATGCAAGATCATTACCATATTTATTAGTAATTTTCTCGACAACCGTTCACCCGATCGACTTCACACTTTGGTGGTAATGCGAAGGACCCAAGGCAGCGCAGTGTCGAGTGTGAAGTTGTTTGGATGAACGGCTCTCAAGGCCAAGCAATCGGCCCACTCCGAACAGGCCTTTCTTTGAACGGGCGCTGCACTAGTTTATGTTAAAAAAAGAAGCTGACATTTGTTGAACGTGTGAAGTGAAAATACAATCGCCACATTTTGTTACCAGGGCCTGTGACGGCCTTGCCAACCTTGACCAAGGCCATGTGACAAAACTGTGTTCTCAGGTTTCCCAATGTCCTTACAGCTTGTTAAATCCACGAAGGAGGTTCTATAATTGTTTTGAAAATGTAATTTTCCTTATGAAGGTTGGTAGGTAGGAACAACTGATGAGATTAAATATGGAGTACTGGTTGTCATGGGATTGATTATGAATTTGGTTGTCGCAATGGTGGTTTGTGATCTCCTTTTGGTTGGGGAATCTATCTACTATTTCAACATATTGATTATTGGCTATTAACCTGGATTTAAGGTGTGCCAAATTAGAAGGAGCTATAAAACAAATATTGTCATATTTTGGGAAATATGCTTATTTTCTCTCTCTCCAAGTGAGCTGAACAATATCAATCTCATGTAACATGGAGCCGAGGCAGTGCTGCCTGGTCTACAACAATGACTATGTCTATATGAAAATCAATTTGGACAGTCATAGTTTAGGTGTCTTTTTTTTTCTTCATAATGGTGAAATGTTGTCAGGGGAAAATGAACCCTCGATCTGCCATTAATGGTGCAATCATTGCCACCCACTCACAACCTCTTAAAAAGCTCTTTGTGATTATTGCCCTGCTTTCCTTTGATTTGGTTTAAATGTCAAACCGTTTTGTTTGGCATGGTTATCTTTATGTTTTGTCTGGTATGGTTTGAGGTACACGCTACCTTTAGTCTACAATAATTGCTTAGACACACCTGAAGTAGTGGAACCCATTGCAGTCAGCATTGCGAACCTATAGATGGACTGGGAACTCCGGGATGTACACTCAGTTGCCAGTTTATTAGGTACACCAAGGCACACCAAACAGTCTAATACAACGGTTGATAAATCCTGACTTCATTAACATTATGCTGTTCAGTTTTGTTGAAAAACTACATCTCTCAAGCCTTCTTTAGACAATGTATCTTCTTTCTTAACTCGATGACTCCTCACTATAGCGTAATATTCTAAGATGAGCAACACGAGGAACGTCTTTCTGTTAGTAGTCACTTCAAAATGATTTTCTGAATGTCTCCTCATTGCCCCTTGTTAAAAGTAATTAACGCACCGCTGCCACTAGGGTAACGTAACTTTACACCATGCGTCTATGTTGTTATTCCGCCGTCTTATTTTTTTCTGTTAACTTTAACGGCCGTGTCAGGCTGTTACTTTGCTTAGTCTGTATTACTTTAAGCCGTTTTGTCACTACAAAACGGCTTAAAGTAATACAGACTAAGCAAAGTAACAGCCTGTAAATCTTTTCAATTATTGACCTTTCCCCACTCCAATTCAAAAATACATTCGATTATCTTAACTGCATATTGCTCGTGCGATGGAGTGAATCCATGTCATCGCCATGTTAAGGTTTAGGTTGAGTCCTTAAGTAAAACTAATTCTCCAGGTCAGGTAAAGGTTCTATGACGTACAGTTGTTAAATTAATCTGTGTCACAACAATGCTCCTGAAGTTGAGGTCCAGCATTTTTCTCATCAGTCATCAGGTCTATTATGTTGTTACATTTGCTTGCTTTTAAGAGATGATTGAATAAAATATTAATCAGACAAGTTTTTGATATTCAGTTTGGGTAAATTCATTGTTATATTAATTGGGTAATTAATAAGGGCCAGTGTAATGTATAGAATAATCTATAAATGAGTCATTGAATAGACAAATCAAATAAATAGCCGTTAGATAAATAAATGATCATTAGGCGCAGCCCTATAAGAAAGCAAAGAAATGTACTTCCCACAATGTTGAACTATTTTTTTGATGCACCACATAATACAAGCAGTCATGGTAAGGAAGGGAATAGTCATGTATGACTGGAAATAAACCAGCTTGAGCCTAAATCTTTGCTTTGAGATCTAGGCTTACAACACCGCTGGAGGTTTTACATGAATATTTCAGTTTGTGCACAAAACCACATTGTTGTACAGTATAAATACTACGATTCATGTACAGTACATGCAAACATACAGCTAGTTCTACTGTTGGAGAGAAACACTGGGACATTATATGTACAGGTTTATACACATGCATACACAAACACACACACACACACACACACCTTCATCTCTTTAATTTCTTCCCCCCCATAAAGCATTCAACCCGCACACACATCATGCTCTACTGCATCACAGTTTCAGAGCCTATCCCCGGCCTCTGTAATTCGATTCATTCATTCTCTCCCAGCTCGTTTCTTCCCTCCCTTCCTCTGATTGCCTCCGCCATGCATATTAATAACACACAGATAAAAAATACGCTTGATTAAAATCACACCCAGTCCAGCCACCCGAAACACTCGTCCCGGCCTGCGAACAACACAATGACGGCTCTTTCTTCGGGGCAGGAGGCAGGAAAAGAGAACATCCATAATGGATTTGATATACTCCATCGTTAAGAGTCTCTTTGTGTGTACACACACGACTCTCCCCTCACCTATGTGTTTGCAGGGGAGGGAGTCAGAGTTGATTACCCGACCGCGGCCTCAGCACTCCCAGACAGAGCGCCCTGGCTGCGAGTCAGATGAAATGTGATTCCTCTCAGCACTGTATTTTTTCACCCCCAGCTTTTCTTTTTGTTTGCTTGTAAATGGCGCACGTTTACTCACTGAGCTGCCGGCGCTGTAATTTGTCAGGACAAAGCTGCTCCAGAAAGTCTTTGGCGAGATGAATTCAAGATGAATTATTTGTTATCTCAGTGCAGTGTCCGCCCTCCAGTAAAGATATCCATATTGATAATGAGACAGGAGCGTTTTTGTAACGCGTGGCCGCGTCAGCCGGTGGCTCCGGCGGTACAGACCGAACTGATGCACAGTACGGAAGAAAGGCCTTCACAGGTTCATCAGCATGTGAAGCTCCTGTTGCCAGCAGGTCTTAGATAGGGCTGGGCAATAGTTCAATATGGCCAATATCTCCTTTCAATGGAATCATATTGTGATTAAATCATATATCGAGATATCGCGATACACAAGTTACAACAAGTATGAATCGATAATAACAGGCATAACTCAAATCTCTCCGAAAATCTGATCATTTTGCACTATACGGTTCTTAATTAAATGAGAAAAATACTAATGATTATCATTTGTCAAGTATTTAATTCACACAAGAGTACACTAAACCAAGTGTTTATTTCATATAGACTATTTATTTAATTAATGAATTACTAGAAAACATGCTATATACCAGTGGTCCCCAAACTAAGGCCTCCACATTTGGCCCGGCCCCCTGAACAATACCAGAGACGCATTATGATTTTTTTTCAGTCTGGCCATGCAAATCCTAGACTAGCCCCTGTCAAATAGAACGGAATAATGGCGAAAAGGTTAGGTAAGAGAAAAATTGATTCAGAATGCAGGGTATTTAACCTGCAGTGGTCAAACGATTATTTTTTTGTTCAATGCAAAGAAAAGGCTGTTTGTCTCATCTGTCAAGAGGCGGTGGCGGTATTCAAAGAATACAATCTGCGCCGACACTATGAATCCCGTCACAAAGACAAGTATGATAACTTGCAAGGCCAAATGCGAGCAGACAAACTCTCAAAGCTAAAAAGTGGACTGTTAGCTCAGCAGAATACATTTGTACGCCAAGCTCAGCTGAACCAGTCATCCGTTCGGGCCAGCTTTCGGGTTGCTCAACTGATAGCAAGCAGCGGTAAACCTTTCACTGATGGAGAGTTTGTCAAGAAATGTTTGAATGCTGTCGCGGAAGAGGTGTGTCCCGAGAAGAAAGATGTCTTTAATGCCGTGAGTCTGTCGGCGCGTACAATCACCAGACGCATTGAAGAAATCGGGGGTAATGTATATGCCCAGCCTTGTGGTTTTCACAGGGAAGTTGATGAGAGAGAGCTGCAAACAGCGGTGTCTACAAGCCTACTGGAACCTACAAAAGGATTATAAGGAAGGAACACAATAACTTTGAGAGACTGCTCATATGAGTCATTTGAGTAAGAGATTCTGCTCTGACAACTAAGCTAAACTTTTACCTGTTAAGATTGTGCACGGCACAACAGAAAGTTAATGTTCAATGGACTTTTTTTCTGTGAAAAACCCAGAGAGGGTTATTTGGTTATTATTTATTTCATAAATAGTGTTATTATATATTTCCCGACTTTATTTTTTCTGTGAAGAACCCAGAGAGGGTTATTTGGTTATTATTTATTTCACAAATAGTGTTATTTATTTCCTGACTTTTTTCTGTGAAGATCCCGGAAAGGGTTATTAATATTTGGTTATGTGTGGCTTTCTGGAAAACAATAAATGTTTACATTTAGGCACCCCTGCAATCGTCACACTTTTTCTGTTACAAACTGACCCCGGCCCCCATCAGAGAAGGGAAAAGTTATGTGGCCCTCACAGGAAAAAGTTTGGGGACCCCTGCTATATACTGTATGTTCAGATATATATCGTTATCGAGATATGAAATGACCGATATCATGATAGAAGATTTTGGCCATATCGCCCATAAATGTCCAGCCTTCGACTCATAGATTTCCATACTGTAGGTGTGCTTGATCAAAAGTTGTGAACTCCTTCAACATTCTTTGTTAGACAAAAAAACCTCCTCCTCCAGTTCACCTTTTTGCTTTTTTTGAAATGCTCCATCTCGTTTCTGTCTCTCAGCACCAACACTGAAGACAGATGATGGAGAGACAAACATACAGTGTTTGTGATCATGGAGGACACCAAGAGACACAGAGGAGGTCTTTGGCCTCCAGGTCCTTCCACTGCTTGTCTTTGGGCTCACTTGTAAGTTGCTCAACATCTGATCCAAACTATATGATGTCATTTGGTAGACATTTTTTCACAGCAGACTTTTTGGCTCGTCTTAGCATGAAAAACAACTACTTTCCCTTTAGCTGAGCTAGTTCCGCGCTCACTAGCCCCGTTCAGCATTAACGTGCGTCTCAGGTGATGTACGATCACAAGTGGACAGCTCTAAATTTGTGATGGGATTTAACTTCCCCGCTCGATATGCAAATAGACACGTACATCATTTTCCATTTGCAAAGACCAAATGCGTTATTGTTTTTAACCCGAGGCCTTATTGCACTTCCCCAGCCTAGTCTGTCGGAAATTAAAAGAAGAAGAAGAAGAAATGCAGACAGGGGCCCAATCCCAATCTTCACTCTTACTTTGAGGCGCGCTCCCGCAAAGTCCGTGAGGGTTTAGTTCTGTCCCACTGTCACATCATCAGTGTTTGAGGGCTCTCTCGCAGACATTTTGAGCTCTTTATGAACCCTTTCCGTAAGTTAGCATCAAATGCAGACTTTGCCGAAGGGAATTACCCACAATTCATTGCAATGTGACGTTAAACACGGGGTTACCAGTGGAAGCATGGAAAAGGTAAACAAAAAGGACGGCTCACATGTCTTCAGCCTGTCATATTAAATTTACACATGAAAATCAGAGGATATTTATTTATTTATTCATCAAATATTTTATTTTGTCATTGAAGCCGTTTTGACAAAAAACAAGTAAATAGATTATATGAAATCACTTGCCAGGAAGACATTCAACTCAGGGAGTACAAAGTATAAAATAAATACCCACAATTATACATCATATTTTTTGTCATTTTCATGGTAACGTGATATGTTGCAGCAAAGTGCTGTCCCATTCCTATTTACACCATCTCAAGCCCTCACAGCCTCTCACACTCAACCACTTACCAGGTGACATCAGTAAGTCCTTGAGGGTTCAGGGTTTGGGGCTTTAGGGGGGACATTGGGATTGGGTCAGGGTCTATTCCCTGGCATGTTTGTGGCAAACCAAATCAGTGTGTGTTGTGATGTTTGACACACTTGTAATATATATGAGAAATAACCTGCCTTAATCCATATTGTTGGCGTTTAGCTTTTTTCAAAAATATTTTCACTGCCGTCTAAATCTGTGTCTGTGCTAACAGTGTTAACAGGACGGTCTAGCAGCAATCTAACAGCACCATAAATCACATTTATATAACCACAGTAGGGGTGTAACAACATTGGGTTCGGTATGCGACATCCTTTCAGTATGTCCTGTGACCCAAACAGCTGTTTATTTCTACTACTCGCACACGTAATTCCGAAGCTCGAGTTGACCCGTAAAGCTTTGGCCGAGTGAGTCGGGATAACTAAACTATTTGTCAACACTGAAGTGTTGAAGTCGGGTTTATCTGCCCATACACTTCAAACATTTCATTCACGACGGCGTCACCAGAATGTGCCGATTAGCAGAATGAAACAAAAACGGACTGGATGGCGAGTCCTTCCCTCCGCAGCGTTCAGGCAGCCTCCGACTGCAGATGCAGACCAGAGTAACTAATGCTACAGAGGATCACTGCATATTTTCCACCACAACTGATCGTGGACAATACAGTTTTAAAGCATATGGTTAAAGTGCATGAGCCCTGCTACAATGAAAATATGTCATGTGTGTTTTAGTGACCCCAAAACCAATATACATATCAAACCGTGAATTTTGTGTGCCGTTACACAAACAGCAACACAAAATCAGATGTATGCTTCTTGCATATTGTAACTTTTTTTTTTGTTGATATGCTACAGCAATAGCCAGAGAAAAAGAAAACGACAGAATTTAGCTCAAAATTCATAAAAGGCGTTGCATAGTTGAATATCGTTCTGGTATCGTGGACACGTGCGGACTATTAACACGGCCAACCAATATCCTGTTGAACGGCAGTCTTGTCATACGTTGTCCCATGCCAAATCAAGGGTCTAAGGAATCGCCGTGTTGTAGGTAGACATGATTGGAAAGCTATTTAAGGCAGTGTTGTGATTTGTACGGAGGTTGTATTGGAGTTTTTCTTGCAGTCTTCTTGGAACCCAAGGACTCTTAGCATTTGTGATTTTGGGCTAAATAGATAAAACTGACTAGACATGAAACTCGTGAAAAAGTAACACACCCTAAAAATGTAGTTTTTGTGTATAACATGCCAATAGAAAGTAGCAAAATGCAACTGGGTTATTACTATTCAAATAATACCAAACTGAGACTTGACACACAGGGCTGAAGTGCCTGCTGCTGCTTAGAGAGAACTCCATCACACTGAATGCTCAAGTCACGTATGAGATCCCCAGTCAGTGCTTAACATGTGAAACTCTATTGATCTCCAATAAGGAAAGGGTTCGCTTTGCACAAGAAACCAATGAACTAAGACTGTTATCTTCGGCTTTAAACGGTGCAGCTGCTTCCCAGACGATGAAAAAGAGGCCGAATGTGGGCACCCGGAGAATTTGATGAAAGTTTTTTTATACCCCAAGGAGAGATTCATGTGGACTAGAGAAAAATAATCCCCGGAAAATCACACTGTGTGCCCTCTCAGTCACCAGCCTTTACTATTTTTCCTTCTCCAGTTCGGTCCCTGCGGGGAAGCTGCAGAGTTAGATTTTGATGACAAACTGATCACAGGGTGAGCTCCGTGGTTTCTTTGAGAGTTGTCTGCGCTCTCAGATGTGGACTTGATTACTGTGGACCTTGACCTTGACACAATACAAGACTGAGATCAGGTATGGCAGCAGGCTGTCACACATATCATTCTTCCAGCGAAGACATTTCTGGCAACATTCACTAATATTTCTTTTTTAAAGAATCTACTATATTTTCATAAAATGTTGTTCCTTTTGAACCCTTTCTTTCTACAACTATATCTTTGTGTTGCTATTTGCTGTGATGAACACACTGTATTGATTTCATAGAGCTACATCACAGACTAAAAAGATGGGGTTTGTGCTTTCCTTCCTACTGTAACAACTATTTGTACGATGCTTTAAAAATATACTGTAGATTTTTTTTTCTCAACGTCCAGTGAGAAATAAGCATTAAAACTCACACACACTTTTCCTAAAATAGAAGCGTCTCTGTGCATTCGAGGTTTCATCGATTTTGTTTTCTCTGACTCAGATTTGTTGCAGGGTTTCAAACTCTGCTGCTGAAATTCTGTCGACCTAAATAGAACTTTTTCTGAGATCTCCCAGGGAGAACTCAGAGTGGGAGTAGCTGTTCTGAAATTGGGTTAAAACGTGAGATCATAGTAAAATCGATGAATAAAAGACTGAGCCCCTGGTTTACTCGTGAATTGGCAGTAAAGAAAACCTGGGCAACAGCCAAAAGCAGAGGAACCAACTCACCGGTTAGTATTTAGGGATGAATGCACAGCTGCAGTCAGAGCTGCCAAGTCAGGATCCTACTCGCTCATCCTCACAAGTCCCCACCCAGAGCAGCTACTTTCTGGAGGGCACATCCAATCATTCTAAAGCCTGAATTAAATCTGTTCATCATTAATTCAGAATCTCCTGTGATCAGCTTTCAACAGATACGGTGCTGCTGCTTGAGGGCGATTCCACCAACAGCTCTTTGTTTAACCTTTGCTGGTGATGTACTCACTGTAACTACAAGTCTATCTAAAGCAGTCATAGCAGAGCATAACCTCTCCATTACGTACCATAATTTGTAGAAGTAAATAAAACAATAATGAGACATTTAACCACCCAAATTAATAATCATTTCAATTTCCAAAGCTGTCAATAAAGTTCCAGAATTGTGTTTGTATCCCATTCAATTTATATATGTGTTAAACTTTTTAGGAATTGCTACCTGGATTATGTTCAGTGGAAACATTATTTTTCCAGTGAATGAAGTAGGGTTTTCTTTACGACCAAGTTATGCAAAAATCTAGATTTTTAGTAACTTGTTAATGATGTAAACTCACCGTGTGTTGTGGTTCAAGTAGCTGTTAACTTTTTCAATGTTAAAACAAGGTCTCAGATTTTTGAAAGTCGTTAGCGTCTGCACTCCGACGTATTTCACGGTGAAACAGATTATTTGAGCGATGTCGCGTTACAAGAGGAATACGATGCGGTGCTGGTTCCACACACACACACCTCCCTCACTTGTTGTTGGATCAGGAGGAGGACGAGGGAGAGATTAAAGGGAGACTTCTGACGATTTTCAAACTGCAGATGGATGGCTCACGGCCTCCCACCATGCCGCCAATGCCCGACTAAACTGAATTATTTGCCCCATCAGCTCGCTGGGAGGATGATGGGAGGATGTTTGTATTTCCGATATCTAATTCAAGAGAATCTGCCGTCAAGCTATTAAAGTAGAGAAACAAAGGGCACCCTTATGAAGAGTTTTGGTGTTTTGTGAGGAAAAGGCTAAAAAGTGCTACGACGCTGGCAGGGGTTGATTACTGAGCCCATTGATGCTGTTTTTTTACCGTGTGGCTGAGTCTATTAAATAACCCGTGGCTAAATGAAACTATCCTTTAATGCAATGCAACACACTCCTATTAACTTTAAATTGGTGCTTAATGCAAATAGAAGAACGGTCATGCTTGTTGAAGCAACTTTCCTCTGCTGCCTCCACTTTTACATTCAGTTCTTCGGTTCATTACTGGAGATAATTACAATACTCATTACTGCACGCACATGTAATAACCATTGGTATGCATTTTGTCTAAAAAGCTCTGATTTATAGACTGCTTTTACTGTTTATAATGGAGTAATTTGCTGATCCATGTAAAAATCTGATTTAAACTTCAGACTATTCTCACTAATGGACCCCTACCTGCCTGTAACTGCTTTGAAGCAGTGTTATTTGACACATTATTTGATTTATTTTTCATTGTACCCGCCAACAGGGCATCGCTGTGTAACAGCATGTATGCTCAGTCAACCTAAATAAAGGCATAACTAGAAGTTTGTGTCGCAAAAATCTTTTCCTGTGCCAGCAGGAAACCTGCAGATGGTGGCACCGAAAAAACAAAAACCAGCATGTGCGAAGCAGTTCGCCACCGAGCAGAACCATGTACCATCTGTCGAAACCCTGTCACCCCACCGCTTTTGTTTGGCTCCCAGCAAACATTGTGACATTGAGTTGTTGTTGATGAGATGGCTGCGCGGAGAAGGAAAATTTGAAGCAACGTCTGTTGTCGGTTGCGACTTGCATCAGGACCTAAATACAGTCGTTCTGATATCAGATCAAACCTGTCAACAAAGCTGGTTTAATATCACTTTTTTTTCATCCTGTAATAATATCATATTGTTGAAAGGTTGTGGTTGATTAAACCGACGCTGAACTTGGACACCCCCTCATCATCGCTGTCTGTCAGATGCTCGCTCTGTTTGCCGGGGCAAAGATTCACCCGTCATCTTAATGTGACTTTTATCCTCAGAGCGTCTTAACAGATTTGGTAGGTGTGATTTTGAATCTAATGACACTGCCACCATAGATAGATGGACTCACACACACTTATAACTACGCAGGCTGGCCACTGTCCAGTTATAATGGACAAATGAAAGCTGTAAAGACAACAAGAGGGTTTTTAATGCAGTCTGGAGATGCTCTGCAGGCATTCGCCCGAGACAGATGTCATTTTAACAATTGATTATTGACATCTCGCTCCTTCAATCAGACATCAGCATGAACCCCTCCTGCATCTGTTTGGTCAAATTTAACAAGTCGTCGGCTCTGATTTTCAGACTAGCGATACTGCAGCGAATGTGAGAATGATTTGTTCTGAAATGCCAAAACCAGTTTTTGAATCAATTTGAGGCAAAACAACTTGGTTAAAGGTGCACTGATCTTTTTCTTTGTAAAAATAAACTTTGGGTCAATATGTGCTATTTCAAAGGAGTTGCTTGCAGTGACAACCCCACAGATAATTGTTACTACACTGCAGAGCATCTTTTAGCTCTCTGGCTGGTCTTAGGAATCACATACTAACATACTATTCATATTATTCATACTATTCATATTATTCATACTACGTATGACGTCAAATTGCGCATGTAGTGCGTTCCAACTGCATAGTATGTGGATTTGCCCGAATGTATATGAGATTACCAAGAATTCACGAGTTTGAGAGTTTGAGCTGCCTGGACAATCAGCACTCAACTGCCTCACAGTCCACAGACTCTCAGACCGCACGATAGTGGAGAATTTTAAAGTTTTATTATATTTTCATCATAGACTGTATATAAGAAGTGGTCGTAGTCGTCGTGACGTCACCCATTGGTTTGTGCATTGGTCGTTTTGAAGCCTCGAGTTTGGCGTGGTTGGCCGTCGCCATCTTGGATTTTTGCAACCAGCGAAAGGAAGTGACCATATTTGGACTATACGGCTCTGGTAGCGGTAGCAACCTGTCAATCACAAGGCATGGCTCGCCCTAAAGCATTCTTTGCTATTTGACTCTAAATGGACCATCATTTACTAAATGAATATCATGCTGTATTGAAGAAGACTTGAAACTAGAGATTGAGACCATAAACTCATGTTTACAATGTTTACTGAGGTAATAAATGAGGTGAGAAGTAGGGTCACTTTCTCATAGACTTTTATACAATCGGACTTCTTTTTGCAACCAGAGGGGTCACACAATGCTGGCCCTTACAATATATGCAAGTTTAAAACACTTCCTCATTGGTTTCACTTTTCAGAACCGGAGGTTACCGTTATAAGTTGTTTATGATGCACTCACTTCATCCAGGAGACATAAAGGATTTATACAAGCGGTCATGTATTTTCTTCACTGCAGAGAAAAATCTACACTTTGACTGGGATCAGACTTCCAAAACTGGTAGATGCTTGTAAAAACTCTGATAATGCGAATTGAAAGTGCTTGAAAATGACACTTAAAAAGCTAAAGGCAACAAAGACAGATATTGGTTAGTGTATTTATGCAGGAAATAGAATATTTGTGGTGTAGATCACGTTTCTTAAGGCAGGCTTTCAGTACCCATGGACCCTGTTTCCATTCTATCAAACGGTGCTGAGCTTTGAGAGATCATTAGCAGTCAAACTAGGACTTAACCGCTAAGCCAAAATAACGATCGTACTCCAGGAATGATCTGGGAAAGACCAACACACAGAACAGAGTCAGACTCTCTTTCTTCCGTCTTCTCTCCTTTTCATCAGCTTTTTTTTTTTTTTTTTTTTTCACAAAGCAGAGGAGCCGGAGTCTTTGAAAAATGACCTGAGAGAGAAAGGCAGTCAGCAGCAAAAGAGAAACGAGGGGGAAGTGTTTTAGCGTCACACAGGCAAACTCAAGGGACCATAGTATTAACAGGGAAAGGGCTTCAAAGCTGCTGGCCTTGCTCAGGGGCCCAGGCAG
This sequence comes from Anarhichas minor, assembly GCF_050575085.1. Lineage (NCBI taxonomy): Eukaryota > Metazoa > Chordata > Actinopteri > Perciformes > Anarhichadidae > Anarhichas > Anarhichas minor. The sequence goes on from NW_027466504.1 coordinate 3,449,967, forward strand.
AAGAGGGGGTGTTAGGGTACGGGAGTAGAAGAAGTGGAGAGAAGAGAAATGAAAGGAAAGGAAGAGATGTCCTCATCTCCGACAGTTTGATAAATACATGTCCTGTTCTTCATCTCATTGCTTACAGTACGTAACGTCACTTTCGCAGTTTTTTTTAACCCAAACGTTAACTTATTTGTCACGTAACTTCCGTACTTTAGTAACACCACTTCTGTAGTATTTCAACCCAAACATTGATTTATTTGTCACGTAACTTCCGTACTTAAGTGAAGCCACTTCTGTAGTTACTACCCTAAACCACGATCTTTTCCTAAACTTAACTAAGTCATTTTGTGGCCTAAACACCACAGGGGTTTGCTCATGTGCACTGATCGCTCGTATTGCTGGACATTTGTAGGAAAACGCAAAAAAATAAATAATACTGTAACATATCATTCGAACTGTTGTATGAGGATACATTAATGAAACATATTTATTTGTATTATATGTCCTTGTATATGCCAAGTATTGTTCTTTGTTTGTTTTTGGTCTTTGGATGAAAGTATCAATATGTCCATGTTTTTCAAGATATGTACATCATGCGAGAATGAATGTGAGGAACATAATAATCAATGCAGTTGATATAAACTCAGACTTCCCTGCTGAAATGATAGGATTTTGCTTCAGGAGTGAAAACAGTCCTGCTGCTATACTATAAGACTTAGATTTGGTAAGCATGCTTTTTCTGTTCCTCTTTATATGACAAGTAAATCTGCCTCTTTGGGGGGGGGGGGCATAACAATATACAGTACAAAATTCGTGGGACAGAATAAACAGTAACAGCCAATAGAGCGTTCATTTGAGTTATGAGATGTGTCTCATTTGGTAATAACTGGTATTTGAGAAACAGGATACGATCAGATATTGTTATCAGGTCTCATATACTACAATGTGGACTTTCAGTGATGCAACCTGCTCTTTGGCAGCCATGTTTGAAGTCTATATGTCTTGGGCCACAAGCATATTTTCCCCGAACTAAATCAAATGGTTTTGGGTTGGATCACACTAAGTGTGCGTAGTGTAATGAAGCCCTGCACACTGCCACACAAGGTTTCAGTCATGGACCTCCATCAGGCATCAAACTCACAGTGTAAGACAACAAGGGAAACAAATCTGCATGTCGATGTGATGGTGGTCTCAGGTGTGTTAAGGCTCGGTACTGCTCTTGGATTGGTTGAACAGCCTTTGGCTTTCATGTTGTGAATATGATGCAAAACCTTGCGTCTCTAATAAACTCAGTCCTGACATTGTTCAGGGTTTCTACACTTTTTTTCTTATGTCATCTACAACCTGGTCTCCTAAAAATGTACGTTCCCATACAACAAAACTTCCTTATCAATCACGCTTCAAGGGAAACTTATTTTCTATTAACCACGTGTTTAACAGTGCAACCGTAATTTGGGATAAAACACGTTTCTCTCGTAACATAATGGAGAGTGCAGTTCAATTGAATGGGAACGTAATTGTGTTGGGATACAGGGTTGGTTATCTACTATTTTATGTAATTGATAGCTCCGTCTTGCACATTTGCATACTAGTTAACATATCTACCTGAGGCCAGTTGTGACTTTGAGCTGCATGTTGATAGAAACTGTTCCAACATTTTCTTGCCTTGCAGCTCCATCCACAGTTTTTGCTTCTGTCACTGAGCTCTGGCAAGGTTCAATACTAAAGTTGCTCGAGGCAGACATCCTTTAATTAGGCTGTCAATGGCAGATTGACAGTTCTCCCAATCAGTAATACATCAACATCAACCTTTTCTACACCTGATTGGACAAATAACCCCCCTCACTGGGCTGGCAGTGGTTTTTGCTCACATTTATCAGGCAAGAAAAACTCGGCAAAGATGTTCCCCAAAATGATTCACCAATAAACACATTTTAGTTGAGATAAACTCTTTGGAGATGTTTTTTATTCTTCCAACAGACCACGTCACGCACTCCATGACTGCTTGGAAGTTTGCAACAGAACTGTGAATCCTCTCCATATGTTGTGCCATATACATTCACTCCCACAGTTAAAAGCTAAAAGTCAGTGTGACGTCTGGGCGCAAGCAAAGCAGCGCTGCTTCCCGATTTGGTTTTGTTCTGTTGTTATGTCACGAGCGACTGGCTGCAGGCTGTGTGGATGAGTGATGAGGAGCGGTGTCTGAGTGAATGGGCTTCAGGGGGGCCGGGGTTGGAAAAAAGAACCACACACACACACCCACACACACACATGAGAAAAGATACAGATGTCTCAACACCAAAAATTCAGACCCTCTCTCTGCCCCCGCCATCTCTGTCTCTTATCTCGCTCTCTTTGTCTCATTTCTCGTCACGCCGCTTCCGGCTGTGTGCAAATTCATTCGCTGCGAAAGTGGAAGGCAGCTCCACCGCGGCGCAGTTTCATTTTGTCTCCTATTCAGTTGGCCACTGACTCCCTGCAATGCCGCCCTCGCCCGCATTTCGTAAGAAATTAAAGATCTCTAATCACTCGTGCAAACTGACACATGAGGGATTCATTGCAAAATCGACCTCACCAGACTTTCTGGGGCTTTCCCACTCTATGGCACTGAGTGGACATCGCCCCGTGGGCTCAGACATTCATGTCTGGTTCGGTTTTGCAGAACTCACATTATGTTTGTCAAAAAAACCCTAACCCTAACCCTAACTTGTGGATTGTGGATCAGCAAAAAGCCTGACCTTAGACGATGTCACAGCTGTTACTTTTAACCAGCATCACAGGAGCACATCTGCTCTTAAATAACACCAATTTTAAATGGCATTGGTCCGGTTTCAGAGGACAGCTTTTGTGTCTACCGGCCATCTTTACGCTCAACATGTATGGGTACGTCCCAAGTCTCTTAATTGCATCCCCATTTCCCTCACTTGCGTCCTTTCCTTGTGTCTTAGTCCCTCCCACCAGGGATGCATGGAGGAAACCATGCAAGGAGAGAGGAACGAGGAAATATGTTTTAAGAGACATGAGACGTCCTTTCCTCAGTTGCGTCACGTGAAGCGACGTCTGTTTCTGATGACGGTGGATCAGCTGATCACAGCTGGATCAGCTGTCAGTCGGCTTTAACAGCTGGAGAGACTTTTGATACATTTGCGTCTGTTCACATGATCACTGTACTTAATAACAGTACCTAATAATACTAATAACTAATAAAGACACACTAATCACCACTGTAGAGGTGTTTCTCTCTGTAGTCTGTTAACAAACTGTGTCCTGTGTTCTGTTTATAAGCGCAGGATCCATTTCTACCAGCGGAATGCGATCGTCTTATTTATGAATTATTTGTGTCTGTATGTTTTGAAATTGTGACTGTGGCGTCATTATTAAATAACCCAGAATATGATTATTGTTTCTCTGAAATGATAAAACTCATCAAACACTCAGGAATGATGTAAAAAGTGTTTCGTCTCTCCAGCTCTCTCTGACTTTAATTGTATTCATAATAAAAGTTATTGAGGGAAACATCAGATCATGAAAACACAAATCTTTCTAATAAATGAAGAAAGTTGTTTGTGGTCCTTTTGTTGTTCAGACTACAATGAACATTTATTTAAACCAGATGGTGAATCAGAAACCTAATCAAATATAAACTTGAGTTTATTCTGTGATCCGTCTTCACTCTGGTATGAAACTCCAGTCAGTCAGTCCGATCGGCTGCAGCGTCCAATCACATAACTGATGAACAATAAGGGGGCGTGTCGGCCGTTAAAAGACTTCCTGGAAGTCTGTTCTCGTGGTTCCTCGCTCATGGCTCCTCCGAGGTCCCTCCTCCCTCCTCCATCCTCGCTCCTCCGAGCTACTTTAGAGCTTTGGGACGGCCGTCAATATGGCGGCGCAGAAACAACTTCCGGTTCAAGCGAGGATCGAGGAGCGAGGAAACGACAATTAAGAGACTTGGGATGTACCCTCAGAAATGAATGTGTACTTATTCAGCTTGAGTGAACGCAGTTATGTGCTTACTGAACTAAAACCGTTCCTTCTTCCGTCTTCTTCCAGATGCGTAGTACTCGAGGTGTTTCTGTTTGGCCCGTGGGATTTGTAGGCGGCAGAGCGTATGAGCGCCCCCTGGTGTCCGGGGGTAAAGTGGTGGGCTGGTACACCGGCTGGAGACCGGACCGAACCTTCGCCACTGACATGGCAGGTAAGGAACGACCCCTAATAAGTAATATAATTACACATTGTGTTATATTACGCTGGTAGTGTTTATTACACATTGTGTTATATTACGCTGGTAGTGTTTATTACACATTGTTTCATTACGTCTCTGCGAGATGCAGTCATCAAACTTTTGAGGTGTGTAGTTGAGATCAAAAGGAAGATGGACGGGATCCAAGCAAGGGTGCCGGAGGAAGGAGGGTAGGAACGGGACGCCCACCCCCCCTCTCTAGTGCCTAATGATTTTAGTTACCCTCTGACCTGTCTTCTAGTGCCGCCTTCAAGACAAGAATTTCCAGTTCATCAACTCTTTTAATTCTAATGACCCATCCATAAATAAAAAATATACATTTTTAGCCCCACTAAACAACAAAACTACTTTGTTTGGTTTAGAAAAAGATTGTTTTTGTGTCAAAATAAGTAAGTTTCTTCCATAATATATGTACGTATGTGTAAGTAGGCTACGTAACAAAAGGAAGGTAAAAGAAGTCAAATTTGATTTTTGCTGTCCTGTGTTTGCTTGACCCATCCATTCACCCTGACCTCCTTCCTATTTGGACGTGGTCTCTATCCATACTACGTCACCTGACGTCTTCAGAGGCAGCCGTGCACGTCCTGACTCAAGATTACTTTGGTTATGTATTTGATTATATATTGAAGTGTATTACTTTTTGTAGGTATAAGTACAAACAGTGAATGAGAACAGCCTGCTCTGGGACGCTGTTGCTCAGGAAGGATCTAGTGAAAGAGGTTGAGACCCTGACTTCATGGAATATAAAGTCTTTGCGTTATCAAATAATGGAAACAAGGCACGATAAGGTATTTACTTGCTTGTTTTCACCGTGAGATTAAATAGATTACTTAAGGTACTTAAGTGAAGAGCAGTGTATGACCTGGGTCACGTTCCATCTCTTTGTTACTCTTTTCTGATTTTTATCTACCACAGCAGGATTGTAAAAATGTTGACCGAGTAGAATCATGTAACATCTGGAGGTAAACACTTGGTGAATGGACCAGTGAAAGACTCTTACTCTGGTTCTGCTGTAGTGTTTTAAACGGTTTAGGAATAAGCGGTGAAAAAGTAGTTCCTCGCTTTTAGTTCTCAACACTTTGTGGAAACGTCAAAAGATTTTATTGATCAGCTCACTGATTACAAACCAGTTTAAGGTCAACTGGCTTTCATCTGAGCAGAGAACAAACAGAAAACAATGCGCTGTGCTCTTTTCCTTCTGTGAGTTTACCTGACGAGATCTATTGAGCCTCTGTTTATTTCAGGGCTTAATTTACCATAAAATGAGATGTGATCTTTCCAATTTAATATTCCGACTGTTGCTCCTCCACACAGGAGCTCCCGTGCTACTCGGCTTGATTGTTTATTCCAGAGATAAATCACAACGCAGGATTGCAGAGTCACGTCGAATTAAGCGGTTCTGAAAAGCGACAGATTAGATGAAATCTGAATCGGAGGAACGCAGCAGTCGGAGGCATCGGGAAGCTGGCCGTTATGTGACACATTTATTCATTTATTGTACAGCGTGTTGTCTCAAAAGGACTCCCAAGGCCTCAATGTAAAGTCAGACAAGTGTGTCCTGCTCTGTTAATGTGCTCAGTACATAGTAACAGTGACGTCTCTTCTGTCTATATTAAAAGGTGTAGACACTGTGTCGTCTTTTTTGAAACATTCTAAAAACTCATGTTATAGTCTTTTCTTCTGTTTTCATTTGTTGCTATTGCTTTCTGAAATAACTTTCTCTAGCAGAAAAATATCACAATTACTATATTTATGATCATTTCTACATTTCAATTCCTGCGAAGCCCAAGTACTAAAATTGTTATTTGATTTTCTCTCAGATTTACATGAGTTACATGAGCTGAGCAACACCACTCTCATAACATTAACTCTGACGCTGGAGCCAGTATGTGAATAGCTTAGCATGTAGCAGAAAGGGTCAAAATACATTGACAGCTTGTGGTTTCAGCAGGAGTTACATGCTGGATCTATTTCTTGGCAAACAACAGCGGAGTCACAGGCAGGTAGCCGGGCACAGTGGTGCTGGGTCAACGGATGTGATGACAGCGATGATGTCACAAAATAATGACACTGCACGACTCCCTCTAACACCACAAAGTATTGCTTTTACATTCATGTTTGAGTGCAGATTAAAACAAACACGATTATTTATATTGTTTATAAAGGAGCTTTAGCGGTATTGGTGTTTTTTTTAACTTCCTGCTGCTTTATGCTAAGCTAGGCTAACGACCTTTAAGATTAGAGTAAATCTAAAATCCAGCAGCAGTGACATGAATGCATGTGGTTGGGGGTAGTGACAGTTTTGATATGGGAGCGCCAAGTCCACAATGTGTCTTGTGGTTATTATTACATCTCCAAATCTCCAGTGTAAAAATCCAATCAGAGCACCAGTGTTCCCCCTCACCTGAGAGAGAATGAATTCATCACGCTGACCAAATAATGACGCCCTGTCGGTCACCACTCATTATGCCACTTCACCCACCCACACATACACTGTATTCAGCATCTCTGTGGGAAATCGCTTCATGTCATTAGACGATTAGATGATGATTGCATGCTCATCAGTCCAAACACATATGCGGACCCAGCCGGAGGGGGGGCACAGGTGCGCTCACACACACACACACACACACACATGCACAGGTCTGCCCCTTGGGATTATTGTTAATTAAACCACGATAACATGAGCCAACCTCTCTTTTTTTCTCTCCTCCACCTTTCCTGCTCCGCCACGAGGCCCGAGATCTCATCTCCTCCATCCTCCTTCCAACCAACCCATTCCACCTAATCGCACACACACACACACACACACTGTAATTATCAGCCTTACTTTAACACTGCACTATATAATTACACTGTCAATTTACCGCCGCTAAGATTTACCGCCGCGGCTGCGCTGCCCGAGCATTTTTCTTTTTTTTTGTTTTAAACTCAGCAAGAACAACAATGGCTGCGGCGTGCGAACGGCCCGAACTTTATTCATTCTTAAATTATTATTCATGGGATTTACAATAGGGCGCTGAGTGCGTGTCCTAATAGTATTGTGTTATACAGCGCTGTATTGTTAGCAGACCACTAAAGCCCCCCATCTCCTGCTCTGTCTCATTTAGCCAGACACAATGGAGCCTGGACAATGATGGCGTGGAGTACTACAGAGTGTGTGTGTGTGTGTGTGTCATTATAGTCAAGTGCACACAGACACACACACACAATTACTACATCACGCATCTATTTGCAAGACACGCAAGCGCACACCTGCCAGCACTTGAATTGATACGAGTAGACAAGCGAACAGAGCTGCATCTTTGCAAAACAGTGCAAGCAAATATGTGGTACTTTTGCCTTGGTAGTGTTCCCTTAGATTGGGACATGAACGTGTTTAACCTGCAGAGTTTATTTCCTGCTCCTGAGATGGTGAGATGAGAGGAGGATAGAGGCAGTGTGCAGGAGCAGTTAAAGATCCTCCTGCACTGAAGTACTGCAGTAGGAGTGGAACTGAAACTGCACAACTGAACAGAGGAAGAAAAACCCGAGGCTGTATATAAGAACTGGAGGTAGTCATCGCGACGTCACCCATTGGTTTGTGGACTGCCGTTTTGAGGACTCAAATTTAAAGTTTTGGCTGTCGCCATCTTGGATTACGGCCGTCGACATGTTGGCTTCATGCAACCAGTGAACAGAAGTTCTGCTGAAAGACTATGAGAAGATATGGAGGTCTGTAATGTCACAATAGCCCTCTATTGAAGACTGTATTTGGATTTACTGCTTACATGAAAACAACTTCTTTTTAAGCCCTTAAAAGAGCAATTATCTTCAGAATCATCACCCAGATTCTCATTGAAAGAAGCTAAATTTGCTAATGAGACCGTTCCAGTGAAAAGTAATGTATTTACTGTGTCTTCTTCTGTTTTTGAATAGACTTCAAGTTTTCCGGGACCCAGTACCCACTGTGGTGGTCATAAGATCAACATTTCTGCTTGTCTTTGTCTCAGTTGTCGGTGCCAGGTGCTTGTTGCCATGGCATTTTTGCACCGCAAGTCTCAGTGGTCGTCTGCCAATCAAACTGTGTGGGTGGTACTGTGTCACCTTTCTCCAGTTGTCTTTATTCAAACGAAACAGAAACCTGTCAGTCGGAGGTTTTTCTAATTTAATAACCACGACCCCGTGTGTTTCAGAGGAGCAGATATACACGTTTGCTGAAGGGCATCTCAGCGGACCTCTGTGGTGTTACATGAACTGGTGACAGAGGGTTAACGCATCAGTTCATTTATCGCCGGCGTATTTTAATACCGCACTGTCGTAGTGTGCTCATCTGTTTTTGCCCTGGAGGTAAAGTCTTTTGTGTTTCATATCGGCCTCTGAATTAAAAATGACTCACATAGCAATGGGATGGAACAGAGGCAGTAAACCTAGAGGGCAACAGAGTGATCACATAGTTCCCTCAGGCTACCAAAGCTTCAGCACCACAATAAGTCAAATCAATACAGCACAAGAAGACTTATGTTTATTCAGTCTTCTTTTACCCTTTTTCACAGATCTGTTTTCTCTTTACTTGATATGTTGGATTTTACGTTGTTTGAAGATATGTAGTATTACAATACAAGACACTGAAAGGTTACACTTTCTTTTGTAAATAAAGGATTTTATCTTCCTTTAGCTCAGAACATTTCGTGGCAATTCCCTCTGCGCACATACAATTTAAAGACACTTGTAGTAAACCATTATATTTTGATATGTATACGGATGGATCTGCTGGCCAGAGGGGTGTCCCACGAAGACCTAGCCTGGTTATGTTCAGAGTTTTGGATTGAAATCGGCTATAAAAAGTGTTCATGAACCTGATTAGAGACCGAATAGATCCGTTGGTTTGAGCGGTACAGATTCTCAAAAAAGGGAATACATTATAAATGCAAGCTTGTTCAGCCATAATGTTGCATTAGTAATGCCACCAAATGAAGCTTTGGAACATACAGTTGCACTTGTACTACAGGCAAATCATTTTTCCTCCAAAAAAGGTAACTTAGCATTCACTGGACACATGCAGTCATATAGGTCAGCCGGGTCAGATGTGAAGTGGGACAAAGTTAGGGAAGAGTCTGGACAGTAGCCTCTCAGCCAAACATGGCTCGGATAAGCTGTGATCTCCATATCGCCGAGGCCGGCTGCGGGTTAGAAGATGCCTATCTTGTAATTGCTCTCATATCTATCCGCTCCACCTGAGTTGCATTCATCTCTGTGATTAGCCTGCAGTATCGCACACAGAGCAGTAATGAGCCTGCGTAACCTAACAACTGTATAGGTGTCGTATCAGGGTCTGTGTGTTTCTTTTGTGGAGGTATTGTGCAACGGTGGGAGTTTGCTGATAGCATTTGAGCTTTTTGTACCTTAAACTTGTAATATTGTTGGGGGGGTCAGTAGTCTGACCCACTGGATGTAGAATGTACAAGGTACAAGCCTTCCACCGTCGCTGCCCAAGACGCTTTTAATTAGTTCAAAGTCAAAATTGCTTGTGTTGTTTTGTTACTCTGTGGTTATCAGTGGCAGTATGACCTTCAGTCTGGAGTCACTGGTTCAGTAAGAGTCTTTCAACTTGCTCTCAGTCACCTTGGTATGTATATTTGTGTCTGTATATGCGAGCAAGTATAAGTTTGGGATGTGTTTGTGACGGTTGACCTCGCCTAGAATGCAGCAGACTTAAGCCTATATATAAGTGTGATGATAAACCAAATCTAATTAGCATGTCTGCAGTTTGTTTCTGCGTGACCCGCGCTGACTCTCACATTACTCAGAGGACTGCTGGCCATGTGTCAGAACCTTTAGAAAATGCTGTTCTGTCAAAGGGGGACAGAGTAAAGAGAGGAGGCGAGGGCGCTGAATTACTGGGGGGTAATTCACCACCAGTACTAATGCACTGATTGCCAAGGCGTGCCACCCACTAACGATTTGCATAAATAAATATTCAGTAATTATGCCGAGACCATGAGCATGGGGAATCACAGCAATTTCTGAAAATATCCTCCCGTCACGTTCTAAACTAAAAACTTCAGCATACCTCGGAGAAATGCTGCACTGCTTAAAAACACAACTACACCTACACTGATATTTTTGCTGTCTTGATGGGGTATTTAAGGACCCTACAGGTTTTAGCCCATTTAAAACAAATGACATTGTCCTTTAAATTACACCATAGTGTTTGGATCTTTCCCACCGTGCAGACAGCCACTGATTTCAGGTTCTAGCCTACGTAATGAACTTGCTGAGAGGCAGTTTTGGTTTTTCCTCAACGTCCATTATGCCTGTGAAAAATAGAAAAGCATAGACCATTTTACAAGGTTTCTGGTTTGGTCATTTTAGGTTTAGCACATGCTAGGTTTAAAGGAATAGTTTACATTTTAGGAAGAAAAATAAAGCCGCACATTGGACGCTTTTGGCACCGTCTTTTGGTTCCTGCTAATGGGCATCTCGTCGGCCATTATCCGGCATATCACTTGCCAAAGAAAAAGAAATGAAGACCAATAATTTGTGATTTCACGTGTTTTGCAACTAAAATCTAAAGTTTTGTTTACAAACCATTAACTCTGTTTCCCTGGTAACCCTGAGGGTTTGCTAATGTCTGGAATAAACATTACCATCCCATGAGACACTTATACAATAGACACATTGTTCAATGCTCCCGTAAATAGGACGGACCTTATACACGACTTGGCAACGGGAGATATTTCTTGTCCGCTCAGCTCATAAAATCCTTTGGCTCAGCTACGAGCCAGAAACTAACTTTATGCTAGCAAGATTCAAAGCCAACAACAATGCGTACGGTTGACAAACAATGGTTTAATTTTATAGTCTGTTCAACAACAGGACAAGCTTGATAAATAGCCATAGCATTGTCCCGAAATCGATATGAATATTTTTGCTACATTTAAATTAGCATAACGCTAGCATGAAGCTTATGTTGTGCTTGCAACATTAGTCAATGGCATTGCGTACGGTTGACAAACATAAATATAATTTGACACTGTTTTAAGACTAGCTAGATATCCAGCCATGTCATTGTCCTCAAATCAATATCATATTTTCACGAACAAATGGGAGGTCATGTGTACTGTTGAATAACGAACGGGAGAGACGATCGCTTATAATGTGTGTCAGTTCCGAGGGGCTCCCTGCAACTTGTGTGTTGCAGTCACCCTGTGGTGTTCAAAGAATGAGGCACAGAAGGACTACACTCATGGTTGTAAATGAGATATTCAAATGTATTTATTTATTCCCTTTAATGTAGCCAACGCATTAGAACGGTAAGCAAACAGTTTAACTGGAGCTGCCTCGTAGGTCTCCATTATCAGGAACCCTGCAGCCAATCAGAATCAACTATTAACCCAGATCATGGTGTAAATCCACATAACCGATGATTATTTATCAAAAATCACATTGTTTGATTGATGCGAATGCAATAATGGTCAACCCTACAATATTGTTGCATTATCATTAACAAGGAATTTCATTTCCTCCACATCGCCTGGCCCTACGTTAGTAGAGTTTCATAGCACTGTTTCAGGCCGTATCATGTTTTAATTGTACTCCCCACGGTATCTCTACATTAGAAAAGGTAAGCAACCCACATACTCATTGAACTGGAGTTACATCCATGTAACCTGGAAGGTGTTCTTGATTTGTCTCACTACTGGATATGAGACAATATGAGCGCAGTGGTCGTGGTGAGCAGTGGGAGTGACTTTGTTGATGTTTGTTACTGAAAAGGAGAAGACCACCGAGAACTCACTTAACGCTGTCTTCGCTATTTCTACCCCAGAATGTGAGAGAGCATCGCTTTTATCCTTACTGCTCGCTTACATTTTGGACGATGGGATAGGATTATTTTCTTAAATTGAAGTGATAATCTGCTTTTACTATAGCTAAAGTAGGACCAAATGGAGGATAATCTATCTATCTTGTGATAAACATATAGTGTGTTCTGGGGGGGAAAAAGTACTGCCAGCGAAATGAACAACAAATGTTGCACACGACTCAATACTTTTCATTCAATCACCAGCTGTTAAAGAGGTCCGACAATCATCGGGTCAATGTGTCAACAACTTGAGGCATTTGGAGGCCAGAGTCTTGGATTTGAAGAGCATCTGTTAATTAATACAAATGCAGAATTACTTCATTTTGCATGAACACACTTGCCAAACACAGTCAAACTGCAGACAGAAGAACGGAGGCCAGCAGAGAGAGACACTTTGCTGAAAATGTGCCACAAAACTACCTCTCTGAAAAAGCCCATCACTTCTATCTAAAACTCCAAGGATTCCTAATCTTTACATGTCACTCATACTCTGAGCACTTTGCCGTGTCAGCAAAGGGTTAGCTGTAGATGTCGAGGCAAACGGATGTTAAAGAGACACATCGCGTGTCACCGTCTGACCCCTGGCTGCGGGGTCGGACATCACATCGGATGTGCGAACGACGTGTTCTCCTCTCACGTGTTGACGGGAGCAAGGTTAAGCGCAGCAGTAGGAGAGGTCAGTCGTAGCTTTTGCGTTTAGTTTGTGGCCTTATTCGATTCATGGAAACAATTATTTGAACATTCAACTCAAAATTGTAACCATTTCTTTTCAACCTTCCAAACATATTTCTGGTTGTACTGCAGGACAGCTAATGTCTTTCCAAGCAATTATGCGGGGGTCACATTTACTCCCACCGTTACCAATTTTTCTAATCAGGTTGATTAAATCTGGTTGCAAGCCAGCCATTAATCCCCACCTCTGCTACAACACACTGGCATCATGAGCTGTTTGACTTCCCTCTGACTTTCTCATGCTTTCCCTTCTCATCTATAGCGCAATTATCACAGGAGAATGGCAGACCCCTGTGGTAAAGGAATTTCATATCAGCCATATTATAGTCATTAGATACACTAATGCACTCTATCATTTTCTGCTGTGATTATAATAGGCTTGTAATGTGCTTTTAATCCATGCTGGCTATAACCTCCCTCTCCCTTTCTCCCTTTCTTTGCTCCCACTCTTCCTCCTCCCCCTCTTCTTCCTTCTCCCTCTCTCTCTTTCTCTCTCTCTCCCCCTCAGGTTTTGCGGTGAACCTCCAGGTGATCCTGGCGAACCCGCGGGCGCAGTTCAAGCGGCGCGGCTCCCAGCCGGGGATGCAGGAGTCCGACTTCCTCAAGCAGATCACCAAGGTCACCGAGTTGGAGCCCAAGGCCAACAATTGCACCCGGGTGAGCAAACCAGACGACGCTTGGCACCGTGGCAACAGACGGAAATGCTTCTGACTATGTAACAATTCGGGTCAAGGGCCTTATGTGGCGCTTACGGCTCCACGCTGTAGTGGAGGACAGTGACTCGTGAAAACTCAAAGGCGTAGATACGTTTAAGCTCAATATTCATTTGGCGAAGCTCATCCTCAATAACTTCTTATCAACCAGATTAGCTGTATAGTGCACAGGGAAGCCTGACGGATGTTCCACAGGTGTTATTTCCACCTCATGGACTGACACAGAAGCATGACAACATGACAGTAGATGGGAAATGAATTCGCTGAAGTCTTTAAAATTGCATTCAAAAATGACCAAAAGAGTTTTTTTGTGAATAGGTTTTTTTATAGACACTTGTCATCTAGACTTCCTCCCACTGCATGCACACCTTCCACTTTTTAAACTATGCATGATGTCCAAATGAGCCATTATAGCCCTTTTTTTTGTCAATAGCTATCTCTGTTTTGTTTTTTTTAATCATAGACACCTCAGGTGCATTAAACGAGATTGGAAGCATTTCGATTGGCTCTCAGCGGCTCTCAACACGGCAACGCCTGAGCCAGCGGCTCGTTGCTAACGGCGCTAACAGAAACAACTACGGCAAACGTGCTGACAGAGCTAACAGTGTTTACCTGGAGGGTGAATGTATGAGAGCAGTGCAGAGCGGCAGCCTTGAGCTCAATGAGGGAACTAATCTGAAGGGCGTCCGTCATTTTGCCAGACTGAAGGCCTTGGCGTGCGTCAGTGACCACTGCAGGTCACAGAGTGCAGGATCTAGAAATCCCGCATTCAGAGAGTCTGGTAAGTCCAGTCTCCAGTGTGTGGCAGCAGAAAGAAAAAAAAGTATCTTCTTTGTTTGTGTTGACATGAAAAATGAAGAGTGGCGGTTCGGTCGGTGTGGTGTGTCTCTTCATGTTTTCTGTCCATGCCCTTTTAAACACGTAATCTATAAACTTGTTCTGTTTGTTAACTATTAAAGACAGTGAGCTGCTGTCTCAGTCCTCATTCCAAATCTCTAAATGTGTTGATCATTTCAAAAATTCTATGATTTAATCAAACGAACTACACTGCTTTAATCCACGTTTTGCTCTCCGTGACAGTAAGTGCAGCCCTGGTGCCTCGGTCCGATCCACGTTTATCTGTCTCCCATTTACAGAGCCAGGGCTGTGTTCAAACACCAGATTGTTGTTATTTTTATTGCACTTCCTGAACGGACAGCTGGCGGACTGTGAGGAGATATTTGCTGAATTCGACAAAAAGTGTGTTGGACTCTGCCTGTAAATGGCCTTTAGCCCATGTTTTAAATTACAATGTAGGTTGACGATAGATTATGACAGAATGTTTTCAAGGAGAGAGTCTAACGCAACCACTGTGCTCGAGTGCACTAGAAGCACGTGCACTAGAAGCACGTGCACTAAAAGCACGTGCACTAAAAACACGTGCACTAAAAACACGTGCACTAAAAGCATGCACGGCCGGCCCGGCTCCGTTTCTTTTGTTAAACACAGGCTTGTAACACAAATCGTGATTTATTATCTGTTTACTTTAGGTACATGGTTGTAGTTTTATGTTTTTTTGTAAACTTTGTTGGAAGATAAACCAAATAATATGCATATGAGAAGCATAAATCTCCATAAAACACATAACAAAGATATTCATGAAGCAATCTCGACTATTTCTGACAACTTTTGTGTTCAAGCCTCAGTATGTATCAGAGATTCATGAAATGAGCAGGCACAGATGGTAGCTTCCCTTGCACTTGTGTTTTAAGGGTCAAAGGTCATGTCTTCATTAAGACAACATGCAGTTTGTGCTCTCTATGAAATCAAAGGGATTTTTCTACATTTCACCTCTCGCAGTCATTGCTGTTTGATTATGCAGGGCAGGGTTGGTCAGTTATATAATAAGCACGTTATCAGACTGCAACCTTCATACTGGAGGTGGATGGCACTGACTAGGGTTTAATAAAAGCCCAGTTGTGTGTGTTTGTGTGTGTGGCAGATATTAAACTGCACTCATAATAATGGCTGCCATCCCAGCAGTAACTAACCCTGGGGTATCTCTCACCACTATTGACAGCATGAGTCATGCTTTAGTCTGGTGGCTCGGGCTAAACTTAGACACACACAGAGCTATGATTGGATAGAAGTAGCATTACAGCGCTATCAATTCTGGTTGTGTGCTTAGACAGCTCAGATCAATGCAGCTCATCTCAAGTCACCACAGCCCCTGTTGGCACTTGGCTTTATGAAGCCACTCATCCTCTTGACAACCATCACGAAGCCGCAAAGGACAAAGGACGATGTATTATAATCCATTTCTCACAAAGGACTGTTGTGAGAAATGGATTATATTACATCTTCATGCAGGAATATGTGAACTAAACGCCACGTCCCTGTTTGCTCCAAACAATCGCAGAGTCTTCAATTTACATTTATTTTTTATTTATTTTTGTTTCAATTGTTTTTAAATTAAATTAATAAATGAAAAAAACAACGACAATCTCATCCGTCAATACTGAGATTGACCATCGTCCATTGATTGTTATCACCCAACATTGGTTGTAAATAGTTGAATGGTGGCCTCTATAATGGCCCATCAGAAGAGCCGATCAGATGATTTACACATTTACAGGAGTTTACACTGAATGGTGATTTCCAATTCTAACACTGAGTAGTGCATTTTATTGTGTTGATATTATACATTTTATAATGTATAATATCAAGAGACTTTTTTTCAACTACAGGCCAAAAAAATCCAGAATTCCGATTTTGGAGATGGACACATAGCAGCAGCAGGGCTTTGGATTTGATTGAATCCTGCTCCTTCACCTGCCATACTCAATGCAAACAGTAAAAGTGCAGCAAGGAACTGCTTCATCTGAAATCTCCATTTACTGTTTCACCGTATGTGTGCAGGTCACACCGTCAACCCTGGTGGGTTATAGGTAAATGTTTCCAGCAGGGAATTGGATAAAGACCCCCCCCCCGGTCTGCTGGATCATCATTTACAGCTGGCTGCTGTCGCCAGCTCTTGTGTTGAAACTATCATCATCATTATCAGCCCCATTACACTAATGGAGGGCCCTGCCGCCGATATTAATACAGGCCATTAGCAGGCTGTGACATCATCAGTCAGCGCCCAGCACCGCATAGACCAAAGGATGCAATATCAGCATTAATCACGCATCACAGTTACAAAAGCGGCGCGGCGTGACATCATCACTCAAGAAGCCACTGTTAGAAGATGTGACACGACCCAGACAGTTCATCTAGTGTACAGTAGTTATTTGAAGAAAAATGCACAAATCTGACAAGTCAGTAAGTTTTGCAAAATGATAGTTGCAAAGACATTTTTGGAAAAGCACGTATTTGGTTGTAAGTTAAGGTAAGGTCTTAAGAAGACCAATAGGACTCTCATGTCTGAGGTAAATATGTTGCTGGAGCTAACATTAGCCTAGTTTAGCATTAAGACTAGAAACAGGGAAACAGCTAAAACAACTCCTCTAAAGCTCACTAATTATGTCTAATTTGTTGAATCCATACACAAATATTATCCAGCAGATAAGAATGTTGTTACTTACCCTTCTCGTCTGGAGGGATTTGCGACGATCAAATTGTCAAACTCAAGGCTTCATAGCGGCAGTCCGTGTACCAGTGGGTGACATCACGCTATGTGCACTTCTTATATCTATGCAATATCTCTGGAGGGAATTTCTTCTAATTTCTGGCATCATTTGTGGCATATGGCTCTGGTAGCGGTAGCGACCTGTCAATCACAAGGTAGAATTTGAAAGAATGCAAGTTTAAAGTCCTTCTGTATTGGCTCCTCTCTTCTGAACCAGAAGGTTGCTATCTGGGTACAGCTCACTCTCCGTCGATGTTCGTGTGAGCTTTTGCACCCAAACAACAGGTTCACAACACCATTGCTCGGGGATGCAACTATGTCACGGCGGGTGTGTCGCTCATGACCAAAAACAGTGCAGTGACAAATTGAAGTTTTTTGCACAATTCCTAGTGAAGCAAAAACCTGAACAGAACTGTAAATACCTGGGCTACTACACCTTGTGCCTGACAGATTCAAGTAACTCTCACGCTTCAGTTACATTCTAAACCACCTTTACTGGTCTGCACAGCTGTGGTTGAAATTATTGGAAATAAAAGCCCACTCCAGCAGCTGTGACACACCCCAGCTCCAGGCTCTATCCACTTTGAGGAATGCATCTACGATCAGATCACAGAGCCCGAATCCCGACCTTGACAATGGAGGGCAGAAGCGCTCATCTGATGGCCGGGTCAGTATCTGCAGACGACTGACAGGAGCTGTAATGTAGTTAGAGCAAGAGAGTAATGGCAACAGACAGCAGTGACAGGACAAGAAAGGAGGGGGGAGGCCAGAACAGATGGAGACAGATGATAGCACAGGAGGAAAAGGAGATAGAGAAGTGAGTAGAGGAGGGTGAGTCAAAGCCTGTGTAAAGAGAATAGGTGAAGTGACTGAAAATGGAAATGAACAAGACGGACGTAACGACACAGAGGACAGAAAAGGGATGCAGCCATGGACTGAAAGACTACACCGCTGTTTATTTCATTTGCATTGGCTCTCAGGTTTCTGCTCATTTTATTTTATTTTTGTGGCTGAATGCATCTCTGACCGCCACAAGATCTGCTTTGGGTGACCCGACCCTTAAAGCATCCTGAGTGCATTGACAAATGGAATTTGTGCGTTTTTTGTCTCTCCGTACATCTTGGGTCTCGAGATTAAAAGTTTGTTCTCGGAACTTGGAAAACAGAAGTTCAAAGTATACCGAGAAGAAAGGGAAATTTACGGTGTCAAATTTTACACTCAGGTGGTTTAGTGTCATCTATTCAGCACCACAGACTAGTTTCGACAAAACTTGGATTTTAGTTATCCTAAAATCAAAAATGATGCCTATTTCCACTTTTATTATAATACAAATAAGAACAAGATCAACCAATACAAATACTGGGCTCTCTACACATCCTTATATTTAGTATATATTTTTATTTATTTTTATAACTGATATAAATGGCGAAAGCGGAGTCTTTCATTTGACAGATATTTCATCAGAGCATCATCAAGGAATGAAGCCCTTACTTCAAATAGTCTTTGCAACGAGGGAAATACCAAAACCCTGTGGCTTTAAACCAACATATTGGCAACAGATAGTTTCAATAAACTGGAATTTAAGTGCAATCATCTGAGATGTATCTTATTTCAAGGTAAAACCTTCCACTGCATCTCCACACATTCTTCCTGCTGACGTGAAGAAACAGGCCTGTCCTCTCTCTCCGTATACTGTTAAGGCAAAAAAAAAAACTCTAACCTAAAGCTTTTTGTCTCCACTTCGCCTCAGGGAGGAAGAGGAAGATAGAGCAGGAAGGAGGACAGAGAGGTAAAAAAAACAAGAGCAAAGCCATCAGAGAAAATAGTGTATCGTGATGAAGAGCGGTGTGAATCCAGGGGTGACGGGGGGGGCACTCTGACTACATGATTAGCGAGTGTGCGCACACACACACACGTGTGTGAACAGACGCACACACGCTCGGCACCATTTTCTTCTGGAGTGATGCTTAAGTGGCTGCTACATTAGCCTCGTTAGATATGCAAAGCGGGCCAATTAGCAGCACAGTGCGCAGGAAGTGACATGTTCCACCTGAAGAAGCCCAGAAACAGCGGCAGCCAGCAATAAATCATGCCTCCATAAGTCTGTATGTGTGTGTGTGTGTATGTGTATGTGTGTGTGTCGCTTTGGACACAGGATTGTCACAAGCGTGAAATATAGGCTCATTAGCCCACTGCTGAAACAAACATTCTCTCCTCCAAATAACCCCACTTGAACTCTCTGAGGAATGAAATGCGTCCCTCTCACCAGAACAGGATCAATCTCTGCATCCATCTCGTTGCTTTTTCTCACCAATATATTGCTGTGAAATTGGCTGCAAACACAAGACAAACGGCTGCAGCGTGCCGCTGTAGATGCAATCCTTTTTCAGGAGGCGTCAGACTCGTTTCCCCCCCCGGTGTACGGAATCCCTCCTGGCGCGCCGGCGAGCTTCAAATTCAACAGCAGGAGGATACAATGCAAATTTGTGTTTCAAAGAATACAGCGGAGTCTTTCATTTGACGGATATTTCATCAGAGCATCATCAAGGAATGAAGCCCTTACTTCAAATAGTCTTTGCAACGAGGGAAATACCAAAACCCTGTGGCTTTAATCCAACATATTGGCCTTTCATTCATACCAGAGCGTAGCCAGCAAGACTGTAGCTAGTGCCCCTCGCCAGGGAATAGGCTCTCTCTGTGAGGAACCTATTACACAATATCAATTTAATACTGATGCCTCTATATGACCAACATGAGTAAACGAGACCATCAGAGAGAAGATAACAATATTTCTATATAGTTATTCTCAATGCTCGTCATCGGTGCCACCGGGTGGAAACTTCTTCAGCTCAGACTCTAGCGGTCCCCACTGGGAGCCAACGATGA
Organism: Anarhichas minor; assembly: GCF_050575085.1. Taxonomy (NCBI): domain Eukaryota; kingdom Metazoa; phylum Chordata; class Actinopteri; order Perciformes; family Anarhichadidae; genus Anarhichas; species Anarhichas minor. The sequence continues at coordinate 3,469,976 of NW_027466504.1, forward strand.
CGCAATGCTGCTGGAGACCCCGCGGGAGAGAAGGACGGCGCGGGAGAACCAGAACCGGGACTGTCAAACCCCCAGTGCAGTAGAATGAGAGGTTATCTAAAGGGATTCTGCTGCTCGTAAATACTACCACTTATGACTGCAAAATCAACACAAAATAAAACTTCCTTGAAGTATCTTTAATAGGCTGTGTATAAATGTCATTGGGTTGCATTTTTTTGGTAATATTTCAAAATGAAAGTATTAAATAGTATTTGTTAAAAAAATAAAAACAATTCTCTCCTTATTTGGGGCGCCCATTTGGATGATGATGTGTCGCCTCTGCCGCATATGCCTCGGGCCGTCTCTGGTTGCCAGTCAGTGTAAGTCACCTCTGATGTAATGGAGGTTCCTCCCATACTTAGCTGCAGCGGCGTCCGTCAGTATAATCTCACCCAGCAGGTAGCAGATCTTTGTGTCAAAATGTCTCTTAGAACCTTTAACTTGATTGAGTATTCAAGTACAATCTCGTTATTACGGGTAGGAGAGATAACCAATACTATAAACATGAGACCCAAATTGTAAAAAACTAAAATGATCCTTTAACCTGCAATTCTCAGTGTGTTTCAGTGTTTTCCACAAACAAAATGTCAGGTTTCAGCAGCTTTAATACAAAAAAAAACATCAACCTAAGTCTTTGTTCGTACACACTATCTGTACAGCTCTGCCATCCACCTGCCTCCGTGCTGTATTCATCCAAGCACGACCGCCTGTTCATGCTTTATTTAGAGCCCAGCATTTCCACCGTCAGCAGTTTCCCACTCACACCTTTTTCTTTCTTGTCTTTTTCAGGTGCTGGTTTGGCACACTCGCACGGAGAAACCGCACCTCGCCAATGAGCCCAAACATCGGAAAGACACCGTGGTCATCGAGGTGTGAGAGGAGGAGCCGAGCAGCGGATCCGAAACCAGACGCCGACTGTGGCTGCCTGTCATCCCTTTGGCCGGGACTAACGACAGCATGGGTTGATACAATCTGTTCACGCTGGACACAGACTCTAAAGGAGCTGCATGATTCAAGACCTCTGGCCGGCTTCTTGTTTTGTTCAGTTTTTACAAAAACTGGGATGAGTCGGCCTGTTAATTTCCCTCCATCCACGGATTGTCGATGTGAAAAGTATAAATGTAAAAAAAATATATCATGTTGCTGAAGTGCCATGTGAATGATTTATGTCATTTTAATCATTAATACATCATTGTCAAATGAACTGTGATTCTGTGATGTGATTACCGTACAAACAGTCCAGATAACGCCTCCATCTTATGGCAGTGGTATTGCAACGCTGTTTCTTTAACAGCAGAAAAGAAAATTGATACCGATTTCCTGGTTAATTTAGTATGAAGCTGGTATCAGGATGCTGTTAGCATAAAGCTAGCTTAGCAGGAAGACTGTAAACAGCTAGCCCGCCCTCTCAATACTTCAACAGTATGCCTAGCAGCGCATGCTAACACTTTTAAATCATTCTTTAACCTGCACATTAGCAGAAATTCTAAACTGACAATTTGTGGCTTTAAGGGAAGTTACGCGGACTCACTTTTTCTTTGGGAACAACAGCTAGCAAGCTACGCAGAAGTACCAACAGATAAACTGGTGTTCATCAAGTAATATCTCGTAACTACACGTTACACGTAATAACGTTTTAAACAAGCTAGAAACAATGTGTTAATTAGCTGTAAAGGTGTTGGTAGAGTTATTTTTGAAGTACAGAGAGAGATAAGCTATCTGCGTTCTCCTGCTTCCAGTCCTGATGCAAAGCTAGACTTACTGACCAGATTAAAAGTGTTGGACAAGATTTCTTTTTGAAATCAACTTTTCACTCCTTTTATCATCTGCCAAAAGGTGTGTTTGTTCCTGAAGAACGTCACCCTCTTCATGTTTTCACACCTGTAAAATGTCAAAAAGCAGCTCCCGTCTTTGTTTAAATGAATCACATTAATGTCTCAGAGTTGACGCGGTAAAGATTCATCGATGCACAAAGGCTGATTCTCCTTTACACCCTGAACTGATCATACGCCATGATCTGGATCAACCTCCGTCGCCCTCTCATTGTGTGCATCTTAAGTGTGCAATCAGGTTTGGAAGCGACATGGGCGACGTGAAAAGTGATGTTTCAAGCTGGCATCAATAATGCAGAGCGTGAGGGCGAACAACAAAGAGAACTCACCTCACAAGCGAACACACTTGCCGGCAGAAGGAATGAATCGAGGAGACAGGATATAAACAGCACATCAGACGGGCTTCTAGTTTCACAGCTCAAATGTGAAAGAACCATTTTTCTTCAGGGTATTTTATCGGCACTATTGTCCTGATCACCGAAGTTTAGAGGGCGCTGTGTGGGTGTATGATGTAAACAGGAGGAAAGAAAACAGGAGGAAATCCAGGAGTAAACAGCCTTTATTTCAAATGACCTTCTCGGAGTAAACAAAATATAAAATCCTCATTTTCACCTCTTATAATGTTGTTGTAGGAGGCCTCTGATGCAGAGCTTCATAGGGTTTTTTATGACACAGATTTGCGCCAGGCAGCGGGGAAATTCACCAGATCGATGTTATGAACCTAGACACGACAGCGTTTGGTTTTCCGACCAACCTGGGAGTTCCACAACATGTACGAAGCAGCAGCAGCGGTTATTTCAGCCATATTGGATGACACGTTGGTATCTACATTGAGGTAAGTCACCCGCCCCCAAAGACTAGCATTACAGTTGCTCCAAGCTCAAACCGGAATCACATCTTTGGACACAAACTTTTGGATGTACTTCCTTTGTGATGTCCGGACCAGAAAAACCAGTATTGGGACGAATAAAATCATTTTTCAGCCAGTTGGTTGTTGCGTTCTTAGTCCAATAAAACAAAGATGAGCTTGAAGGAAAGTTTGCCGGTCGTGTGAGTTCATGGCCATCTACTATCCAATAGCATTGCCAGGATAAACAATAGCACCCATTGACTATGTATTAAAATAGATATTTACCAATCTTTTTAGGCTAGCTAACAGTGATTCTTTTTTTACATTTTTGCCGCTGTGGCCATACAGGTTTCAAAGATTATTGGACAATGACGAACACAGATTTGTTTTTGACGTAAACCACTTTTCATTAGAAATTTACCTGAAGGACATATTAGATGTATTGAATATGTATCTGTTGGTCACACTAGCCACATGTGTAACACTGGAAGACTTAGAACACATTATCATGTGTTGCAATAAAGATAACTCAGAGATGGAGACATAAAGAAATATGACCACATGAGACAGAGCAGGAGTGGAGTTTATAATCATTACTGAGGTCATAAAATACTGTCAGGATTAGGAAACAGGATGTAGCTTTTTCATTTTATTTATTCATGTTTAATTTATTACTTTCTTTCTTTGTTTCTTTTCTTTCTGTTAGTCAGTAGTCAGACATTATGCTATTATTCGACAGGTGGCGGTATGCAAAGTATGTAAAGTTATGTAAAGTTGGTAAAGTTATGTAAAGTTGGTAAAGTTATGTAAAGTTGGTTTGCAATCTGCCAACTAACACCAGATTACCACACAGAAGAAAAAGACTCGACGTAATGCATCTTGGGATAACGTCCATCTTGCCCTTAGGAGTTGTTGAGCTGCTAACCGCGACAAAAACTCCACTGAAAAAAGTTAACTAATCACAGAAAACAGTATGTGTTGGATTTATACATTTTATAAAGTCTCTACTACTGATCCATGCTGATGAAGCTTCTGAACGCTGTGTATCTGGCATTGTATTCTATCCTTTTGTTCTTTTTATGTCTGCATTGTGAAGCACTTTGTAATTGCTGCTTGTACTATAAAAATATAATATTATTATTATCAACCTTCCACAATGTTAAAAGATTAAACCTTCATTGCAGGGCATGAGACTAAAAGCCTTCAATCTAGTGTTCAATATTACAATCAAACAGAAAATAATTAACAAAACTAAAAGCCAGTCAGCTCTTTGATGAGGTGAGAGCGAGCGTTTCCCACCATGCCCTTGGTCTTGGGTGTCGGCGGAAAGCTAGGTTGTGGTCGAAAAGTCCTTTTTGCTGCGGAAGGTTCCTTACTGAGTGAAATGACCCGGAAGTTTCTAAGTGGCCGCCTTGATAAGAGCTGTTTGAATTCTCTGAATGCTAAGGAAAGGTGCTTCGATGCTTCCATTATTAGCTCCTTTTTCAAAGGAAACACTGGAACATCCTTTTCCAAAGGAAAGAAGATAATGCCGCCCCACAATTCCCTGTGGCGGCAACGTTTAAAGTGACGCATCATTCTGCCGTCCATGAAAACAAACAATGCTTATCTTATACAGTTATCTTCCTACAGGCATAAACTATAAACGATTCATAACGATAAAAATGAATTGACAGTCACAACCCTTCCGTTTAATTTTATATGTATTTATTTACTTCGAACATGTAACAAATAAGTTAAAAAAAACAATACGAAATAAAATAAACAGTAAATATAGCTTCATTGTAGTTTCTCCACAGCAGACCTACGTCAGTGACATCCGCCGCCGCATCTCGATTACAGTGTAGCTTAGTGAAAGTGGAGTCGGATTCTCTGAGCACCACGGTTGTCTTTTCCTAAATCCTTCTGAATTTTCCTTCACATCTTTCAAGGTCAAGGAAAAGTGGTTAGGAATAAAAGTTAGGAGGCCAAACTCTATAAACTGCTGCCTGCCTCGATCTTGCGAGTCCGACACAATTGTAACCGGCATGCATTTTGCGGCGATCCTCGGTGAACCATTCTGCACAGGCCTGGCTCATCTGGATCTGCTTCATTTAAATTCACTCGCCGCTCCACTTTCTAACGTCACATGCAGTCCCTGCTCCCTGCGAAACCTGTTGGGATCGCCTGCAAAAAACGTTAAAGAGGCAAATGACGCAATGCAAAAATGCAAATTTGCCTCATTCACGTATAGAAATTCGCATGACGCTGTGTCGCAAAAGCCTATCAGCATTGAGATTCTCCTCCTGTCATCACTGACGTGCTGACGTTGTTGAATCAGAAGCCGTAGGTGTTCACCTAGAGACAACTAACAAAACATGAATTCAGACTTTTTACAAATCGGCATCATGATGTAGTTATTTCGGCATTCTCTTTTATCCGTTTATTGCAATTAAATCACAGCAAAATCTTTACTGTGGGTTCATACCGCTGTAGTAAACCAGCTGATGTGTGGCTTGCTCGATGCAGTGAATACAGCTTGAGGAAATTCACGGAGAGGGCCTCCGGATGATGTTATGAACCCAGACAAGATGGTATTTAGTTTCCCGGGATATCGGGGCCTTCTACAACATGTACAAAGTAGCAATAGTGGTTATTTCAGCCATGATTGATGAAACGTCTACACGCTGCTCTCCGGAGCTTCTAGTGCGAATGATGTGAAGAAACACAAATGATCCTCTCGAGTAAACTCTCCCACGAGTAATGCAAGGTGAAAATTGGCTTTGCGTTTGGTTTGAACACAGCATAACACATCTCATTATAGTTTTGTGACAGCTGGAATAATATTGAACCCCGGCGGCAACCTCGAAGTATTTTCAAACTTGTATTCTCTCTACTGACCACAGGAGCCGACTCCTCGGGGGGAAAAAAGAAGTCTGATTGTATAGAAAGAAGTCTATGAGAAAATGCTACCAGAGCCGTATATGGCGTCAGTGACTATTCTTCCTATAATTGAAGGCAGATGGGATCCCAATGTCACATAAATGGGCCATTTAGTGTTTCCTATTAACACACTTTCATACAAGCTTAATTATATTAAAATGATGAGTTAGTTAACGACAGAATGAATGGAAATGAAAGATAATTTATCAGTGAAAATATCCACTTTATATTTCATACACCTAACCCAGGGGTCGGCAACCTTTTCTATCCAAAGAGCCATTTTGTCCTATTTTCCACCAAATAAAATTCGTCTGGATCCGCAAAAGCTATTTGATATCACAGCTTATAAAGTTTTGTATATAGTTATATTATATATACAAAAACTATAGTTTGTTGTATTTATGAAATTATAGAACAAGAATAAAGACAATTCTTGACATGTTATTGCTATTTTACCTGATATAACAATATCAAACTCTTATGAAGAGAGTTTGCTGCAGCAGTTGAGAAATCGCTCTTTTTCGCTCATCTCCAGCGTGACACTTCAGTAAATACTGTTTTTTGTTGTTTGCAAATTTCTTGCCTCATTTCAAGCATACAGGTAAACCAGCATAGTTGGCAGTGAAAGCAAATGAATACGTCAGAATTAAACTCTCTATTTTGACATTTCTTTTTTTGGATTCATCCATTGATAGGTTACAGAGGGCGGGGGTCTGCAAATCATTACCATGGTGGTGATTACCATCACCACCTGCAGGGAAAGGCGCTTGACAGCGACATAATAGGATGTGACGCACATTTTAGTTCACAAAATATTAAAACATTTTTTATTTTCAGTGACACAGTATCGCCTCAAACTCCAAGATAAGAGTTCCCTTTGAAAGATTGTCCACTGTGCAAAAAAAAAAAAAAAAGCTTTGAGGAGGACGGACACAAAACGGAGGACCTTCCTGTTCTTATTAATGCTTATTTTGTTCTGCACAACTATTGTGAAATCCACACACATAAACTATAAAGGAACAAAAGCAGTAATTGCTCTCCAGTAGGACAGAGACTTCAGCCACCAGCAGAGCTACGAGTGAGAACAGACGACACCGAGGAAACGAGTGAGACGTGCGTTGACCACATTTATGGACCCATAATCTAGTAAACGTTTATGTGTAAGTGTTGATATTAAAGTAAATGTGGTGAGAGAGAGAGAGAGATAGAGCAAGAACCGCAGCGTTGTAACTAAGTCTGAAAAATATAACCTCTAAAACTTTACAGGTCTGTTTGAGTTTATAGAGGAAGATTTTAGAGGAAGATCTTAAGTATCAAACACAACCTTTCATTCTTAAAGACTACTTTATTACTCTGTCGTACTTTTTTTAACTAAGCAACCAATCTATTTCCTGTTTACACCGGCACCCACCCACATGCCCAGTGTACGTGAATAGTCACGTGATATTCGTTTTCAGCCGTTTTCGTCTGGACAGAGATCATCTCAAAAACGATGCTGAAACGCCGTGTAGTTTGTTTGTTAAAACTCCGTTTTAAAACGAAAACGTAGTAGTGTGGATGTAGTCTCAGGGAGGCTGAAGGGGCTGAAGAACCGCATGTGGCTCGCCGACCCCTGACCTAGGATGATTCAACTTGAAATGAATGCAACTCAAAATTCGGATGACTTTATTTGTTCTGTTCCATCATATACGGTAGCAGGTGGACTGGTGTTTACACGGTCAGTGGAAACTATGGAAGTTGTCACGTTCGTGCAAATCCTGCAGATCTGTCATTTTATCCACGGACATTATGAAATTCTCCACTTTCCACGGTTGTCTTCTTCGCTGAATTTTTTGGAAGATTGCAATGGCAACTTTTAGGTGCATGGCGCCAACTTCCGCACCAAAGTATGATGATATGATGATGCAGTTTTCATTAGTCTGTAATACACTTTCCAATGTCCAATGAATAATAAAATATTATTCATATAACACAAATCATTCCAGTGCTCCGTCATGATTATAAACTGCACTCCTGCTCCGTCTCATGCACTATAGTTTTCATGTCTTCCTCTGTGAATTATATTTATTGCAATGCATAACAAAACAACAATATTCTATACCATTATCGATACCACAGGAAATAATTGACACAACATTGAGGGCATCAAATCTGAGATCTTTATTAAAAGATAAACAGCAATGTGTGTGTGTGTGTGTGTGTGTGTGAACTCGCCGTTGGAGACAAGAGAGAGCAGAAAGGCAGCCCAGCTGGTACCTGTGTATCCATACTGTTGAAAATGAGTATTGAAACCGTTTCAAATATTCAGTAGCGACATGTATTGATACTACTGATCCCACTAGTATGCATGTTTATTCATTTCTACTCTTGCTCCTCTGATCTTAAGTCTGAATAAACGAGGACTGGACAGTGGCGATGGGACCCATCCAGCGTTTTTCATGCAGGTCCCCTTTTGCTAGCGCTGCCCAATCCTCCTCTTCCCCCACCCCCACCCCCACCATCGTCTAGCCCTCTGATTGGTCCCCCAGGTTTATTTGCTTCAGAATAACTGTGCTTCTCTTGTACCGCACACAACGAAACACCACAACAAAGATGGTGGATGGTAGAATATACAGTTACAGCATCACACATGAGGGGAGCAACATTGGTCCAGTTTTTTTTTTTTAAAGAAAAAAAAGATTGTAGAAGTCCTCCCCAGCAGTTGGAACAGTTTATTCGTCTCTGCCGTTCCCATTAAAACAACCCGACTGACGAAACCACGACACAGCCGGAGGTACGATACTACCTACTAAAGTGCAGTAAAGACATACTGCTGCGATTCCAGTAGTGCATTATATTCGGCGGGGAGCGCAGGGGAAACAGCTCATTTCTATAACAAGGCAAGTTTTCAATGGCTCGGAGCCCAGGGTCTACTGAACCCAGCTCGTTAGGCTTTAAAACACCACAGCGTGGCTACAGAGGACCCAGAGGCTCCCAGCAATCACTTAAAGGGAACCTCCTGGGTTGTTTTCAACCAGCTCGCCGTATGACAAACAGCATTGTATCATCTGCATATTAATATAATAATATACTAGTGATACTACGAGTGTTGTCACATCCAGAGTAGGGTTAATATTCATTCGTGGTTCCAAACCTTCTTCAGCTTTTTGACTCTTTTAAGGGAATGTCTTCCTGCAACTCGGGCTTGACAAACGTTGTTATTAATTGGAGTATCTGTTGTTACAATGTGTGTAAAATGTCTACACAGTGAATACTGAGTTATTGTATTTTTATATTTTTAGTCAATTGATGAAGCTTTTGAGGTTAAGATTTTTGAAACTTTGGATAGAGCCAGGCTGTTTCCCCCTGCTGTCTTGAAGCTAAGCTAGGCTAATCGCCTTCTGGCTCCAGCTCGATACCAAGCAAACCGACATGAGATTGTCTGTGGTATCATCAACGTTGGTAATCTTTTGTAAGTCGTTGTATGGTCTGACTGATATTGCTTTATAACGAAGAAAACTTTTTGAATTATTTTCTATTACAATTATTTTCTATTTTTCCTTCCTGACACAGATTCCGATACCTGAACTTAAGTATCAATCAGATACCAGTGTGTTCAGAATTTTGCCAAATTGCTGAAATTTTGCTAGCTCTGGCTAACTTTACATCGTCACTAGCACCTGCCCAATCACTACTGAGCATGTGCATGAAGCAAGACGGCTCACCCGTTGGCTATTTCCACCATCGGTTTCCACGCAGCGATTGTTTTTTTCCCCGGAGCTGATGGCGAGTGAGCAGTCTCGCTTCTCTCTCATCTCTGTTAAGAGTTGACGATGTGCCGTACAGGTCGGTCAGCGAGTGATGTGACGTGTTGTTGTTCCGGTGTGGCGTAAACGAGCTTATAAATGATACGATAACGTGATATCGGATTGGTGCAGGGACTCGCCGATACCAAAGGCATTTCTGATACTGGTATTAATATCGTAACAACTCTAGTTTGATTATGTGTATGAGCTATGAGAAGTTCAATCAGTGGTTAAGCTGTTAAAAGGTTTAAGTTCAATAACTTTTAGAGTCCTTGGAGGCAAGACTTTCTTGTTCCCTATCTTAATGATCTTACTCATGTGCAGTTCTGACTCAACCTCAAGGTTCGGAGCCACTGGTGTGTCTGCTCTGTAGAGCTGATCAGTGGACCATTGGCTGCTGTGGGAGAAAAAACAACAACTTGAAGTTGTCGTAATGAGACACTATTTGACTGCTGAAAGGTTTCAAATTCTTTGTATGAAACTGGTCAAATTACATGACAGTGACTCGGAACAAAATGACATCGGCCGTAAGCAGCTTCAAACCCCGTAAAGTTACCTGGACAACGCCACCTCTGGAACGTCAACGAGGTCAAACCAGAATCAAAGTAATCGAGAGGAGAAGGGCTTCAAGCTCTCTCCTATGGCTCTGAAAACAGTGGGAGGTTCACATCATAGTCACATAAATACAGTACTGTTCAGACGACTATCTGCCCTACAGAGAGGGGGGGGTTACAATATACACAGCAGAGGGAGGGACCAACCACAAGATAGCCATATCTACTGTAGGTATTGAAAGACTATTCACTAACTATCCATTTTGGTAAGGATACAATATTACTATAATAGACACTGGAATCTTTCAGATTCTGCTGTTTGGTCACAACAGAGAAAATCAAGGCGGGAAACGACAGCTGCCAGACTGTCTTATTTCCCCCGCTCCATCCAGTGTGATGTCATCTTGTCTTATTAAAGGAATTACGGTGGGTAGTTTTTTTTTTTTTTTTTTTCTTTTTTGCGGCTGGGGGGGCATTAAAGGCAGTTGAACTGCCCCTGTTGTGCGTTCTTTATTCGGAGCTGGGTGGGTCAGGAGCACATTTTTGGGCTGTTTTTGTTGCCATATGACTGCCCTCCGTTCAACCCCACCACACCCCCACACACTCTCCTCCTCCGGACCTCCTGCTTGTCACTTCCACAGCTGAGTGCTGAGGGTCTGGCCAGAAGCCGGCGGGGGAGCCACGGGCCAGCCGGCTGCGGGGGCCCCTGACTGGCCACCACTCACAGCCATGCCTGACATCTGCTGAGTCATCTGAGTGAGAAAAGATGGGGGGGAGAAGAGAGAGAGAGAGGGAAGTCACTGTTGAAATACATCAGAGCTGCAGAAGACAGCTATTCCCTCATCCAAGAGGCAGGGGTGGGGTGGAGGGGGGGACTCACCGACCTCTAGCTCAACTCCCTCGCTTTTTACCTTCGACTCCGCTCTTAAAGCACCCCCCCCCCCACACACTTCTCTGCTCCCCTTCTCCGGCCTTATCTATTATGAATGTTCTTGGGTGCAGCGCTTCTCGTTTATCTGGTCATCTGAGAGATGGTGGCTGAGTGCGTGCGATGGTATGTGTATGTATGTGTGTGTGTGTGTGTGTGTGTGTGTGTGGTTATGCGTCGTGGAACCGAACGCTCGTTCATCAAGTCACCATTCCATGACGTCTCCCTGCGCAACACACACACAGACACACACACACATACACTTTGACTGTGTGTGTGTCTCAGTGGTGATTTATGATCTTTCATTAACCTCCCTGGATGTCAAGATGCTGACAACTAGTTTGAATGCTGATTGCAACCCAACCCCCCCCAGCCACCTGTCAATCACAAGGTAGCCCCGCCCTAAAGCATACACCTCTTTATGGTCTATTTGACTCTAAATGGACCATCATTTACTAAATGAACATCATGCTGTATTGAAGAAGACTTGAAACTAATAATTGAGACTATAAACTCATGTTTACTGAGGGAATAAATCAAGTGAGAAGTAGAGTAATTTTCTCATAGACTTCTATACAACCAGAGGAGTCGCCCCCTGATGGACATTAGAGAGAATGCAGGTTGAAGGTACTTCTGCATTGGCTGTACTTTATAGACCCAGAGTTTGCTGCCTGGTTATAAGTAGGCAACAGTTATCAGAACAATGCCAACATTCAGGCTTCCTTATATGACTCAAATACTGCAAATATATTTGGTGACCCTAACAAAACCTCCCGCGACCCCTCCGTGGGTCCCGACCCGTTCTTTGTGAATGCTTAATGTATACTATACTTTACTCCTACCGGTCATGTGTCACTCACAGCTGGTTCTACATTTTAAACTGACCACACCCCACTGCATCAAAGACTCCCTCCAAATGTTGGGTAATTCATCACACATCTCGTCATTTCTTTGTACTTAGGGATAAGAAAGTGACTTGACAGAATTTAAGAAAAAAATGATACAGTAACCTTGGTGACCAAACACATTGAATAGTTAATTGAATAGTTTTTTTTCTTGTGATTTAAAGAGGCTGAAAGGGGGCGAGGTCATAGATGCACTGAAGAAAATAGCAGTAAATAGTGGAAGACCATATATTAAATGTTTGGACCAGGATAATGGAGGTGCGGAGGAAATGAGACACTTTTATGTGGGTTACTAGACTCACAGTAAACAGGGAAGTGTGCTTCATAAAAGATTCATGTGCAGAGAAACTGGAGAGGAATTACAATCAGCCAGATGTTAAAATGAGTTTATCAATTACGCACCACCTATCTGAGTGTTACCTGGCTCATGCTCCACTGTCCTTGCTGCATGCAGTACATATTCTGCCCTTGGTTGGCTGGCATCCCGCCCTGCTGTTGCATGCCCACGTAGCCGCCGTTGGGCAGAGCCACGCCGGACATCACGGCCCCTCCGCCCATCATGGTGGCGGTGGTGGGTGGGACGGCTCCGGCCGCCCCTGGAGCGAAACCCTGCGGGGTGGACTGCATCTGAGGCTGGCCCACGTACATTCCTGCTGGTGCAAAGACACGCACACGTGTACACACACACACACACACGTTAACTTTCCTACTACATGGCTTATTTTCAACTCAACATAACAGAGCTGTGTTGAAATAAATAAATAGTTTTCCAGAATCCAGTGTTGCTTTGATTCAGATATGTAGAAAAATAAGGAATTTAAAGAGTAAATAGTTCGTCTTTAAAATCCAAATATAAGAAATCTGAAACTTCCACATCAGAGCTAAAATGTTCAAGACACTTTAAAACACTACGCATGGCCACTATAGCTACTAACTATGTCTTGTTATTGTACTTCATTGCCTGATGTGTTCGGGTGTGTTATACAGTTATAATCCTTAATAACTGCATTATAAAACAACCCAGTCTTCACACTATTTATCTTTTTTCCTGCAATGTATTCACATTCTGTAATTATCTATCTAAACAGTATTTTTCCTTGTTAGTGGCGGAGTCCACCATTCCCTCTGGATTGAAATGTGTGGATTCACAGGTAACTATGCTGCATGTAGTTCCACATTAATGTTCAGTTCTTCATCTTATTAATAGAAGTCTCACTCTCAGTCGCCTAACGCAAACAGAACATTTCCTGCTGCTTCATATTAAAAGCATTCAACTGGCAAAAAAACAAACAAGAAAAAACGGGGAGGGGGGGCTTTTATTGTGAAGCAGCTGTAAGGGGTTTGGCAGTGGCGGGCCGTGCATTTTATACCTGGGCCTTCATTGCTGTCCTGCAGCTGAAACACAGCTACTGTTATTATTTGTTTCACTGTTATGTAAAAATGAAGCCAACACCTATCTGCAGAGAATACGCCGGGAGTGCGTCTCCTCTCTGCTCTGACTGCAGCTGGGACTGCTGCGCGAGTTACCTCCTGTGAGCTTTGGGGCGGCGGAGGGGCAGCACCCGCTGCTCGTTCACGACAGTAACTGTAGAACGGTAGTCCTTTAACATCACAAAAGTCTCCAATAACACCAGAACAAGTCGCTAGATTTGTCGCTAGTAGCTTTTGACAAAAAAATTCGCCATGAGGGTTTAGAAAGTCACCAGATTTAGCGAGAAAGTCGCCAGGTTGCCAACACTGGCACCGGCTAAATATGTCCCCAGAGCAACACTGGACATAACAATGGTTCTGATCACATATTAAACCAAACAAAAATCCAATCTTCATAAAAACAAGTTGTACAAAAAATAATATATAAACAAGCATCTTAAAGATACTGCAGATGTAAAAACAAACGCATTTAACTTGCCAGAGCTGCTGTTCACTATTTAAAGACAAAGTGCATCCTCCTTTCTTTGTTAAAGAGTTTAATCTCACGGGTTGTTCAGTACATCCGTGCGTTTTAGTTCCAGTAAGAAGTCCTTCTCGATTCATGGACGCCAGTGAAGACGGTCGAGCCTCCCCAGTTGTATTTCTTGAATAGGTTTTAATGCGTTTGAGGCTGAAAATGTCCGCTCAACAGAGGCAGCAGATATTGGCATTGTCACCGCCCAACACGTCAGGCTAGCCCACTGACCAATCACGTACTTGTAGGCCAACTAGCAGGCTCTGGCACGTCAAAGAATACGCCCAACATGTCAAACTAAAGATCTGATTGGTTGAACACTATGACAATCAACAATATCGTCCCCATTCACTTAAACTGCAAAGGGATGCACTTGTGCGTCTGCAGGCCTCTGCCTCTCTTCTTACCCAGAGACACAGAGGTGACGTCTGATTGGATAAAAGCTCTACTTAAAACAAGCTGCACTGGAAGCAGAGCAACTGAGGAAGACAGTAGCTGTGTAATGAGAAAATAAGACAATGGGAAAAATATTTTTATAAATTATAATACATGTAGTGTATTTAAGAAAAATTTTTCAATTATAAAATAGATATAACTTTGTGATTCTGTTTAGACCAGCAGAGAAGGCCTTGCTGGCCCTGACGGCCCACCACTGGGGTTTGGCACCACTGTTAACCCTTGATGGGTCTAACTGAGGATCTGTGTTGTTAAAGTGAACTCCAACCGGGGCTTCAAAATCAATCGGGACTAAAAAAACGATTGTACCTTTAAAGTCACAACAACATTAGACCTAACTAAATGAGAATGTGGCCAGACTCGGCCCATTTTCACATCAAAAAGTAGAAACACTTTTTTATTACTGCCTCTAAAGATGAATCTGAATCCGCAGAATTACGCATATTTCATAAAGAAACACCCATCAGCACCGCATGAGACCACTGTGGGAAAATAAGACACACATTTATCCGTGTTTTTTTTTTTCTTTTACTGAGTGGGAAGACCTCAAGGAACAGAAAACTTATTTGAATGGACAAAATATCCTCTGATATGATTAAATGATTAAATGATTTGTTTGGCCACTTTGGGGGCGGCGCAACAAGCTATACACACAAAAACGGACATTTTATCCTCGTATAAAGTTGATATGGCGAACATGGTAGCAACCAGACTTGTGTTGGTTGCCACAGACTCCTGAGGAAAATATCTGGCTAGTCGCTCACTTTGTCTGTCTTCTGTTTGGTGCAGATAGTATAGTGTAGTGGGTTTAACAGACCCTGTTTATGTTCAAAATAGCTGATAAGACTGAACTAAAACAGTAAAGTTGAGCGCTGTAAAACCAAAAACGATAAGCTGAAAGACGCCAAAATGAAATAGGTAAGATGCTACCTGGTGTTGAGGCGGTTTGTCGCACACTGTAGCTGTACACAACAGTATGAAAGCTTTGGTTGAGTACGTGAGATGCCAACAGTAGACGTTATTTTACCCAGAAGTCTTTGCATGTTGGGGTTATTTGCTGCAGTTGAACAGATTAAAGGAGCGCATGTTGAAATAGATTCAAATTAGTTTGGTGTGAACACATTCTAGCCCCACGGTTCCACGTAGATGCTGGATGAGACGATCCAGCTCAACTGACTGGACGCGGACGAGAAAGGGTTTAGTGAAAACGCTGCCTGTGTGTGTGTGTGTGTGCACGTGAGCGTGCGTCACCTTGCCCTGGAGCAGGCTGTTGCTGGCTCTGCGGCTGACTGGCCACTGAACTGCTGGCGTACAGAGACAGGATGGAGTCCTTAGATAGAAGCTTCTTCTTCTCCTCCGCCTTGGTGGTGGTGGTGGTAGAGGTGGAAGAGGAGGCGGAGGAGGAGGTGGAGGGGTCCGCCTGTGGAGGTGCTGTACCGGAGCCGGACTGTCAGTGAGACACAAGGGGGGGGCAGCATGAAATATGTACAGTTTCACCCAAACACATTCTGTAGAATATACTTGCTCTTGGTCACCTTACACATGGATAAATAACACAGTGTGTGCCAGTAGAAGGGCTGGGTCATTGTGCTGATCATTTTTTGGCACCAAAAAAAATACATCCCTGGTAGTGACCTGTCAATCACAGTCAGCCCGCCCTAAAGCATACTCCGCTTTATGGTCTATTTGACTCTAAACTGGAGAATAAGTTACTGAATGAACATCATGCTGTATTGAAGAAGAAAACTAGAGATTGAGACCATAAACTCATGTTCACAATGTTTACTGAGGGAATAAATCAAGAGAGAAGTGGAGTCATTTTCTCATAAACTTTTGTACAATCAGACTTCTTTTTGCAACCGGAGGAGTCGACCCCCTTCTGGCTATTAGAGAGAATGCTAATATCTTCAGAACTGGAGGTTGCCGCCTGGTGGGAACCATGCCGTAGCCGTGAGTTTGTAATACACTGCCACCTACACTTTGGGAGAATATTGAATTGCCACGAAAAGAAACCCACACGGAGAATAAAAGATCCAAACGTTGTCCGTGCGGAAAGCATAACCGAGACTTAACGCAGACAAACTGTGCACACAGAACGGGAGTGTATTAAACTCAGACATACTCTGTAAATCAGGGTGAGAAAAGATGAAACAAGACAGTAGAAGCAGGAAAGAGGAGAAGGGAAAAGACAAGAGGAAAAATAAAGGGTGAGGAGAGAAAAGAAAAACAGAAGAGACAACAGAGGAGAAGCACTGTCACTGTAAGTGAGACAGATGGCTGCTGCAAAGAGAGGTAGACATGAACACACACACACAGTCTCACTCACATGCCCCTTTTAATTAAAAAAAACAAAAAACCTTTCAGGCACACAACCATTATGTCTAATGGATGGAGCTGCCAGAAAAGTAACACCTGTTTAAGAGCTATGTACAGGTGTGTGTGTGTGTGTGTGTGCGAAGTGAACACAGAGAATGGTGGGAGAAAAGGTAAGGCGATAGTCAGCTGGACTTCATGAATAAGATAAGGGTGACTGTGATAAACAGTGGCTTCTGCAACACACACACAAGCACACTCTCTGGTGAATAAACACTCTGAATTCTCTTAGTCACACACAAACACAAGCCTAATACTCAAGTGTGCATGCCCCTGCACGCACACACACACACACACACACACACACACACACACACACACACACACACACACACACACACACACACACACACACACACACACACACACACACACACACACACACACACACACACACAGCTTTGGAAGTGTGTTGTGCTCAACTGCTTAGCAGGCAGTACTGCTCCCCTCCGTCTCTCCCTGCTGACTTCCTTTGACTGGGGGAGGGAAGGAGGTTAGAGGAGAGATAGCGGGAGGAGGGAGGAGACGGAGAGGAGGGAAGGATGAAGAAGAAATGGAGGAGACGGGGACAGCAAGTCAAGAAAAGGTGAGCGGAAGGGAGAAAGAGAAGGGGAAGGGGGGAGGTGGGCATGATGCAAAAGAAGAAGGGGGGAGGACAGACCAAGTAAAAAAAAAAAAAGAGGAAAGAGAGAATGAACAATGGCTGAAAACAAAGAAACGGAGAAGGAGAGAATGAGAAGAGAGAGGGAAAAAATGAAAGGGAAATGGATGGAAAGTGGAGAGGAAAGGATGCAGGGGCAGATGAGGAGGAAAGATAATCATGCCAACACATATACTCACTGCATTTTCTCTCAAGTGAAGCCAGTTAAGGTGAGTCGGGTGTTGACGGGTGGCAGGATGGAGCCTCCTTCCTATTAATAGCCGCAGCACATTAGCATGATACTGGCTCCTGATTATAGGAGCGAATGGAAGGCAGCAGACTGTCCTCACCTGATCCGTCTGGATCTCTCAAGGGGAGACATAACACGACTCAATCAGAGGGGGCTGAGCCTATTTGCCACTAAGCTTGTTGCCAAAAGGTGAAAGAAAAAAATCCCCCCAAACTGCGATAATCGTCAGCCGTTCTTCTTCGGGACATATATTTGACTCGGCCAGTCCACCGGCTCTGTGGAGACTGTGGAATGCCGATGAAAACTGCTCGGAGGTGGGCTGAGTGTAATTAAGTTTGAATGAAGACTCACTGTACGCTACCTGCCCACGCACCAAACAGCAGACAGACACAGTTAGAGACTAGCTGGTCAAAACAGTGGAGCTCTAAGGAGGCAAATGTTTGTTCTCAGGGGTTGGCGGCGACCAACACAGAGTTAAAAGAGAGTGAATATTAGACTTACATGACCGGGAACATGACTCTAAATGAATGAGTTAATGTGTAAATAAGCACCTGTTTGTTACCAAAGTGGACAGAAAATCAACGATGGCAGGTTTGAGGAGTTCATTCATGTTTCCCAAACTGGGGTCCAACATCCTGGAGCACCCTAACACATACGTCAGGATGCTCTTCGTTGACTTCAGCTCTGCCTTCAACACCATCATCCCCCATAAACTGGTACATAAACTCAAAAACCTTGAACTCTCTACCTCTCTCTGTTCATGGATTCTGGACTTTCTCTCAAACAGACCACAGAATGTCAGGATAGGGAACCTGACATCGACAACCAGCATCCTGAACACTGGTGCACCACAGGGCTGTGTTCTCAGCCTGGCCCTCTTCACCCTCTTCACCCAGGACTGCTCCCCCACCTATTCCTCCAACACAATAGTGAAGTTTGCCGACGACACCACTGTGGTGGGACTCATCTCCAACAACCACGAGACGCACTACAGACAGGAGGTCCAACATCTGGCTGAGTGGTGCTCGGACAACAACCTGGTCCTGAACACCACCAAGACCAAGGAAGTCATAGTGGACTTCAGGAGATCCAGGAAGACCACACCCTCTCCACTCTACATAAGTGGGAAGGAGGTGGAGAGGGTGGACAGCATCACATTCCTGGGGCTCCGCATTACTGAAGACCTCACTTGGTCCCTGAACACATCCCACCTGTTGAAGAAAGCCCAGCAGAGGTTCTTCTTCCTGAGGAAGCTAAAACAAGCTGCCTGTTCCCTGAACTTCTGGTAAACTTCTACAGAAGTGTGATTAAAACCATCCTCTGTCAGTGCTTTACTGTGTGGTATGCCAGCTGCACAGCAGAGAGCAGGAGGGACCTGGCCCGTGTGGTTAAAACAGCACAGAGGATTGTGCGAGTTTACTTTTTTCTTTGATCAAACCACCGACCCTATAGTTAATGGCCTACCTGACTTAAAAACCACAATATATGGTCAATCGAGCTTCCTTTCATGAGCAAGTGTTCCAATTACTGTGAAGCAAATGAGACAGGAGAGACGTTAAGTAGCCTTAACCTCGTACTGGTGCCCGTTTTTCTTAAAATTAAGGCCTCTTTTGCCACAAATGTAGTCCTTCCACCGTCTGTGACTGCCAGATGCTCCAGAAAGTATTAGCTCAACTTGCTTTGAAAAGAACAGCGAGTCCTGCAGACTTCCTGCCAAAGCTGAACTGGTCGCACAAAATGCAAAAGGCAGAGGTGCATCAGTCTAACCCAGACATGGGCAAACTACGGCCCGTTGGGCTTTTTAATCCGGCCCGTCAAATATTGGTACAAAATTGTCCGAACTATAATAAAGACTAGGGGTGGGCAGTATACCGGTTTTAATTTCCCGTATGATATGAATTCTTCACACACCATTATAACGGTACATACCCGAAACAACTGCTGTCTGCTTTAAACAGGCAGCTAAATGTATTCTTTGCCAGTCAGTGCTAGTTCTCTTATATGTATTGAGAAGGACCTCTAGTCATGGTCATAACTTTATAACACAACAATTAACAACCCACAACTAATGCTCTTTAACAGAGAAAAACACCACAGCACACAACAGTCTGTGACACATAAACAATTTGTAACACTAATAATTGTACATTTATAAAATTTCACCGCCGAACTGCATGCTGGGTACAGCTCGCGAGCGAGCCTGCTTGCTAGCACAACAGTCTGCTAACAGCTGGGAGAGGCTCCGTCGCTCCAGTAACGTTACATTAAAGAACAGAACAGAGCGATGCAGGATGAACAAAGACAGACCGGAGATGCACCGATAGAGTTTGACACATATACAACGCCGATTACCGTGTAATATGCGTGGGGGAGGGGCTTAGGACCCAGGGGAATGTAGGTGAAGGAAACAGGAAGAGACGGAAGACACGCCACACAAACAGCTGTTCACCGCTCGTCACGATCCTGTAGAAAAGTGATTCTCAACTGGTGGTTTGTCGCGGACCCGTTTTCAGTGGGTCGCGGGCCTTTGCTTCATGCAGCGGAGTTATTCACGCTCTTTTCCAGCATTTACGGCACTTGTTCAGCGGTGCAGGAAAAACATCGACCAATGCGTTGTAAATCGCATCACGTGATGCAGTTTAGCCAATAAAATAAGGGTATTCTGATACGTTTCCTGACTCCAGTGAGATGTACCCACACCGTGACACAGGGGGGAGAGACAAGGAAAGACATCACAGAGCAGAGCTCTGATAATGTTAGATGTGACAGTCAAATATTTGTATGATCCCTTCAAAGAATCAAACTGCTAAAAAGACCACAGTCATTAACCTTTACACTAAAAACACTGTGTCAAAAATGTCTGCTTAATAAGTAAGTGCACGATAAAATATGCATTAATGCGATAAAAAAATACCATGTAAGATCCTGGCTAACTGATGAACACCTCAGATCTGTTCTGAGAATTGTCACAACCAAACTGACACCAAACGTTGACGCACCGGTTAAAAAGGGTGACCAACAACACTGTACCCACTGAAATTAAATGCAAGTTACTTTTTAGGTCATGGCTTTTACTTGTAATTTATATTAGTTCACACAAATTAGTTCACACAAATTGTGAACACAAATTGTGAACACAAATTGGGGGCAATTGTGGCTAAGTGGATAGCAGGGCCGTCTTTCAATCAGAGGGTCGGCGGTCCGAACCCCGGCTCCGGCTCCGCTAGTCGCATGTCGATGTGTCCTTGAGCAAGACACTTAACTCCAAGATTGCTCCCGTAGCTGTGCCAACGGTGTAGAAATGTGATAGACTCTGAATTGTAAGTCGCTTTGGATAAAAGCGTCTGCTAAATGACTGTACTGTAATGTAATGTAACAAACACTCCATTCATCTGCTACTGGCCCGGCCCGTCTGTCAAATTTAAAAACTCAATGTGGCCCCCAAGCCAAAAAGTTTGCCCACCCCTGGTCTAACCTCACGTCTAGAGGAAGAGAACTTCAAGCGGAGTCTGTCACATGTGCATCTACCCATTTTCTTTTGTCTTTCTCGGTCACACAACAGACACAGCGTCAACATAGTGTGCGATGTGTTGTGGGGCTCCTAGCAGCACATTGTGTAAAAGAAAGCCTCTTCAACAAGGCACCATTCTTCTCACCCAATGTTGGTGTTGATGGGTGCAGCCAGAGCTCTGAATTACCACACAGCACTTTCCTCACTGTCGCTATTCATAGACCTCTACAGCCGCACGCATGCACATACGCACATACGCACATACGCACGACTTTCTTTCTCTATAAGGTTATCCATCACTGCTTGAAATACTCAAACTCCCCTCTGATAGACCATCTGTGGCTTTAAAACCACACGAGGCTCTGGGTGTGTAGGCTGAGTGTGTGTGCTGAAGGATTTGGGCTAATTTACTGAAAACAAAACAAAGCTGGTCTTGGAAATCTGAATTAAAAAAAGAGAGTGGCAGTAAGGAACAGGACGGAAAGACAATGAAAGGAAGAATGAGTACAAGAAGTCGCTGGTTAGTTCATTACCTCATTTCTCTGTACCCCCCCTCAACTTTTTCTACTGCTCTCTGCAAACTGCCCTCCCTCTCACTCCTCATGCCTTCTTTGGTATTTAACTGCATTTCCTTCTTTTCTTTTCCTACTTTATCCATCTCAAAGTCATTTCTTGTTCTCTTTAGCCTTCTCTCTGTCATCCCGCTTAGCCCTCAAACACAACTTGCTTCCACAAAAGCTTCTACTTTAATCCAATGTACATGTCAACACAACACAAGCCATGTTCGGCATGGGGACGCTTTGCTTGGTGTTGGTGGTCTGATGGGTTTTGTTCACGCAGTATGCGACAACCACAAGAATACACAAGAAAAGTAGACTTTAGTGGCACAGAATGGACTGAAAGCCATGCCAGTTAGGACTCATTGTGTCTAATAAAACCTCAAGATGTTGTACAGCCTAGATATTAAGGATACTCCTGCTAGATGAGAAGAACACTCATAACATTAATCAAAAAATGTCTATTAATTCTAACAATGGATTAAACTACTACATTTAATGTGACAAATGTAGTGACGAACCCACAAAGCATCATCTCTCACTTTGCGGTTCCCCTCAGCTCTACTGAACGTTTGAGCATCTTTAAAAGCAGAATGAGTTGGATTTTCCAAAACACGAATTAAACCTCCCTCAGCCAGCCAAGTTTCATGCATGTCCCCCTGAAATGTCACCACTTCTAAAAATGTCTTAAATAGCATTTGAATTCTAAAGTTATGGTTTTGTGAGGTGACCTTTGACCAAATTTGAAGAAATTCCCTCGAGGTGTTCCGTACATATGGAGTGGGAAAGAATGGGTCAAACGTGAGGTCACAGAGACACAGTGACCAAAGAGTGGACACTAGGGTTGGCTTTCACTAGTGAGCACTGTTACGCTTACTGCGGTCAGGGGGGGCCAACTAAGACCTGCATCCGACAGACCCTACTCATTGTATTTATTTTATGGCCTGCAGCTTTACTGTTTTGGTTCAGTCTTATCAAACCTGTTTTTATCTGCAGCTAATAAAAGCCCAAAAACCTGGAGATCCAAAGAGTCAGATAGTTGGATGAGAAAAAAACAGAGCTAGAAAGAGATTTCCAATTAAACAAGTGGCCACAAAAAAAAGAATCAATGAATGTAGGATAAATAGAGTTGAAATGGTCTTTGTGGTTGATCTAGTGTAAGTTACCAAATTCAGAAACAGGTAAACAAACCAACACTCACAGTCAGTTGTATGCACTGCTGCATTAACCTCCAGTGTGTTTCCTGGTAAAGCTCTCTCTTCCCCTCTCCATCAGTGATTTCATTTTAGAAGTGGGCTGCCAGCTTGAGATGGCTTTGTATGTTGGATGAAGGTAGCATTAGGTCTCTGCCTTCATGTCCATTGGTCTTGCTATAGATAAAAAATGAAAAATCTCTACAGCATCAAAGAACTTTGATTTTAGCCGCAATTTGGGACTTGGGTTGTTTTTCAGCATGCACTCAGGAGAACAATTTGGTCCACCTAATAGGGACAATTATGGCTAGAGCATCGTACTGATCTGGTCAATATATAGTACGTGCTCAACTGTGAGCATATGACTGTAACATTTGAATAAAATACAACAATAGTCATTGTAGAATGACAATGACTGAGAAACATATTTACTAAGAAAATGGCTTTGCACAAAAGTGCGTTGAGGTTTTCTTTGCAATCACAATCTTTTTGTTTTTAGAGGCTCATTTACTAAGAAAGCAGCTCATTCCGAAGTCAGCCATAGCATAGGGTAGACTGTGTTAAGATGCAATGTTATAATAGCCTGATTACTGATGCATGTTACCTTTCATCACCACCTTGCAGCTCGTGTAAATCCCACCTGCTCCTTTTCACAGGCGGAGAATTTCCTCCACAAAGCTGACAGAACAAATCGATTTTTATTCGAAATCCATACTCAACCTGTGCGAACATATCTCCTCCTGTTATTTGCCCAGTCCTCCCTTAAATCCTAATGCAATGAGGAGAGAGACTATAGAAATATAATTGAAATTCCCCTTCAAATTGACATAGCAGGATGGTCGGAGCGATGGCCATTTTTATGTGTACTGTTGCCATTGTGACCGCCATAGCGGGCTAACTACCACATAAACTAAACCGACTTACACAGTCACAGACTCACTGAGGTGAGGTTTTGGAGTAACTAAACTAAAACCATATAGTAAAGTTACGAAGCACAGAGAGTACATGAGTAAACCTCAACAACGTAATGCTTCATCCGCACAGTTTTGTCACAGCATAGGAAAGCACAATGCTATCGCCTGATGAGTGACAACTTGGTTCGGCTCATTTTCTGTAACCAGTGTAGCCTCAAACCATGGTGGAATTAGCAAGCTAGTTAACTAGCCATCTGCTAGTTAGCCAGCAGACAGCTGTCTAGTTAGCATTGGTGGAATTAGTAAGCTAGCTAGGTAACTAGTCGTCCGCTAGTTAGCTAGCGGACAGCTGGCTCCCCCCTCTCACTCCCCGCCGTTTCGGAGGACAAGCTACCTAGCTAGCTGGCAGCTATCAGTCTTCGGAGCTGCATCGGCTCTCTTCCCAGCGAGCTCCACTGACAGGTGTAGTCATCGTAACAACTATCAACAATCATTTTCTTGTGTTATTAGTCAAATGACCAAAAAAGTTCAATCCGTTTTACCTCGATTCCATTTCTATGAGACAGATGCACCGAAATGCCACATAAACTGCAAAGCCTCAGTAAATCTGGCCCCGGGGTCTTATTGATTCCTCACAAACTGGGTAACCCGTGTGGGAGGAGGGACTAACAGGATTTTTAGGATTGGCGGTGGACATTTAAGCCAGCGCTTCAGCTGGGTCTGCACCATCGCACTCAGTCTCTTAGGGCTGGTTGGACTTAATGCTCTCCATCTTGAGGACCCCTGTCCTCACCCTCCAACTTCACTTATTCCTTCATTTTCTCTCCTGACCTGCTCTCCGCCCACTCGCCCCCTCTCCCCATCAGTCTACTGCCCCGAACACTTTTCCCTCCCCTAACTTGTCCTTCTGCACTGTGTCTCACCCCTCACTCTTTCTCCCGTCTTCCATCCTTCTTTTCCCGCCCTCGACTTCAGGTTCAATGTTTATGTTTAATATTTTTGGAAGCTTTTTAAAAAATATATATTCTTTGGAGTTTTCTTGGTAAAAACCTGTTTAACAACTACATTCTTCTCACTCGTTGTGGGGTGAATGAGAGAGATAGGAGACAAGACACAGGGAGTGAGTGAGTGAGTGAGTGAGTGAGTGAGAGAGAGAGAGAAAGAGGGGGGAGGGGATAACACAAATCCACCCCCTACAAGGCCGTAATCGTATTTTCGTGATTGACGTATTCGCAGATAGGCGAGAGCTCCCCGATGCCGGTTAATAGCTGCATGAATCAGCAGGCTTCCCCTTTCTCTATGCACCCAGGCTAATCACAGCTGGAAAGCAATATCTGCCTGCTGAATACCAAATTCAGTCCTCTGTGTGTGTGTGTGTGTGTGTGTGTGAGGTTAGGTGGATGTGTATTGACTGTCAGAACTGCGCGTGTACCGCTTGTATGTATAGGAGGGGAAAGGTTGACGCTGCAATGGTGGTGCTACAGGTAAATTCATGGAGGTTCCAAATGTTGCGTGTAGGCCAGCAAGGGATCAGGAGATGCACTCATTCTACAGGGGTGAGTTTGGCCCGATGGCGGTCCCACAGGAGGAAAAGGTCACCCAAATCCAAATTTCTTCCTCTCAGAAGTAGAAACTTGCACCTGCCAGTTTGTCAGACATACAATCACACGTTAACCTTCACACCAAGGCAGAGAAGATTATGATCCACACCACTGCGAGTTAACGGCCTTCTCCCTTTAAATGCTGCTGGAAATGTCAGCGCAAGTCTCCACGCTCTGCTGGACATGGCCCAGACAAAGACCGGCAACATGTCTCCCGGTGCAAAAAAAAAAAAAAAACTGAACTTTGCCGGAGTTTGAGGGCAACATGCGAGAAACGTCTTCTGACATCTGTGGCGTGTTAATGCAACACAAGTCCCGGCTGTGAGAGCTGCAGCGAAACGCCTTTTTTTTTTTCCCTGACTGTGGCGGAAACAAATTGTACTCTTTGACATTCAAATATTACATTCTGCAAGACAGACTGTGCTGCCGCGGGCGGAGGGCCAT
Organism: Anarhichas minor; assembly: GCF_050575085.1. Taxonomy (NCBI): domain Eukaryota; kingdom Metazoa; phylum Chordata; class Actinopteri; order Perciformes; family Anarhichadidae; genus Anarhichas; species Anarhichas minor. Next base: position 3,495,675 of record NW_027466504.1, read on the forward strand.
GTGAGAGCAGCCTGTCTGCTATCAAACAGCCACTGTGGAGTAATCTGCCCTTGCAGTGTATGAAGTGCTGAGAGGCAGTCGAAGGCTGTAACAGATAGCAAAACACTACTGCAGAGATAAATGATCATTCTTTGTTCTTACATCTTTTCCGTTATATCCTTCAACACAACAAAGGCCTCTCCATGGATCTCATGTGTAACACACAGTGGTGGAAGTACATTTTTTCTCTATTTCCATGCTACTTTCCACTCGTACATTTAAGAGGAGATATATTGAGCTCTTACATCTATTTGACAGCTATAATTACTAGTTTGCAGATTAGGATTGAATTAAAAAAGAATATAAGCAAAAAAAAGACACAATTAAACCAGTGATCTTTTAATAATTAAAAGTACATGTACGACACAGTTAAAATACTCTGATACAATTAAAAGTCGTGCATTCAAACCCTCATTTAGTAGAAGTACAGAAGTATTATCAGCAGCTGAACTGAAAATAAAACGTATCTATGCTCTCTTCAAAGAGAGCATAGATACGTTTAGAACAATTTGTCCAAACAGCATATCTATACTGTTTGGACACTCCATTGCCCAAACAGTATAGATATGTTCAACTATAAGTTCAGTTCCCAATTGGACAATATTCAAAATATAGCGTAGATTTAATCCAACATTGATTTGTTTACGGTGTCTAAAATAGGTTTTGCTGCTGCCCCCGTCCACAGCAGTACATTTCTTTTCTCCTGTCTGCTTCTCCAAACTTGGTACTTTTGCATATTAGTACAGCTTCCACTACTGCTGCTGAATACTTTTTTGGTGGTAACAAGATGGCAGAAATGTGGATAGAATATGTGCAGCATATTGGTAGAACTATTAGCATCGCTGAGCCTCCAAAATGGTTCAAAGGACAGCATGCAATGCATTATGCAGCTCATGGTGGGTGTGAAATTCCAGTCCTGTCTCTTTGTCCAGCATTGGAAAAAAAAAGTGGTAAATCAAATCAAAAACTTACTCAGTTTCCCTTAATCACAATTTCTTGCTTTTGCTCTTTACATCACTCGTCTATAGCCCTGCACCTTTATCACCTCAAATGCAAGATTCATGTTTTAAAGGGGTGAAAAGTTGACTTTTAAAGTCAGTTTATTCAATTAGGGGAGAGAATCTATGCAGGATCTGAATCGTTTCAATGTTCTTGTTGTCTAAACGATTGTATGCAAGTGCATCTTTGTAAAAAGTTATTTTTTTACTGGTCTTTAAAGAAATTCCGAAAAGAAAAGAATAAATTGCCTGTTTTCCCTTGGCGCTGTACACCAGCATGGTCTTGGCTGCGTTTGAATTTATGCGCATTTTTTGTGAGCATAAATCGAGGATCATAAATTACTCTCAGAAATGCTTGTACATTATGTCTGATTGGCGCATGTAATTGTACATACCTAACATTGAAGGAGTGTATAAGAGGAGCGGAAGAGGACATACGATGGGTAAGGAGGAGAAGAGGAACAGGAGAAGCACTCTGTGTGCAGATTCAAGGAAAAAACATTTGCGTGAGAGAATTAATGGTGAGTGACAGTAGAGAGAGGGAATTGAAGTGGAAGGACAGGGAAGACATACGGATAATAATGGAGTGCAGCAACTGTGGAGAAAAGAAGTGAGTCTAGACAGAGCAAAGGTAGACCAATACAGGAGGGTATCAAACCCATGTTGTGGTGAAGCAATGTGAATACGTTGTATTACTTGTATAAAACATAGTATAAATCTCCCAACTATTCAAATACCGACACTTGATAAGAGTGTTGCCTTTACACTGTTTTGATGAGTTAATAAAGCTACTGTAGCCTTATGAAAAAGAAGTAATTTCAAGCCGATTGATGAACTCCATTAATGGGTGCAGCGTTGTTTTCAGGACGATGACAACGGGAGTGTGAGAGTTGAATTCTTTAAATTGAAACTGGACAAACGAGATTGTAATCGACTGCTTTTCCATTTTGCAGTTAAAGGGTAAAAGTGTTCCTCATAAAAAAGGATTTACATGGGTAGAGATATTAGGAGGCCCAGAAGCTGCTGTTACTTTTGCTACACCTGCCAAGCTTTCCAATCAATCAGCGCACGCATGCAGTTTCCAATGATAACGCTGATAACGCAAATGTACCACTCAAAGTGCTTGGCAATCAGTGAAACAGTGGGCTCAGCTCTTTAGCTACCTATCTAATTAAACATGAAGTTGGCTGCAAACTCTGTTTCTGTTTTAATAATGTATTCAAGCCGGCTCTTATGATAATAAGAACCATGAGAAAGGCTCTCAGTATTTGTATTTGATGGCAACAATCATGAAATCATTATAACTGAGCACGATGTTAAAAAGATTAACAGGTGTCCACCTCACCAACCTATGTATAAGACATGGGAGTAACAGAGCAGCATTGTTCTTGTATTGCATCGTTAAGCTAGGAGACCTGTTATGATCCACTATTTTAAGGTGGCAACCATGGGTCTGAAAAGTGAAGCAAATGCTTAAGTGCCTTTAATTTGCATTCTCTCTAATGGCCATCAGGGGGCTTTTTCATGCACCTACACATTATTAAGCAGCAAGTTGGATATACTGGAACTTGAGAAAAAGTCTGAGGATCCCAGTGGTAATTACATCGTGGATGTTGACGTAAACAGTATTTACAGTCAGAAACCGGTATTTGTAGTGATTACCATATGGCATGAACACTCACTGTATAGAGAACAGAGGCTAGAGGAGAGGAGGGGAATTCCGGACTAATGGCTTTATGGAGATGAGCAGAGGTGCGAGGCGCACACAGAGCTGCAGAAGATGGAGTCGCAGAGGAGGTGAGCGTGGAGGGGAGATTAGAGGGTAAGTGGGAGCCTGGTAGTGTCAGAGGGGGAGCTTGCAGTTACAGCAGCCCATAATTGTTCGTCATGCCTGGGTCCCCAGCGAGCCACTGCCTGGTCGGCTCCCAGGAGGCTCTGAGATGTGTGTGTGTGTGTGTGTGTGTGTGTGTGTGTGTGTGTGTGTGTGTGAGTGTGTGTACCAGAATGAGATATACAATTTGAAAGCCGGGAATAGGTCAGAGAGTGAAAGAATGAATTTTCAACCCAAGGAATGGGGTCACTGTGCATTTGTACTTGGTGTGTGTTTTGAGTGTGTGTTTTCTCTGAAATGCATATAATGTCTCCTGTTTGTTTGTGTTTCTTTATCACCTGAATAGAAGTGTGCAACTGCGTCATGTATGGATCTACCGAGTCTGAGAGTTTATACACGTGTCCTCATGAATGCATGTCCTCATTTCCAGCCGAGTCGAGGTCAAAGGCCACGCTTTGGGGTACCACAAAACTCAACGCTGCTCCTTGGAAATGTTTAATTCAACCAGCGGTACTCGCTCCGTTGAGACTAGCTGCTAAAGGAGTGACGGAAGGAAGGAAAAATGAATGAGGACAAATATCTGGAAATACAGTCAAGAATGCCATCAGTTGTTTTTCAGTTATTTTCCAGTTTGTTTTCCTCTCTCTTCTTATTCAGACAAACACCCAGTTTTGTTTTGTTTACCCAGAAAATAAAGGTCATCCAATATGGCTGCTGACACACAACTCCATCTAGGCTCTTTCCAGCATTCCATCACTATATTTTCAAATATCTGTGATTTTGTTTTCGACTTTTTAAATTTATTTTTTATAAAGTAACTAAGTAGCACAATTCATATGAACCAGGCCTGTATTTGAATATGTATTGAACAAGGTTAGTTTGTACCAAGATTGATGACAAATGTAACAGTGTTTTTGTTCCAACACTTAAGGATCAGATGAAATGTTGCAGCTGTTGTCGTTAGTTGTTGAGATCCTTTTAGGGTTCGTTTATTCAAACCAGTCAGAAACATTAACGTCTACGCTAGCTTTCTACAGAGAAGAACTGTCACATTTAGCTGACATTGAGAAAGATACAAATGACATACTTAGAGTACCGTTACTCACTAATTTTCAGATATAATCATGCTCTGAAAATTTTTATACCTAGGCCTTCACTGTTGCCCTGCAGCTGAAATACCACCTTATAACCACGCCACATGATGGCGCCAGAGTTATTAGTTTCTAAGGCTGTAACTATGTACGTATTAAATGTACGTACCTATGTACGTACCATTCGGTACAAGACTTACAATACGTTTGAATAGTACATTTGGAAAATGCAGAAGCTTATATTTAGGAAAATATAATGTTTTCTGCAGTCATGGCAGACAATGGTTCTCAGCTGGTCTGGCTGTGGGACCCACCATCATTCCTTAATGACAAGTCACGGCCCAAAGAGATTGTCTTATGATTTTACTTTCACAACTTGAACATTGCACGTACTGCTCTGCAGTGTCTTTCCTCGTCTCAGCCCCCTGTGTCATGGTGTGTGGTACATTTCGCTCAGTCAGAATGCCCATATTTGATTGGCTGAGCTGCATCACGTGATGTGATTCACTACCTGACAGCCTCTGCTGTTAAGTTTCGTTTCACGATAGTCACGTGCTCGCCCACTGACCAATCACAGCACACTCTGCACCTCACGGCAGAGCTGCATGGACACTGAGCTGCACGTAATGCTGACGTCATTATAGGCCGGCGAGCAGGCTCTGACACTCAAAGAATATGCCCAGCATGTCAAACTAAAGATCTGATTGGTTGAACACTATGACAATGAACAATATTTATTATATTAGGCTAACTTAACAGTTTTGGTTTACAGGCCATACCTGATCAAAGAAAGTCACATATCAAACCAGACATCTTGTACTAAAAGGTTTAGTACACATTAATTGGTTGAGTTTTGCTTACTTTGCATTTTGTAGCCGGGTTAGCAGGCTAGTCGGGTTAGTTCTCTCTCCAACTGTTCGCAGTGATACTTGTTTATTAAATTGACAGGGTAGAATTTCTATTATTCTCCCGTCTGGAGCCCAACGTGTATTTTGAATAGTTGTGAGAGAAACCTACGCTACACTACACGGACAGTTACACCCATAAAATGACGCTAACTGCTCTGCACTCTGGCTGCTTAGCTAACGTTAGCTTCCCAGAGCGATAAGACGAGTTGCTTTACAGCCCTGAATAGTGGAGGTTCTGATTCAGAGCTACAGTATGAACACAATTAGCTTAAAACAATTGTTAAATGTTTGTGAGATTCTATTCACTTCACAATAGTTTACAGCAATTTACAATCAATCACTGACAAGCTAGCTCTCCGAAAATGATGCAACGCAGCTAGATAGTTGACGTGGGTAAACCCTCATTTCAACAGCATTTAAGTATTCTACTCTCTATCTTATCAAACATCAAAATGTTAAAATGGTGTTTCTTCCTCGACAAAACTATCTTTGGCCAAACAGAATGAACACAGTCAGCAGCACGCACATAAACCAGAACACAGAGTTGTTGTTTTTTTTACAGTTTGGTGACAGTTGTCATTTTAATCCTGCAAAATTGTGGGTCGGCATCTCAAGCTTTCGCCTCTTACAGCTTGTTAATGATGTAAAATTTAAGTGTTTTGTGCGTGTAGTCCTTCCCCATATTTCCCAACACCGTTTACCCACGGGATATTTGATCAGTTGCATTATGTTAAAAGTATGTAGGTGGCAGGTTTAAACATGTATGGTATTGCTTATTCTAAATTCTATATTTGGGTTGCATATTTGAACTGGATTCCGCTACGTAGATTGGAAGGGCTACCTTAAAGAAGTATCAGACACAAGCAGTGAAATGCATTATTATTGCTATATTCTAAAACATTACCACTACAACTCTTCCACTCCCACCTGCTCTCTTCATTGTCGCAGTTCGCCATTATTCCTCTTTCTGATAGCGCCACACACTCTCTCTCTCTCTTTCTGAAGGACACTGGTCAAATCATTCTATAAAGGAGAGTCTATGACAGTTTGCTTTGATATGATCCTCAGAGAGTCCGTCTCTGCACGTATAAGGGAGTTGGCTTGTTTGCGAATATGCCTGCGTTTGCATCATGGGAGTCCCTGCAGATTCCCCGTGTTGCAGTCTGCCTGTGGTGATAAGCAGCTGATGAAAGCTTGTGACTGTGTGTGTGTGTGTGTGTGTGTTTGCTACCTGCTGTGTGTTGTTGGAAGAGGGGAGAGGGTTGGAGACCATTGGTCCAAAGATGTCCAGTTCATCGCTGATTGGTGCAGCACCACCCGAGCCCCTCCCACCATCCTCTGGGGCATCTGAGAGAGAGAGAGAGAGTGGGAAAAACAGAGAGGGAAAGAGAGAGAGAGAGAATCTGATTCTAAGACGATCAGCTCCAAAAGCCTGTTTTTTTTTAGGACATTTGAATACATTTGTCTCATGGCACATATTTCTCTGTACTGAAAAAAAAATTCACACAACATTTAACCTGCTGCTTTAAAGTATTAAAATTACAAAGGGAGTAAAGTCAGAAACGGAGTGAAGAGGGAAGGCACTGACACACATAGGAAGAATTCAATCTGACCTTTACGTGCATACGCAAGGGTATTTATACAATTTAAGCATTTTCAAAACGCCTCGCAGAGCTCAATTTAAAATGACCACACTTGATAATTGGATCATCCTCAAGAAAAATTCTTATGACTGCACTCCTTCAGTACTTCGCTTCACCCTGAAAATGATTTCATTCACGCTTCTCCATTTGCCCCTGGAAAAGTAACTGTGTGTAGCTGCAAAGATATTTGACAATGTGTCACCCAGCTGGTTTAGTGTTGGGTGTCTGTATTTCATTTCAGTTGGATTAACAAGAGTCTAACATTGAACAACTCTAAAAAGGCACATCACATCTGAGAGCTCCAAAAGCTCCAAAGCTCTGAGACTGAATACACCTTTTTAACAGCAGACATTTTGAGATGTGGTTGCAGAAAGGGCCACAATAATTACTGATGGCTGCATTCCATTTCGGTGAGCCAGTTCCAAGGCACTGGTATTGTGCTTGCTTGACTCTCTGGCATGGCTTACTGTGGCATCCATATGGAACGGAGCCATGGTTATTGTTATTCGTTGCGTCTTTCCTGCTCTGACAAGTCAGAACGTCTGCTGTGAATGGGTCTATTGTCCGTGCTGGCTCACTGACACTGGCGTCTAGGACACAGACTTGGAACAGAGCCATCATTAGTGAGATTATCAACAACTGTTTTTTAAGACAAAATGTATGCTGTGAATTTTTTTTTTTTAAAGTCAAAAAAAATTGTTTTGGTGTGAGTTGTCTTTCTACCGAACTACACCAGCAACCGCATCACCGCAAAGCGTGCATGTAGATGCAGGTGAGCTGTAATGTTAGCTAGCTCAGCGGTGCTACGTGAGCTAGCAGTGACAAATATAGATGCATCCTACGGTCGATATCTCCAACACTCGGCAACTCACACCAAAAAAAATCTGGATTGATAAATAGCACTCCAGGTCAGAGGAAAGATACAGTATGTAGTTATGATTTTGGGGGTGGACTGTTCCTTTAAGCTCTGATACACTACCCCTTGACTTACAGTTTACCATATTGTAATTTTACAACTTAAATTGATATTGTAGTCTGTTCATGGAGTTCGATATTTACTTATATTTATATATAGTTCAAGAAAAAGTCCAACCTTTTGAGAAATACTTATTTAATATTTTGCTTTCCCAGAATGAGATGTGGAGATCAATCGATATCAATCTCCCAATCTGTGTGTTATGCACAGAACCGGGATGTGGTTAGCCTAGCTTAGCACGAATTCCGGGTGGGTGTAGTCTCTTGTTCAGTTCAAAAATGATATATTATATATATAAATTATAAATATGGCTGATCTTTAAGCAGTTTAAAACTACAGTATGGAAAAAAACAGCACACACTGTACGGTCATCTGAGAGACAGCAAGAGAGAGACGGTGATGGAGAGGCAGACAGAGGGGAGGGAGTGTGTGAAAGGGAAGAGTGTGTGTGTTAGAGCCAGCGAGCAGCAGGTCATTTATATAACCACAGTGCTGAAACATCCATAATTTAGCCCTTTTAAAGTGTGAACAAGACTGAGCTCCTTTAGCCAGACAGCAGGGTTACAGGGAAAGCCTTTCACTGTGAGAAGGCTGGCAAAGACCACTCACCATCCTTCTGAACCACTTACCAAAACTCATTTTCAAAGAACTACTTTGACGGCAACATCTTCCGCCCTAATAATTAAACGTTTTTGCTCTCCATCCTTCTCGTGATGCCTTTAAGCTGACCCGAGGCAAAATTGTAATATGTTGAAACTCGGCTATATGAATAAATTGTACTTGACTGTATGAGCTTGGCTTTTATTTTGGTAGTTAAATCACCTTGTAAATTGCTGCTTGAAGCCTATTATGATTATTACTTTAGGGGCCGACAAGAATGACGGGTGCCATTCTTCACGTTTTCAAATAGACGAGAGAAAAAATAGGATTTCAATTACCCTCTTACCACTCTACTACCCCCCCCCCCCCCCTTACAAAAAGCTCATTCACTCATTGCCATGGAAATGAGCCGCAGGGAGAAAAAAAGCGGCCATCATCATCATCATCATGACTGCCATGTCGGGCAATGAGCCCACCGTCCTTTTATTACGGGATGGAGCCGCTTCTTGAGAGCGCTCTCAGCTTCACCATGGAAACAGACCCGCGGTTCAGGGTGGGGGTGGGGGGGGTGGAGGGCTGGGTGGTGTTTTATAAGCACCCTGAACCCCTTTGCCCAGAGTACATTTGCACGCACACACACACAGAGACACACACACACACAAATACAGAGCTTCCCAGTATCTTCAATGAATACAGCGACCTCATTCAGCAGTGGGAGGCTGTCACATTAAGGACTCGGCCGCCGCAAAAGGGGGTAAAATATCAGACTTGATTAAGCCCTGCGTTGATTCTAACGCAATATCCTGATTAGATTTCTCACAAACACGTTTGAAATTTGTTTTTTTTCATCCACCCTGTTGATTAGGAAAATGAACGGGTCTTTGAAGTATTGGTACCCAAAAGAAATATGAGAATTCAGCCCACTTTTCCCCCCCGAAACACAAGTCACAACTAGGGCATGAAATGAAGCTCGCCCGCTCCCCAGCGAGCGATTCTGGGAGCGGGTGAGTCCAGATGGTGACCATTATAGAGAGGTAAGATGGATGCTACTGGTAAAATGTATTTACAGGTGATAAAGGAATACGCGGTGATGTTAAATGGTGAACTGATGTGATAGTTGTGATAGTTTATACTGTGATGTTGGTGTTTTGATGCATATTGGAAAGTTGAACAATTATGTAACCAGTGAGCATTCGATGCAAACAAACTTGCGGACAAATTTCTTTGCAGTCAAGTCTGCACAAAGTGAGCAGCTGCCCTGCGGGCCCAGACTGCCAGTGGCCCCAGTTTCACTGCACATCATCAATTGATTTTAGCAATTTGATGAATTGCTAAATTCAATTTGCAGCACTTATCAACTAAAGCAGGTTCTGCATGATTACCTTATCGTGTGGCCCTGTCATGTATAGGGGGTAGCATATCAATTTCTAACACTACTAACTTTATCATAATAGTTAATGTTAATATTAAGTTAATATTCCTAAACTTGGCAATGTTGTTGTTGTAATGAATGTAGTGGTGTTTCTTCAAAATACCACAAAACATTGTTCTCCTTTGACCATTAATGGCATTAATGGTCAAAATAGTTTTTCAGGTCAGTGATTTATAAAGATCGTTAACTATAAAGCTCAAGAGTTAATCCTTTCTTTGTCTTGTTGACGGGTAAACAACAAAACTGTGCTGCACAGCCAACATCTGGTAAGGAGTGGTGATGATACAGCCTTGTTAAGCAACCCGGTCTACCGCCATACTCGTCAAATACCAACGATTGGTCGGAGCGGGTGGATCGGAAACACAGGACTTTCATCCAGGAGACCGCTGTTCCTTCGAGTAACTCTTTCATTGTTGCACTGAGAAATTAGTCAAATCAATACTTTATGATTGTGAAGCCTAAACATAAACAGAAATGCAGCTTAGTTTTGATACTGTGAAGCAATGTTGTCACGATATGGCCGCGGGTTTGTTTGTATCGTGAACGCGTGCAAGGACGGGCAACATGATACACGTTCCCGTCGCCAGTTTCCCACTGATCCCCTGAGCAACAGTTGGTGCCAGTAATGGTTCAAGAAGCACAGCAATGCACAGACAAAGAAGACTGCTGGCGAGAACACATGGACGTAAACAGTGCATGATGAAAACATTTGAAATGTAGCCCATTTGGCATCTTAGCATGTTGAGCTTCATTGTTTTGGCGCACACAGCTCTGTACATTTTCTCCCATTTTTCCTTTTTTTGTTTGAAAAAATATCACTGTGTTCTATCATGCATTTAGAAAAGATTCGGAATAAGATAAGTCAATGGAAACAAAAACTGAGCAAGAAAGATGCCCTGTCCCTGGTTGCAACAATACAATTTGTCTTTCACCCAATAAACAATATCAAGAGAAAGAGTAACCCAAATATTTCAACCAGAGGTAAAGATGCGACCAAAGCAAGGACAGCTGCTGCTAGAATAGAGACAACATGGAGGAAGAATCCTGTTTACTCTCTCCGTCTGCACTCAAGTGTCAATTCGGCGTGTCAGGAACATTACAGCAGGGAAATGCCGAGGTGGAAGTGAAAGGGACATGGAGACAGAAACAAACAGACAGGGGTGCTCCATCAATAGACGTTTTCATGAATTGATTCAGTGGCTCCTGAAGAGATCTATTTTTGGCTGGATGGAGCATCTCTGAGAGAGCATTTATCATCAGGGGACAGCAAAGCTAAAAAAAACTAAAACCTGAAATAAATACATACATTTAGTTTTAATATTGCTGTGGGGAAAAGACAGCCTTTAAATGATGATAGATAATCATAGAAATAGAAAAGCAAATATGTTTGGCAAACCAAGGAGATAAAAGCAAGGACGGAGAGAGAATTTGTGTAAAAATGCGTATCTGGTCTCACAATATTGTTTATGCTTTCATTCCAGCACAGCCTGCTAAACTGAATTAGACTGAACAGAGGAGTTGACAAGAAACACAGAGTAAAATAACCAGAGACACGGTTGGATGGATGGAGGAACGGGGGTGGGGATGTGTGAGTGCTGAAGGCGTACTGCCACGAATTTGACTTATCGATTATGTGTGAAATCTCATCCACTTGACGTGGCTGCAAGGTGTGTAGCATTGGTTATTCATAGCAGCGCGTCAACTCTCACTCTTCCATGCTGCGGCTGGGAATATTTGATCAATGCCGTATCCACCGGCTATTTCTTCTGTCAGCGCAGCTTACCCCCTCGGCTGAGTCTAATACAATACAGCCCCGTATACGGAAAACAAGGTGATCAGATATTACACATTCCTGGTGAAAAAACCCGAACCAACCCCAACTGGCTGTGTTTTTGCCATCTGGCCTAAAAACAAGCACGGAGGACAATGTCCAAGACGCATGCTGTAAACTCAAAATGTCACAGGTTTGAGTCCAGCTTGTGACCTTATTTGAATGTCATATCCTCGGTGCATTCGGCTATTCTGCTGTTGAACTGGACACAAATGCCATTACAGGAGATTAACGATCAGTTCTCCCTCTGATCCGACAGATACAGCTACAAACTTCCCCCCCAAAAATATTGTGGTTATATAACACTTGATACCATGTAGTCTATCATTTTAATGAAGAATTTGAATTTTTGATAGCTGTCAGGGCAAAAGAAAAATCTCTTGATCTTTATGAATAAAGACTAAATAGTCCAACAATGGCATCAGTGCTAGAATTTCTTTTTTTTCTGTGGACTGCCGTTTCGAAGCCTTGAATTCTGCGTTTTGGCCGTCGCCATCTTGGTTTACGGGCGTCGCCATCTTTACTTTTTGGAACCAGTGAATGGAAGTTACCATATTTGGAATGCGGAGGAGTGACAAAGAGATGTATACGGCTCTGGTAGCGGTAGCGACCTGTCAATCACAAGGTATATATATATATATATATATATTGAAGTAGCCTAGTAGTAGTAACAACGTCTCTGTGTAGTCAACAACTGTCAAATCAAATGAAGAAAGTACACATCAATTATATTTTAACAATTATTATTGTCAGTTTTCAAATTTAACTGAATGGATTATAAATAATACATAGAAATACAAAAAATACATGTTCTCTCATTTCAAGTAAAATAAGAGCTGCATTAAAGAATAACTGACATAACAGAAAGCTTTTCAAAAATGTGCATCTTAAAATAAAGTAATTCATTTTAGAAAAATTTATTTCACCGATTTGCCCTGCAGTTTAAAATTCACTTTATTCAGGTGTGAAGTGATGTCAATCAAAAAGCCACATTTTTCCTCATCTTCTAACAAGATAAATTAGTGTGCATGATCTTTAACTGTGGTTATTAAACCACTTGTTTCAGCTCTATTCTCTCTGTTAACATCACTGTTGGTCAGTGAATTCATGTGTTAGGATTCTGATCATATTGGACTCTTATGCTGCGTTCACACCAAACGCGTTGCGAATTATTCGCGCGAGTAGATTACATACAAAGTCTATGCACAGGCGCGAATTTGCGATGGCGCGGCGCGATTGACGCGAATTTGCGGCGCGATTGACGCGAATCAAACGCGTCAAACGCCAAATCGCCCCAAACGGGCGAGTTGAAATTTTTCAACTTCTGCGAAATATTCGCGTTACGCCCCGGAGCCTATCAGCGTTGAGTTGCTCCCCCTGTCATCAGTGACATCCTGCCGTTGTTGAATCAGGAAATAAATACTGTAGCCGTCTGTATTCACCCAGAGCTCTACGATCAAATCGGCATCATTACATAGTTATTTCGGAGTCCCTTTTTGTCGGTTTATTGCCATTAAATCACAGCCAATTCAGTTTATTTTGTGTACATACAGCTGTAGTAAACAGCGACGTGTGGCTTGCTAGACACAGTGAATACAGCTCGATAAAATCCATGGAGCTCCTCTGGACAATGTTATGAACCCAGACATGACGGCGTTTAGTTTCCCGGGATATCTGTGACTTCCACAACACGTACTAAGCAGAAATAGCAGAAATAACTGCCCTAAAGCATACTCTGCTTTATGGTCTATTTTACTCTAAATGGGACCATAAGTTACTTACTGTATTGAAAAAGGATAGCGAACAAAATATTGAGACCATAAACTCATGTTTACAATGTTTACTGAGGGAATAAATCAAGTGAGAATTAGGGTAACTTATCATAGACTTCTATACAACCAGAGGAGTCGCCCCCTGATGGACATTAGAAAGAATGCAGGTTCAAGACATTTTTGTCTTGCTCAATGACAAAAATTCACTCTTCAGACCTGGAGGTTGCCGCCTGAGTTCAGCCAGGACAACAGATTCTTGCTAATTGCCGACTCAGACGTATTTGATGCCCCTCTTACTTCTTTTTCATTTGCTGCTCTAAAATTCCAAAGCCAAATAAATGCATCAAGCATAATCTCTTAAATCCAACTTTTAGCTCCATAGCTCTGTAGTGTTCACACAGGTTTTTACTTCAGTATTCGATTTTTGGATCGCTGCTTTTGATATGGCAAGTGCACACTACACTGTTTTAACATGTCATTCTTATTTTGTTCCTATCAGAATAAGGAATAAACCAGCTAAAGACAGATTCCCCACAATAATCCTGTAAAAATACACAACTTTAATGGAATCTAAACAGATCCATTACTTAACCATTGCGCTTCAGGCAATAAGTCTATTATCTACTCGACTGTAGATTGTGGAGAGCAGGGTCGTCCTTCAAGCGGTTCGATCCCCGGCTCCGCTAGTCGCATGTCGATGTGTCATTGAGCAAGACACTTAACCCCAAAATTGCTCCCGTAGCTGTTCCTACGTTGTGTGAATAAGTTAGTCTGATGGGCAGGTGGCATTGTAGCTCCTTCCATCAGTGTGTGAATGGGTGAATGATGACATGTAGTGTTAAAGGGCTTTGAGTGGTCGGAAAGACTAGAAAAGGGCTGTACAGGTACAGTCCATTTACTCAAGGGAGTAACAGGGTGTAAAATAGAATTTTCTTGCATATGTTCGCCTAAAGAACACAATCCTTTCCTTTCCTTTTTTGAAATAGACCTTGAATCATAATTAGAAAGTCCGGTACATGACTGGAGCATTGTGTGGATTTAACTGTAGTCTGCTCACAGTTGTGTCAGACATGGCGGCCTGAAGCCACCGATGATGTATTAACTGCCAGGAGGTGTAATAAGTCATCAAAGTGGAACAAAAGGTCTCGGCACATGACTCAAATAAATCTTGACAGCTAAACCTTTCCCTTATAACCTCACACATTATTCAACCTAAATTATTACAATGTCAATCGAGAAATGTTATTACATCAGCAAGCGTGATTGGTTTGATTCAAACATCTGACGCATTGGGCGGTCGTGTGAGTGTACAGTTTGATACGTTATTATATTGTACGATGGCAGGAGGTCGTCTTACCCAGGCCCAGCAGGTCCACGGCCAGCTCTGCACCTTCCTTGGGACCGGCTTTACACTCAGACTGCTGTGAAAGACAAAGAGAAAGGTAAAAAGAAATGATTTAGGATGATGCCCGATTTGCCACATTTTCTGTGCGCTCTCAATTTTGCATTATTACAGATTATGTGCAAGGATTTCACCTGTCTATTTGAGTTTCGATAGAGAAGACCAATGCTGACTTCTTAAACGGTATATTATATAAGTCTATTAGATAGTCAATGTCCCCCACTGGCCTTATGCCTCACTATGTATACAGTATAAACCAATTTCCCCTGTAGATTACATACGGAACGATTTGATTTATCGAACCCAATGAGTAGAAGTTTGGGATGACGGTGCTTGATCTAAAGATAAAAATAAATCCATTGTCTTGGGGAACCTGGGCTCTAGTGCATTGTTCCCTGTTCTGTTATGCTTATGGGATGACATAACATTCCTGCTGATAGTTTCATGCTATTCCACTGACAGTTGGTGGCGGTTATGCACCAAGAAGAGTAGCAAAAAGAACCTTAGTGAACAAGTCAGCAAACAATTGCCTAGTTACACAAACCCAGAAGGCATTGGAGTGATGTTCCTGTCCATCCTATTAATTTAAGTCCAACATTCACTTTCCTTCTAGCTCGGTTTTGGTCTCAACCAACACCTGAGGGAAGTATCTGGCTCTCTAGTTGCTCAATTCTGTTCTGTAGTGTGCAGTACAGTGAGCTTATCAGATACATTGTCTTTCTTTTCTTTTCATGAAGGTTTTTAATGAGTTTTCACAAAGCTATAAACAGAACAGCACAACATCGACAGATAATATAGTAGCTTATGCAAAGAAATAAAAGCTAATAATGGCCGTTAGTAGTTGTCTGGAGACATTTCTATATTCATACGAATATATTTTAATTAAGCATTCATGTGGTCGGTGTCACATCTCATATAAAAGTTATATTTCTTCCAGTTCTTATTAAATGCATTCTCCTCGACTCTCAGAATATGTCTTGGACAATTTCCAGCCACTGTTCCTGTTTCGGAATGTTGACATTAAGCCAATTTCTGGTAACGGCTTTCCTAATTGCTGCAAGTAAAACTTTCGTCAAGTAGAGGTCTTTTCTCATCACAACACTTTCAATGTTTCCAAGATACATCACAGGGCAGGTGTTTGGGATCTCTTATCCCAAAATGTTTTTAACAACATTAAGATTTTCCCAATATAGCGCTATCTTTGTACAATTCCAGAAAATATGCGAGTGGTCAGCCTCCGTGGTCCCACACAGCCTCCAACATTGTTGTTGTGCAGCAAGTCGCCTGCTTTTTATTTTGTTTGGGTGTAATAAAAAAGTGGGTTCAGTTCTTCCAGCAGAGTTCCCTCCATACTAGTGAGTTTGTGGACGTACATTGTGTCTCACATTTGAAACGATTCTTCTTCCTGTTATTTGAATCTTTAACTCTGCTTCCCATGTTTCTCTTATGTAGAGCGTTGTGTACCCTCCCTAGCTAAAATGTGCTAGTGACTATGAGAGACATCTTTCACATTACATGCCGTCATATAATGAATTCGTCATCTGAAAATATTGTGCAACTTTAACAACACAGAGTACAAATTATTCAAAAGAATCCCTTTACAAATGATTTATGAGGAAGGAAATGCATTCATGTCAGTATAGGCCTGAAGCTGAGAAGTAAAGAATACAGAGGTGCGGAAATGAAAGATGTGTTGTGGCAGTTGTTTGCAAAACAGCTTGGAATCGTGGATGGTCTCAAAACTAAGGATGTACGAAAGGTTAGGTGCTTGTGCTCTATAGCTGAACTATAGCTTCATGCTAATTTCAGTCATTCATCTGCCCCATTTGGAACTAGCGCAAAACATACATAATTCAGTTTAGTCTCATTTTGTGAGTTTTTGCAATGAATGGAATAATAAAATGCATCAGACTCAGTGTCCAAGGTTTCTGTGTGCAACGAATTTTAGTGGATGACGGAGTTTAAAAAACAAATACGAAAAATACGGACTTGGTCAGTTTTAGTAAGAACACTGAATGTAACTGTTTACAAGATAAATTAAACAGCTGTGCTTTTCATTTAGACACTGGACGGAACTTTCACAAGGCTGCTCGCTCTGCATTTTTCATGGTGTACCACAACATTCAAGTCTGCTTGATTGTTTTACAGCCCAGAGCAGTATTTTTCCAAACCTAACAGAGATCTAACTGGAAGCTTTCAGGAGCTTCTGGCAATGATGCACAGTAGAAAAAAATTATTATTTTAGTAAATCAGTTAGCTGACAGAAAGAAAAAAAATCGGTCAATGGCAATATTGACAATCTTTTAAGTTGTATTTAAAATAGAAATATTTGCTGGTTACACCTTTCAGCTATTGGTCAGTGTTAAACTGCAACGTCAATATTATTTCTGATAGGCGATCGTGTTAATGGACTTTTTAAATTGAAAGTAAAAACAGGGAGCAGAACAGGGGAAAAAAAAGAGGTAGTGGGGGAGGAAAAGGAGGGAGTGAAAAACAAAAGGGAAGACAGATAGAGGGGAAAGAGAAAGAGCGAGAGATTAAAAGTCAAAGAGCAGGAGAATGA
This sequence comes from Anarhichas minor, assembly GCF_050575085.1. NCBI lineage: Eukaryota > Metazoa > Chordata > Actinopteri > Perciformes > Anarhichadidae > Anarhichas > Anarhichas minor. Next base: position 3,512,761 of record NW_027466504.1, read on the forward strand.
GACAGGAGGACGAAGAGGGGAGGGTGAGGTGAGATAGAGATATAGTGAGATTAGAGAGAAAATGTGGTGAGAGAGAGCGAGAGAGTATTAAAGGTTAACACGTGGGCCATGAGAGATCTACAACGCTGGTAACAAACCCAATTTCCCCCCAACAAAAGATCGATGGACCACATTAAATTCAATGTCGTTCCAATCCAAGGCAATGAAAACAATTACCGTGTCCACGCCTAATCAAGAATGCATTGGCTATGAACTGATGTGTGTTGGGACTGCAGCAAAGCTCGTACAGAGGCCGCATGTGTAGCAGCAGGATTGTTGCATGTGTAGCAGCAGCAAAGAGGTTGGTCGGTGCTGTGCATGGACGGAACTGGTTAGGTTAGGAGAAACGGGTTTTATGAGATATTGTGGATTTTAGTAACATCCAACTCCATAAAGATTCCTTTCCGACCAAGCTACATATTCAATATTTTCTTTGCACAGCTAATCAATATGATTGTTCAACAATGGTGTTTCAGTCAGAGACACTTATGTCAAGGGATTGACCATTGGAGCAAACGGTGGTAGTATTATATTGCGAGAAAAAAGGAAAAGAAGGATATTGAAATACAATTATTTCTAGAAACTCTAAAAGAATCAGAGATTTTTGCAGTAAATCCCCTTTGCATGCAGATGCATATTGTATCTTAGAACAATACTAAAAGCACAGCACATGATCTTTAAAATGAACATAATGTAAATAGTTTATAAACAGAGTTGAATTGAACAGATCGGCCCCATTATCACCGATACCCAATCGAGCAAAGACAGTATCCCATAAAATCTGATTAAAGAATATATATATCACATTATATATATATATATATATATATGACAAGAATTAAATTTAGTTGGGATGCACTGATCCTTGTTTATACCCATTCCAACAACTCAACTCAGGGTGTCTGCTGACAGAGTACCTGTCCAATACCAGTGCCCTTTTTTCCCTCAAATTTAAAAATCTTTGAAGGTCGATCTCTTGGAATCATTTTTCATTTAAAATAACGTGAAGCCAGGGATTGCTGTGGCACTAAACACAAAGGCCCACAATTGCAAAATGAATGTGATTAATAGAGGAATCACTGAATATTACAATAACGGTGTTGATGTAGTGACATCCTGCCGATAGTCGATCAGCACCAGTACAGATATGTCAAATTAGATTGGTGCATCCTCAACCCGATACCTAACCCTAAGATTTAAAAGGAAACAACATTATAATAGTAACTTTGTACATTCAAAAATCTTACAGCACAAATTCCAAAACAAAGACAAAAGACAAAGACAAAATTGTCCTCAGAAGAGCCAGCACCTCCATTAGGGGTATTGGCAGGGTAAGAGCAACAAGAATTGCAATTTGTATCTTTGGCATGCCGGTCCATTTGATTACCAACGTTTCAGAACGTGCGCATCGTCATAAAATTGAGATTTCATAGCCTTTCAATGCTACATCCCACACAGCTGCTGTCAGACACGAGAAGAAAGAAAGAAGGAAGGAAATCCAAAATGTCAGACTGCATAAAAAGCTTAAACTCCCCGCCGTATGAGGGGATTTGGATAGACATGCTGCCAATATTGTTCTCGAAACACTCGCAGACACGTTGGGCTTTCTATCAATTATCCGGGATGACACCAACGGACAGCTGACGGACGGCTAGCAACAGACTGGGATTAGGTGTCAGTTGTTTTTGACGACAGATAGAGAAAGTGTAATTGGAAGGGAGGCCAGCAATCGATAACACCCCCCCCCCCAACAGGTGAGTATACTCCAGCAAGGAGGGTGATGCCGGATTGAATGGAAACCATCGGGCAAACCAAACCCTCTGACGACTGCCGTCACATCAGGTCGCTGTCAAGAGCACACAGCAGACAAAGCCATCAGCTGACGGCTGTCCCTCCGGATGTCTGAGTGGGGGGGGCAAAGTCAGCTGTAAGTTCGTCCCTGAAGTACTCAATGGAATGAAGTCAGGAAAAAAGAACAGGGTGACAGCGATGTACTGTTGAGTCTATTACCGTCTATTATCTCTTATCATACAAAGTCGACAACAAATACAATGGAATGCTGCATAAATGAGTCCAAACACACGGAAATGAGTCTGTATGTGTGCACTTCTGGTTCCCTTGTCTCGAAGTCAATGGTGGGCCCTCAGGGCCAGCAAGGCCTTCCTTGCTGGCCTAGACACCGACAGAATCACAAATATATCTATTTTAAAATGTAATTATTTTTCATAAATACACTACATGTATTCTAAATACGTTTCCCATTAGCTTATTATTTCATTGCACAGCTACTGTCTTCCTCAGTTGCTCTGCTTCAGCTTGTTTTAAGTAGAGCTTTTATCCAATCAGATTTCGCCCCTATGCTAGGGCTGCACAATTAATCGAATTTTAATCGCGATCACGATTTTGGCTGCCACAATTAAATGAGCATGATCGTCAGCAATATTGACGTTTAAAATGCGTGCTCTGCTACATATCAAATCAAGCGCTTCCTCAACTAACAGTCAGCCGACCACCAGGGGGCGAACGAGATGGGAGGTGACATGCGCGCACCCTGCAGCGGCAGCCTCAAAATAAGTTCTGTCTGGAGTCGACTCCGGTATTAGCAGAAGAGTAGAGAGACAGACAACACAACAGAGAGCAGACGGTCATTTATATTTTGCTTCAGGTGAACAAGAACCGTATAAGTTTTATTTTAATGCAAAGACGTGTACATTAGCTGGAATGTAGCACAACATGGAAGTGAAAGCAGTGCTCTGTTGACTTAATTTTGGGTAAAAAGTGTTGATACTATTTTATTTATATTTTCCTTCTACGAGATGCACTGTGATCAGGACCGGTCTGATGCAAAGATTTGTACATTAGCCAGAATGTAGCACAACAATGGAAGTGGAAGCAGTGTTCTTGTTCATTTAAACGTGAAAGTGCAATAAAAAGATGTTGTCCCTAAAATTAATGAATAATCGTGTTAAATAATCGTGATCTCAATATTGATCAAAATAATCGTGATTATGATTTTGGCCATAATTGTGCAGCCCTACCCTATGCTGTCTCTAAGTAAAGAAATCTGCCCGGAGGCCTTCAGAGTTGCAAGTGAAACCCTTTACAGTTTAAGTAAATGAGGACGATATTATTGATTTTCATAGTCTTCAACCAATCAGATTTTTAGTTTGACATGTTGGGTGTATTCTTTGACGTGTCAGAAGTTCTAGCTGGCCTACAAGTACGTCATTAACGTGCGGCTTGATTGGTCAGTGGGTTAGCGTGACCGTTGTGAAACTAGCTAGCACAGCTTTGTAGTAGTAAGAGTTCAAATTTAAAGATATGTAAGTTTTTACGTGGCATTACATTTTTAGCGTTCTTGTTGGTGTATATTCTTTTTTTTTTTACGTAGCTTTGTTTTGTTTTTTTAATACTCAGTGGCTGAAGGAGGAGGAGAAACGGATTTGGTGACGGATTTACTGGCCACGCCTTTCTCGAGAAGGACATTTCAAGAAAAGCTGGACATCCGAAGGAAGGGTCGGCCAACCCCACGGCTGGCAGCCCTGACCCAGCCAAGGAAAGGATTTGTATGCCACTTTCAGTCCAGCAACTACAAACTGTAACAGCGTAAATTAGCGCAAATTGTATTGCTGGGAATGCCTTTTATTTTCAACTGAGCGTTTTGGTGTTTGGAGCCACGCTGGAATTGCAAACCTGAGTTGCCTAACCAAGGCAGCAATAAAGACACCATAGCCCAGCAGCACATTTACAAGTTACAGGGCTTTTGGAAACTTTTGGGGAGACCCGAGTGGATCTACAACTCAACGAACAAAGTTTGCAGGGAAACGGAGCTCCGGGACATTAGGCAAAATACAAAACGACCTGATCAGTGCTATAGCTGAAGTGATGGGAGAGGAGATAAGACGTGAGATAAATGAAGCACCTTTTGTCGCTGTTATGGTGGACAAACCACTGATAATACATCGCAGCTGGCTCTGGTGGTCCGTTATGTGACAGATACTGGCGTCAAGAAAAGGTTCGTCATATTTTACGATGTCACCAGCAACAAGAGAGCCGATGACATCGCTGCTATTCTCATCTGATTCCTGGAGGACCACGATTGTCTGGACAAAGTCGTGGCTCAGTGTTTTGATGGCGCAGCGGTCATGGCATCTGGACCTAATGGAGTGCAGGCTGAAGTTAAAAAGAAGGCTCCTATGGCTTTATTTATACACTGCTATGCCCATCGGCTAAATTCAGTGCTGACTCAAGGGGTCTCAAAGTTGAGAGAATGTAAAATATATTTTTTTCCAGGTCCCCAAAGCGCACGCAGCTGCTCGACGACATCTGCCGGCGGCGTCTGCCTCGTGTGGCATCAACACGGTGGCAATATAGCTCTTGACTGGTCAACACGGTCTTTGAAAAGAGAGCTGCCCTACAGGAGCTTTGTGAGCCCATTTTGGAGCACCACGACGAGTACGACCTTCAGCAGAACGATCTATGGGAGAGCATGCGCTTTACGCATTGCCATGTTTGGCGGTGACAATCCCAATATCTACTGATCTTTGATCAGGATATGTCCTTTAACTCCCAGATAAAACACATTTAAAGGACTGCCTTTTTTCACCTACGTAACGTTTCAAAAGTCAGGCACATCCTGTCTCAAAGCGATGCAGAGAAATGAGTTCATGCATTTGTTACCTCTCGGCTAGATTACTGCAATTCCTTATTTTCAGGCTGCTCAGATAAGTCTCTTAAATCTCTCCAGTTGTTTCAGAATGCTGCAGCACGTGTAGTAACAAAAACTAAGAAAAGAGATCATATTACTCCTGTATTAACTTCTCTGCACTGGCTCCCTGTAAAATCAAGAATATAATTTAAAATCCTTCTCCTCACCTATAAAGCCCTAATTGGTCAGGCACCATCATATCTAAAGGATCTTATAGTACAACATTACCCCACTAGAGAGCTGCGCTCCCTAAATGCAGGGTTGCTTGTGGTTCCTAGAGTCTTAAAAAGTAGGATGGGAGCCGGAGCCTTCAGTTATCAAGCTCCTCTTCTGTGGAACCAGCTTCCTGTTTCAGTCCGGGGGGACAGACACACTCAGCACATTTAAGAGTAGGCTTAAGACTTTCCTCTTTGATAATGCTTAGTTAGGGCTGGCTCAGGTTTGCCTTGGACCAGCCCCTAGATAAGCTGCTATAGGCCTAGACTGCTGGACTTCCTGAGCTCCTCTCTCCTCTTCTCTCTCTCCTTCTGTATGAATTCATGTCCCATTAATGCTCATTACTGACTTTGCTTCTTCACTGGAGTCCTTGTGCTTTCTCGCCTCGCAGGTTTCTGTGGATCGTGGTTATATCTGGACCCTGGTCTTGCATCCTGCCATGGCCCTGCCGACCCCCACTGCTACTATCATTATCATTAGTAGTTGCATTGCTTTTGCTATTACCGATACCATTACTGCTTTTATTATCATCATTGTTATTATTATACTATATCCACTGCTGTTATTAGTAGTCATAATTTTTCCATCATTATTATACTTACTACTCTCATTATATGAATAATTTCTGTCATATGCATTGAATGTGTTGTAACTCTGTTATGCTGTTCATTCTGTACACATCTATCACACTTCTGTCCATCCTGGGAGAGGATCCTCCTCTGTTGCTCTCTCTAAGGTTTCTTCCTCTTTTCTCCCTGTTAAAGGGTTTTTTTGGGGGGGTTTTCCTGTTCCGATGTGAGGGTCCTGTGACAGAGGAGTATGTGTACAGATTGTAAAGCCCTCTGAGGCAAATTTCTGATTTGTGATTTTGGACTATTTTAATTAAATTAAATTATTGAAATGCCTTTTTTTTAATTTTACAGTTAGCAACAGCGAGGTATTATTGAATCCCATTTTATTTATTTTTCTCATCCAGTCAAGGTACTGAAGACAGTTGATTACTCACGATTTCCAACATCTCTAGATGAAGTCATTTTGAGATATGTTTTTGAATTTATGTCACGACCAGCATGGAAACAAACGCCAAGGGACTCGTGAGGCAAGGAATGAATCAACATTGGGAGCTAGCTGCCAGAAATGGTAATACTGTATATAAATATTCATTAGGTACATGAAACTGGACTTAAGATCCCTCGGGTACCTGTGGCATCCTAATTACATCAAAGCATGAGATAATGCTGTTATAAAAAGTGCTTGATGAGACGATAAGCCACACTTTGAAAGCAGGCAGCAGCTTGTGGTTCTGGTATGTCTGCTTCTGCATGTGGCTTATATTAAGTGGACCCTACAGTGTGCTGTCCCAAATAACAACAACAACCAAGAAGCAGCATACCAAACACAGGCATGGCATTTAGTTGTTGTAACTATCCACCACATTCAGCACATGCACAACAAAAGGTCAAGCAATGTGGAGGGAAGAGAAGAGGAAGCTGCTGTCGAGGCAGCGGGATGACATTAAAATAATGGGCAAAGAAATGTGGTTTTCATGGTGAAGTTTAAAGGACAGGTTTCTCAGACGGGAAGTACCCCGAGCTCAGCCTGACACCGAGGACCATAAGATGAGGAAGGAAAGTCTTGTGCCAGAGTTTGACCAAAGATTACGACACAAGAATAAAACAATAAACAATAGAATACAAATATTAACATATATGAAAAATAGAGTAATAATTATTAAGTGTTAAAGAAGTAAGACTGACACCAGTGCAATATAGAATAGCAATAACAGTAAGAAACACATTTTAAATGAAATTACAATAGAAAAAGTAAATTACAACAAAAGACTGAAAACAAGACTAAAAATAGTTTCTTTCATGAATATGGCATGAAACAGAAACTGCAATACTTTATCCTTTGCTTTTATTGACTTCGAATTGCTTGAAGAAGAAATAAAATCGATTTATCACTCAATGGATGTGCAGTCTAAACCTACTGAGCCCGTTGGTACAAGGGCACACACTCAGGTCAGCAGAGCTCTTCTTGCATTTCCTTTTACCAGATTTGCTGTTGAGGGTGAGCGTGCATTGCATCACAGCACCCCTCATCTGGACCTCGCTGCTCAGTTAAAGACAGTGCAGTGTACCCTGTCAAATGTAGCCTCAGCAGACATATCTCAGCATACGCTTGTCAAAAGTCCTGTGACTCCATGTGAGCTTGATCTTTGGTACATATTAATAACATAAGGAGACATGAAGGTATCTGATCACACATGAAGACACAATACCTTTGATGACGCAGTGTAAAAACGTATTTTTTTTATATCCTAAAAAAAGTAACGGTTTTGAATATTCAAGGTTTCTGCCAGTCAGCGGCGAATTCTATTACTCTCACACGCTCTTTGTTTAAGCTCAGTTATGTGAGGGAAAGTGAGTCATGATTGACGCTGCATGTGCACTACTTGAATGTACTGTCCTTTGAATTGTTACTGTCCTGATTCTCCCGGGTGTTACCTGGGAGAATTTTATTTTAAATATGAACTTTAAAATGTAGCATTCTGTTGTACTCTGAGAAGAAAGTTAAGTGATAAGACATTTACTTTAAGCAAAAAACTAATTTATTATTCAGTTATTAATCAGTATTTCAGCTCTAGTTGAGCAGCTGGCTAGTTAGCTTTTTCTTTTTCAATCAATATTATTATTATTAACCTTTATTTAGACAAAATCCATTGAGACCGAGGTCTCATTTTTTAGTCATATAAAAACAAAGATATGCAAGAGTAGCGAGAACTATCGGCTGTACAAAAAAAGTGATTGGTTTTCATTGAACCCTGCTACTGTATGGCTTACTATTAACTTCCACTGTTACTGTAAAGCTGTTAGAATTGTGGCCTATCTTCTATTCGCAATTATGCATTCAATCCAGTTCAATTATTTAAATGAAAATGAAAATCTACTCTGGCTAAGGTAACTTATCAAGAGTAAAATAATAGCTGTGATCTATACACACCTCTGCAAAAAAAACAACCTGCAACCAGATGCACCGGTGTTCCGGTTAAACGTTAATTAGTGACTGTGAACTGAACCGGAACACGGGGGGCTGCATGTTTCATCACGTTATATTTTTTCCTTCTAAATCGCGATACTGGCGAACAGTTGACAAAGTTCCGCATGCAGTGGACGTTAACTTAACCCAGCAAATCTGAACGGTATCACCTTTTCTCCTCGTCTCACTCCAATCTGAGAAACGCTGGCTGGCCAGATGACCCCCCCCCACAAAAAAGAAACCTCTACGGATCTACACGATTCACGGGGATGATATATTTTCATTCAAAACGGCTAATTTCGCCGAAAAGCGACAAGTTTGCAGGTATGACAAGTGAACAGTTTTAAGTTCCTGGGAATCAGCATCACAACCAACCTGACATGGTCATCACACGTCTCCATCCTGGTAAAGAAAGCTCACAAACAGTTGTATTTCTCAAGGAAACTTAAGAAGGCGAAATTCCCGTGCAAAGTTCTTGTCAACTTTTACAGAGGAGCAAGAGAAAGCATCCTGGAAACATTACAAACTGGCATGGGATGTGCACGGCTCAGGACAAGAGGGCTCTCCGGGTGATTAAGACCACCCAGCACATCATTGGTGACATGAGGTGCCTGCGAAGAGCTCAAAGGATATGAAAAAGACAAAACCCACCCCAGCCACAACCTGTTCACCCTGCCGCCGTCTGGAAAGAGGTACAGAAGTATCAGCTGCTGTACCACCAGACTTCAGAACAGCTTCTTTCCTCAAGCAGAGTGACTCCTTAACTCATCGTCCACCCTCCACATATGTCGTTTTTTCTTTTTTGTGTTTTGTTGCGTAGAAAAGTGACACCGCAATCTGCATTTAGTCGTGCAACCCTGTTATACAATGATAATGCAATTGCTTTGTAACCTTGTACTTTGAATTATCCAAAGAAAGAAGCCTACACAGTGGCTTGGTGGTCTAAAGCCCCCCCCCCCCTCCCTCCCTACAACAACAAGTATTGGTCTTATCGGTATGTGTGATGAATAGAAACAAAAACATGCAGGTTGAGTCATCATCGATTCATTCCATCCATCTGCGCCTCTCACCAGGCCGGTGTACACCAGCTAACAACAACTTCAGTCCAACAATATTTGTATCGCCTTTCAAACCAACATCAATCACTGGAACGCGCACGCACGCACGCGCACACACACGCCGCCCCTTAAAGAGAGGCTTGGTGGCACACTGAGACTGTACTCAGCCTCACAGAATCCCACCGTCCTCCCTCGCACGTACGTACGGGAGGCTGAGCGATGAAACAAACATCTTATCCTCCTAAACAAAGAGCGAGGAACAGTAATAGAGGGAGAGGAAAAAACAAATAGAGTAGAAGGAGACGAGCGGGAGATGAGGGCTGCAAATTGGTTAGCGGCGAAAGCGAGAGTAGGCGTGAGAGGCACAGAGGACAGGAAATAGAGGATGAATAAGGGAGAATAACCACGACGATGATTGAGGGAGACATAAGACGGACAGCTGCAGACAGTGCAGCTAAGAAGCAAGCGTGGAACAGCTGCAAAGGTAGAGCAGAGGCTGCAGTAGTGCTGCTAGCACCTCTGGAGCGGCAGCAGAAGTAGTCACACTGTAAATCAGTCGGATTGGTATCAGTCGGATGCTACACATCCACAATAAAGACTATTCATTCTTCTGATGCGCGTGCGCAGTAAGAAGCTCGCAGCAGAAGAGTACCTGCGGCCTGCAAGCTCCTTCATCCTTTGTTCTTAATAATGCGTTTAATACTGAAATTCTCCACACTTTAAAGGTGGTCAATTCAAAATTAAGAGCGTATACGGATTATGACGTTCTAGGTACTCCTCTAGCGCCAGATTGCACGTGTCAGGGACGGCGTGTTGCATAGTGTCTTTTCAAAATAAACTTCCGTCTTCACAGGAAGTTAGGTTTAGGCTGACGTAACAACTCGCGTGACAAAATGTCACAGCGTTTCTCACGGGACATGAACAGCGGTCTCCTGGACAGGAAAGTCCTGAGTGGACTATCTCGCTCTTGATACTAGTAGACATTATTCCACTATATCTTTACATGCTAAATAGTTGGTTTGCTGTTTACACACCGAAACCTAACTTGATACAGGGCTTTTAAAAATAGATTTATGCACATTTTACAACTTATACATTGTAAAGATCAATGTGTGCGGAAATATCCTTTATCAACAACAATGCATGCACAAAGTGATTTTATTTAGTGTTTAACAATAAAGACCAGTAGCTCAGAAAACGTAGATTGATATTACTTTTCTTCTAACATTAGTAACGATCGTCTTTTTTTCACAGCATCTTGTATCACACAATCACAAATAAACTAAGATGAGGTGCCACTACACAGATTCAACATTTTGAGGGGAATAAAGCTGCAGTACTGGACTGGTAGTCAGCAGCAGCAAATACCCTGGATTTATATTCAGGAATCGGAATTTCAGAGCCAAAATGTCCTAACGATTGGGATTTTTATCATATTTAAGATATACACTTCCGTACTTTATGATCTACTCCATTTTAATGTGTGCAAACTCAAGACCATGCGCAACAACAACAAAAGACAATTCACTTTTCCTTTCACAATTCATTCATATTCTGAATTAATATAAATTGCAGCAAGTTTCTCACGCAGGATTAACCTGCCGTCAAATCCACTCGCACGTTTCACATCAAAAGCCGACCAGGGAAGGGAGGGAATATGTCCTTTTAATGTGTACAGGAAGTGTTGCACTGACAGTAGCTTAAAGCTGGAAAAAAACAACAACAGCAAAGAAGAAGTGACTAGAATGAGATCAGCGTGAGAAAATAATCTCAATTTGCTGGTACTTTTCATTCCCCTTCGTAGCTACTTCCTGCACATGTGTTTCACAATAAAAGCTTAATGGAAGCTCCAAATCAAAGTCACTTTCATGCTAAAAAAACTGAACTGTATTTCTGTTCAAAAGAGAAACCAATAGCGACAAGCGGTGAGTATGAGCGGAGCACGTAGTGTCGAGTTTACCACGTGTGCCGCTGTTTGAGGGCTGACTTCTGTTTGACATTGGTAGGTGTGGCAGCTGCAGTGGTGACAGCCGAAGCAGATTGACTAGTAACTGCAACAGCAGCGAGCAGCAGCACTGTAGTACATGTAGCAGTCGTGGCAGCGCTGCAAAGGAAGTGGATTGTCTCCTCGTGGCTGACAGCTGCCTTATTAACGCCATAAAAGAGAATCATAAAACTGCCAGCGGCTGGGTGAGCCGACGCTGCAGAAGACAGACGGGGGAGGAAGAGGGAGAGAAGAGAAGCGGCGAGGACGAGGGGGTCAATCTGCAGGGGGGAGAGGAGATGGAGAGAGGCCGAGGAAGAGCAGTGGGAGGGGGGGCAATTAGGAGGAGAGTGAACGGAATGATGAGGAGCAAAGGGAGCGAGATGAGGAGGACAGGTAGGGAAAACAGAAAAGAAAAAGGACATAAGGAGAGGACGGCAAAGGGAGAGAGAGATGGGAAAAAATAAACGGTGCAGCGTGTTGATAACGCATTATCAATACAGACTGAGATATCATTTAGTCTGCAGCACCGCAGCTACACCAGGACACACACACAACAAAGTCCCTGTGTGTGTGTGGCACCGCAGTATGTCAGAGGCTGTTAAGTGTGCCGGGCTGCTGCAGTTCTGCACCACTCAACACAGTCCGTCACTCAGCTGGTGGCACCCGCACGCACCGCATCGCACCACACACACACACACACACACACACCTAAAAGGTTTTGTCACAGAGAGGAGATCTTAAGCTGCCACACGCAAGCATCTCTTCCACCCCGGTTACATTCATCTGACAGTCAGCACACACACACACACACACACACACACACACACACACACACACACACACACACACACACACACACACACACACACACACACACACACACACACACACACACACACACACACACACACACACACACACACACACACACACACACAAGAGGTAAAAAAAAAAAGAGGTAAAAAAGACACACACTCGTACAAACGGGCACAAACAATCACAACACACACACACACTTGAGTGTTTGAGGAAGGTCACGGTGTGGTCTGACGGCTGATGCGTGACGGTGCTGTTCAGGGAAAGAATACCTAATCAAATCAAAACAGCAGCAACTAACACACACACACACACACACCAATTTAAACTGGGTATTTTCAGGTGTTTTCAGAAGGGAATCGTATTTGTCGCTAACCAGGGCATCGAGATCCTCGTTAGGCTGTGTTTTTTGAGTAAGTGGCAGCTTCAGGTTGGAATTTGTTAGGTGGATTTAGGGAACACGCAGACACACAGATGCGCCGACTCAGGGAAACACACACCCGATGCCCAACTTGTCTCTGGGAACTGGCTTGACAGAACGGATGTGATGCATGGGCATACGCACATGGATTTAGAGAACACACACGGTGGGATTTGGGAACGGCATGCGCAACACAGAGAATTTTCCTCCAGATTGTAGTGTTTGTACCATAGACTGTATAATAGAAGTGGACGTAGTTGTCGTGACGTCACCTATTGGTTTGTAGACTGCTGTTTTGAAGCCTCGAGGTTGACGTGTTGGCCGTAGCCATCTTGTTTTTTTGCAGTGAATGGAAGTGATCACTCCTGTTAAGCACTTTGTGACTAATGTCTGTGAAAAGCGCTTTATAAATACATTTTACTTACATACTTACCATATTTGGACTGTGTACGAATGACAGAGACGCCGTATACAACTCTGGTAGCGGTAGTGACCTGTCAATTACAAGTTAGCCTGACCCTTAAGCATACTCTGCTTTATGGTCTATTTGACTCTAAATGGACCATCATTTACTAAATGAACATCATGCTGTATTGAAGAAGACTTAAAACTAGAGATTGAGACCATAAACTCATGTTTACAATGTTTACTGAGGTAATAAATCAAGAGAGAAGTAGAGTCATTTTCTCATAGACTTCTATACAAGCAGAGGAGTCGCCCCCTGATGGACAGTAGAGAGAATGCAGGTTCAGGGCACTTCCACAATGGCTTCACTTTTCAGAACCGGATGTTGGCAGATTTGAGTGTTTTAAACCTTTGGAAATCAAAAAGTTTCTCTCAGAATCTCTCTTAATCAGAATCAGCTTTATTGGCCATGTATGCGTACGCATACCATCATATCCATCTTTGGCATGATTCACATTACATTACAGTCATTTAGCAGACGCTTTTATCCAAAGCGACTTACAATTAAGATTCTATCACATTTCTACACCGTAGGCACAACTACGGGAGCAATTTTGGGGTTAAGTGTCTCGCTCAAGGACACATCGAGGTGCAATTAGCCGGAGCAGGGGATCGAACCGCCGACCCTCTGATTGAAAGACGGCCCTGCTATCCACTTCGCCACATCCCCACCTTTACAGAAACAACTCTTAATTCAATATGTTTTTATAACGTAAAACATTCAATAACATCATTAAGCTGCCTCTGTGTACCTTTACAGTAAATTAGCTCCATGAGGCACCGAGAACATAGAATAACAGCAGTAATATTATCTCTGTGAAAATAAATAGGTTACGGAACATCTCCCTCACACACGTCAGCAGGGACCTGACACAAATCTACCACCGACAATAAATCCTGTTGTATGATATGCTTTACAAAGCCCTGAGCTCTGAGAATGCCAACCTGCTCTGTTTGGAGCGGTAAGCTGGGATATAACTATCTCAGTGGTATATATATAGGCTCTACAGCGGGGGAGGTTGGATGTGTATGTTTACCATTGCTTGTGTGTGTGTGTGTGTTTTCTTGGGATACAGGCTTGATTCTCTTCCTCCAGCGGTGCAAATCTACCTTATTGATTAGCTTCCATGTGGCTACGCTATCGATCCTCTGACTGCCAGACCTACAGACAGCACTGCTTTATATGTGTGTGTGTGTGTGTGTGTCCCGTTATTAGTCACAGAGCGCTGCTCCTTTGGCTGCCCTTCACATCGTCCGCTCAAACTAACTCCAATCGACCACAGATATGCTTTAGCTGCTGTGTGTGTGTGTGTGTGTGTGTGTGTCACATCCAATCTCACAGAACCTTTGAGAGCCCAACTCAGTCCAGATGTACAGAGCACCTAGTGATACGATGGTCCCAAAATCCCCGCACGGAATGAACAAAGATACACACAAATGCATCTTCACACACAAACTCACACACACACACACACACATACACACACACACACACACACACACACACTCCTTAATTTCTATCTCCAACAAAAGGCAAGCGCCAATGTTGCATGAAGGAAGGCAGCCTCTTGTTCTCTTTGATAATTTATTCATGGGGCTGAAAAGAAAAAGACAACACACGCCAGCACTCCAACGGGACGACACAATGATTTAGTCTTCTGGAGAGGGAGAGAGGGAGAGAGCGAGGAAAAGAGGGACGGACGAATGCAGGACAGATGGAGATGAATGGAGGTGAGGAGAGTGGAAACAACTAGAAAGAGAGATAATGGAGTCACTCGTTCTCCCCCTAATATAGCACTGTGTGTGGAGTACACTGTCCTCTCTCTCCACTTTGTCACACACCTGTTCCCTCTCTTTCACACACGTTGTTTTTACCATCAAGACATTTTTTTAAATTTACTCATCTCAAAAAGGGAAAATTTGCCACCTTTTTATGTGGATGTCCAACCAGTGTTGTTGGTAAATGCAGTCGACTGAAGCAATACATTCCTCAGTGTATCCTCAGAGTATGCAGCTGCAAAAATCTGTTGTTCTTCGTGCGCCCAGCAACGTAGACGAGACAGTGACATAGTCACGTAGGATTTCTAGCTGTGGGTATGAGTCGTTCAGTAGAGAGAAGGCAAGTTCAAGACACTTCCACACTGGCTTCCCTTTTCAGAACCTGCCGCCTGTGTAACTCGAGCAAAAAAAACAGAGCCTCCTTGGTCTCTTCACTTGTATTGCAAACTAGCTACATTTCCAACTGGGAAAATGGCATCCCAAAATATGGGTGCAGAGGATACATTTTGTAGTCTTGAAGCTCTTTTGCCGACTCGGATATTCAGCCGTATTCATTCAGAGTATACGGCAGTGGAGAGGGGCCGAGGCTGTGGAGAGGACATGGCCGGGCATTAGAGGCTTGTGCGCAACGCATCGTGGTACATGTAGGTGCCGGCTCAGGGACCACGAGAACTCC
The DNA here is from genome assembly GCF_050575085.1 of Anarhichas minor. NCBI lineage: Eukaryota > Metazoa > Chordata > Actinopteri > Perciformes > Anarhichadidae > Anarhichas > Anarhichas minor. Next base: position 3,527,965 of record NW_027466504.1, read on the forward strand.
GCTTCCTCGGTCAATACAGCACACACTGAGGAATGTATTGCTTCCATTTACCATCCCTTTAAGAGGCCATTGTTATCTGACACCAACAGTGGCAAACATAACAAAAAAACTATTATTAAATCATCTGAGCAAATCCGAGAATACCAGTCAACTAATGTAAAAAATCATGATGAAACACGTCCACAAGCCTGACCTTTGCCCCCACCTAATCCTCATAACATTTAAACACTAAAAACAATAAATGTCCGAATGGCTTACTTTCAGAAGATTTGTGAGAGGACACAAGTAGATTACACACACACACACTCAAGATGCCAGCTTCCAATCAGAGCTGTAGTGTAATTAGTGCCTACAGGCACTGGGTAGGAAGTGCAGAGAAGGAGACAAAGTTGAGCTTTGACAACCCCAATCAAGCTGAATAAAATTGGTTCATTGTAAGACAGAGGGAAAAAAAGACTATTGTAGTGTTTCTGTCAGGCTGAATGTCTGTGCATGACTGACATTCATAATACACTTGTGTGCAGTTTTCTTTCCCATATTACTGATAAATGTGCCTGTTCTGTAAATTTAATCTCAAATCAGACGGAGACGTCTCTTGCTGGTGATATATTATAACCAATTCACTTTGAGATGGCTGAGCAGAAAAGTCAATGCTTAGTTAATTTTACATTTAAATGCCCAACATATGCCCAGAGTTCCTCCTGTCAATTAAAATATACATCAGCCTGCCTGCCCTTCGGCTGAAAACACAAAAATAATTGATTTAGTCTGTGAGGAGAGAATTTGAGTGAAATACCGTCGACGAGGATTTCCTGAAAACAGCAGGGCATGAAAGAGGCCACACAAAAATATTGCTAAGCTACTACTAAACCATAAGTGCTGGCCTTAAAAAACAAAAACTCTTACATCACCCCTCTCCAATTAACAGAAAATGATTAAAGCACATTCAGAGCCCATATGCTGTGCTGGAACTCATCCAAACATCTTCTGCAACGCCAGATATGCTGACTACATTAGACATGCTTGAGGTTGGGATGTTCAGGCACGAGCATGCCATCCATTAAGAAAATGCTATGAGATACCAAATACATGTATATGGATAAGCACCTAGAGAACTCAGCACTTGGATGAGCTACGAAGCAAAGCTTCAAATGTATTTATCAGTCTTCATTCAAACAATTTTTTTTTTTTTTTCAACTAATGCTTTGTAGTCATTCTCTGTCTCTTTGTAGTTACTTTGTGTATCTTTGTAGTGATTCTCTGTCTCTTTGTAGTTATTTTGTGTATCTTTGTAGTGATTCTCTGTCTCTTTGTAGTTATTTTGTGTATCTTTGTAGTGATTCTCTGTCTCTTTGTAGTTATTTTGTGTATCTTTGTAGTGATTCTCTGTCTCTTTGTAGTTGTTTTGTGTATCTTTGTAGTCATGTTCTGTCTCTTTGCAGTTTTGTGTATATTTGTAGTCATTCTTTGTGTATGTTTGCAGTCATTTTGTGTCTCTTTGTAGTCATTACCCATCTCTCTGTGGTTTTGTACCTCCTTGTGGTTATTTGGTGTGTCTTTCTAGTTGTTTTGTGTATCTTTGTTGTGGTTCTGTGTCTCTTTGTAGTTGTTACGAAGCTCTCTGTGGTTCTGTGTTTCTTTGTGGTTATTTTGGGTCTCTTTGCGGCAGTTTTTATCTCTTTGTAGTTGTTTTGGTTTCTCTGTACCGTAGTCTTTTTCTGTCTCTTTGTAGTCGTTTTCTGTTTATTGTGTAACATTTTGGAGGTGAGGAACAGGGGAGCCCCCAAGCCTTTGGGGCCCTGGTAAGCACCATATCCTGACAGGCCACCTGTGTGTGCGCTTTAGGGTTAACACACACCCATCATCAATCACCAACCTGGATTGTTGTCAATGGTAATATTTTTAAACATTCTCATTTTCTGCAATGTCTTTTGCACACCATGGTATTAAGGTTAGGGAAGAATTGGGGTTATGACAAATAAACTATGGTTAAGATATGGTTAAGGTTTTTGGCTAGTGGCTAATATGATTAGTAAAAAGGTAAATGGCAAATGGACTGTACTTGTATAGCACTCTTCTAGTCTTCCAGCCACTCAAAGCGCTTTTAACACTACATGTCATCATTTACCAATTTAGACCCATGATACAGTGATGACAGGGGCTACCATGCATGGTGCCACCGGCCCATCAGGACGAACTGACATTCATACACCGTAGGTACGACTACGAGAGCAATTTGGGGTTAAGTGTCTTGCCCAAGGACACATCGACATGGACTAACAGCTTTACCACTGAGCCACAGTCACCCCCGTAACTACAGGTCTGTGACGGGATGCAAATTTGTGCCTACATGAACTACTACATGGACTCGTTACCCCTCTATCAACAATCCCAAGCTCAAAACCCCTTCTTTCTGTCTTAACACATACAGTAAAGGACAAACAACCTGCTACACTGGAACTGAATGCTTGGATGTAAATCATAAGCTGCAGATTGGCCAAATAATAACCAAATTCCTACGATACTGGGCTGGTACTACAAAATCTGTTTAATGAAGTTGAAATTTGTAAATCTGCAAACAGTTGCAGCTTTCATACAAATACAAAACACACAACCAAAACAATAAATAAAATGAACTCTCAGGCTCTGTTATGCGCAGTGTTTGCTCAATGCCCAGGTCTTAGAATTGTAAGAGAAACCCTGCTGATATTAACGTAAAAATGATTGAGGACATAAGTCAATAATGTAGAAATCATGAAAGTCGTGTCCATATATCGTACCATTAATCAATAGCATAAAAAGGATTGAGGTAATATTGACCAATCACGTTTGAGCAGGCTTTGGTTGAATGCTGGTAAACAGTTTGTGTGGAGAGCAAAGGAGGCAGAACTAATTGTCCAAAATGCAATCTTGGAACCCATCAGCTTTTTATTAGCCTAGCTAATTGACCACAATGTGAAACAAGTGTGGTTGTAGTAGTCGTCCCAATTCTCGCATCTCAAGTTGCTAACTGGACTGTAAACAGTGATCGACACATGGAAGAGGACGTCTCCCAAACCTGAAGCCCAAACATGTGGGCCGTTGCCCCCAGAGAGAGTCTTCATCAGACCCATAACAGATGGGTTTCCGAGATTGGACTGACATAAATATTACAATCACAGAACTTCTGCAATTTATTCCCTTGTCCTCGAATAACACACAACAGTACACACCCACATTTTACAACTCAATTATCCAAACATGAGTTGCACCAAAAACGAAATTGTAATCAAAGCAGAAATGGATGGGTAATCAAAACTCAAATAAACCCCCGACAACACTGCTGCAGAAACTGTGGGGACATAACGAATGCTTCTATCATTTTCTGAATACAAAGTCTTTTGAGGCGGAGTATAAGTATAGATGCAATATAATAAATTAATCATTTGTTATATTAAATCTATACTTCATTAGGTAGAATACAAACAAGAAGGGGGGGGGGGGGGGGGGGGGGGACAAAACCATACTCCAGTAGTAGGGTCAACCCTCTTAGTTGTTTAGTAGTTTAAGAAATGGGTTGAGTGACCGGTGAAGGATTTCCAGATGCTCCACAGAATGATGTCGAGGCTCTTTTTGTGCCCAGAACTGTGACACTTATGAATAATGTGATATTTGCTTGTTTTTAAGTTGTTGTTTTTACATGTATTGTTGTTTCAACTGATATTGCCCATTTCATTATCCTTGTTTTCAATTGTTGCATCAATTGTGATTGGCCTTTCTTTAATCGATCAATTGTGTATACTGTATATTGTTTTCTTCTACCTTCAGTGGCTGCTGAGCTGCACTAATGTCCTGTTGGAAGTAGTGTTAGTTTGTGTGTTAGTGTCAGCGCTGTAGTGGCCATATGTCTTTCAAAATGTTGTCTCAGGTGACCATCTTAGCCTCACCTGTGGGGATCTACAAAGCCATCATGTTAACGGTTATTTTCATTGTTGATTAAAACTCACACTCAAAAATATGCGGCAATGTATGAGGTTAATCGTCATTTCATAAAATCTGGCAAAAAAACTAATTAGCAGAGGCTGAGGGGCGGCGATGTACTTGGCAGTGTGTGTGTATGGTGGTTCAGTTAGCTGTTAGCTTATAGCTAAACCATCCAAAACTCCAAAAGTGAACAAACTGTTTTTCACCCACTATGTCTCGGGGCGCAGAGCAGCGGTTAGGGAGAAGCGATAACACAAGCTCTTGTACCACTTGTGGCCCCCACCGCCCAGGGGCCGGTTAAGAGTAGTGAGTGAGGAGTCAGTTAATAGCGGTATGAAACAGCTAATAGAAGGTGTTTTGAGAGAGTGTGAGTCACCACAACAAGTGAAGTTTGCTGGACCAGAATGCAAGATTAGCCGTGGACAGACACGGAGGTGCACGCTCACTCGCACACAAGCGATCGAACGCATGATCCTCCTGGCTAATTGTCGAGATATCGTGTCATCGCTAAAGGTTATCTAATCAAGTCTAATTTAAACTAATCATCAACAAAGGAAAATCAAGGGTCTATGGACAGAGAGCGTTGTATGACATTTGTCTCTCAATTTGGAAGATCAGCACAAACTATTCTCTCTGCAGCTGGAATCCAACAATATTAGAATCAGTAACTGCTGCATTCACAGTATTCTACGCTGGATTTTAATAAGAGCTGCTTCCGCAAACCTCTCAGAGGAAGAAAGGAAATGAAGTGATGTGAACGGAAATGAAACACCGAGGCTGATTAAAGCTTGGACTGCTGCATCCAGTATCTCATCTGCAGATATGCAGGGTGTATTATCTGTGTGCAAAGATGAAAGGGGGGCTATAGGGTTTGTGTCATGATGGTGGAGTACAGTGTGTCTTTGTCTGAGAGAGGGAAGGTGGGGGGGGGGCACACAGCAGACTGAAGGGTGAGAACAGTAGGGTGAGGCAAGTAGAAAGTAAGTGAGGGACAAGGAAAGAGAGGGGGGAGAGAGAGAGAGAAACGTGGCTGTCAGCATGTTTCCTGCTATGCTGGAGATTAAACAGCTTTTATCACGTCAGCATACACTTGGACTAACAGCTCTCTCTCTCACTCACACACACACCAGAAATATCCTCAAACATCTCCTCGACACTGGGGTTCATCGACAGCAGGAGGTCAGCCGATGAGGGAGAAAAAGAAGATGGATGCCACAAATCTCCACAAACACACTGACAAACACACTGACACACACACGTTCCTGCAAACATGCATCACAAACACATGCAAACATCAATGTGTAACATGTCAGCAGTTCAAGAGAACGGCTGCAGAGTCTTTCTTCCCTTTCCTCTCTCTTTCACACGTATGTATCGACTGCCATGTTAGCAGCAATGGAAAACTGTGTGTGTGTGTGTTTCATGCTCCGTCGTTGGATGGGGACTACAATCCCCAGATAATACATCGATCTGTTTAAACCACCTGTTTAACACTGGCTTGGGCGGTGCTGTACTGGCTGACAATACGTTTGTTGTTGTTGTTGGCTACTAAATAATAATAATCATTAATACAATTTCAAAAATACTCTGAATATACTATAAAAGAGCCAAGGTCCTGACTGGTCCAGACTGAAATATTATGCTATATATTAGACGGATTGCCATAACATTTTGTAAAGACATTAACGGTCCCCCAAGGGACGCATGCTAATGACTTTGGAGATTCCTTTCTCCTCTAGAGCCACCATGAGGCTGACCATTTTGGATTGGACTAAAACAACTATTTGGGGGACTGCCGTGAAATTTGATTCAGACATTCAGTTTCCTAAGACAATGAATTGTAATAGCTTTGTTACTCATCCGACGTTATTTTCAGCTGGTTAAATATTGTCCAGTAAAGTGTTGCAGGAATGAGTCCTAAAACCCGGAAATTAGTAAGCACTTTTTCACCTTCTGTTTCCTTGTCAGTATATTGTTGTAAATATAACCCTGATTACCAGATTTACCACAGTACTTTCACCTTATTTAAAAAAAGAAATGTATGGGTGGTATATTTTTTTATTTTTATTTATTACATTAAATATTGGTTGAATATAAAAGTTTTTTTTTATATATATATATATATATATAATAAATATATATAATAAAACCTTACTAAAATGGTAATCTTCTGCAATTTTAAGCCTGATTATTTGTATTAAAGTTTTCAACCATATTTATAGATGATTTAATTATTTTCACAAGTGTAAATATCTTTCATTAAATTTGAAATAGCCCAAAAAATACAAGAGATATCTTGTAAAATGAAAGCAAAAAACTATATTTCAATAATCAGTGAGTTATTTACCGTTATTTTACAGTATTTTATTGCCGCCCCAGGTGCCGGAATATTACCTTTTTTTTTTTACTTCAAATGTTTAGTAATCTTAAAGAAAAGAGCTACATATTTACATTTTCGTGACACCTTTAGCTTTTCATCAACAGTAAAAGCATCTATGGATAAATCAATAATAAAGTTTGAAAAATACACATTGACAACAGTATTTCTTTAAAGGTAAATCATTTTTTATAGGAGGTATATCATTTTATTACATTAAATATTGATTGAATAAAAAATATTTTTTATATTAAATTACATCATAAAACCAGAGTCCAATTGTTGTTTTTTAATGGGTTTTTAGCTAGATGCCTGAAATTAGAAATGCGGTTAACACAAGCTTTAAGAAGCAGTGTGTAGGATTTAGTGGCATCTAGTGGTGAGAAACTGAACGCCCCTCCGCCCACTCCTTACTTCCCTAGCTTGACGGAGGGCCGACAGCTTCAGCTCAAGTAAAAACACAAGAGGCCTTCTCTGGAGTCAGTGATTGGTTCGTCTGTTCTGGGCTGCTGTAGAAACATTGAGGACTCTGTGCAGAAGACCACTCCCGTGTAGATATTAAGGGCTCATTCCAAGCTAATAAAACAATAAGTATTCTTAGATTGTTAGTCTATGGCTATATGGATGCATCCCACTCTGATTGATATGATGCCAATGAAGGCTAAGGCTGAGTCAGGCAGGCAATCTTAACAGCTTTAAGAGCAGCGGCACACAGTTGTAAAAAGGCCCCGTTGGTTGGTTTATTCAGGAAGACGGTGTAACAATATCCAAAGAGTCTGGAGGTAAATGTGTTTTCACCGATTGGAAATAATCACATGCACACTGCTTTTGATTCCATTCAAATAGAAAGCAATATTTATTTTCAACATTGACTTTCTTCTGACACTCGAGCAAATTGGTCGCAGCACATCGGCAGTCTTCACACCAGCTTGTATTTCAAAACTCCACTAAAAACAAGACTGGGATTAACAGCAGGCACGCACACGAGTTGGCCGTCTGTAATGCAAAGACATTATGATGATTTTTAGGTTGTGGTTTTTTACAACGATGCCATAGACTTGGGTTTAATTGTGCATTTTGTGACTGCAGGGGACAATGTTTGTACCTCATTGGTGGGAAAAGCTCATCAACAATTCCCTCATTACTCCTAAACTCAGAGGAAAAAAGGAGAATCTTTATCTACACTTAACAGAACAGGGGTCACGGTCCGGTCCATTACATACATGGTATGTAGATAGATGCACGTAATGTGGAACCAGAGTTAACAAGCCCGAGTTTCGCCCTGGAAACTGTTGCCTGCCTTATGTGTCATGATCATAGATCGTATATGTAGACGTAGTCATCATGACAGCACCCATTGGTTTGTGGACTGCCATTACGAAGCCTCGATTTCGGCGATTTTACCGTCGCCCTCTTGGAATACGGCCGTCGTCATTTTGGCTTTTTTGCAAGCGATGAACAGAAGTGACCATATTTGGACTGCGAAGGGGTGACGTAGAGACGCCGTATACGGCTTGTCAATGACAGTAAGCCCGCCCTAAAGCATACCCTTTATGGTCTATTTGACTCTAAATGGACCACAATGTACTGAATGAACATCTTGCTGTATTGAAGAACACTTGAAACTAGAGATTGAGACCATAGACTCATGTTTACAATGTTTACTGAGGGAGTAAATCAAGAGAGAAGTAGGATCTCATAGACTTCCATATAATCAGACTTCTTTTTGCAACGAGAGGAGTTGCCTCCTGCTGTTTGAAGACTATTTTAAGTTTTAAGACACTTCCACATTAGTTGTACTCGTCAGAACCCGGAGGTCGCCTCCTGGTCCAGATGCACTCCTAATCAATAATGTAAACAATTATTAGCTAGAGCGCCACAACAGACATGATGGCATAGTAAATCTTATTTTCTAATTATTTTTGAGGAAATGCAACAATGGTTTTAAACTGACGACGTGGTGATTCATGGCCGAGGTTACAACCCATGAGCCATGTTGCCGTTTCATGATACACCATAGTACATTTTCAGAAACATCAGTTAAGAAACTGCAGATAAAACAACCAGACAGGAATGTCTGTGTTTTGGGCTTGTACAGCAAATGAAACACCTGAAAAATAAAGCTTCTCCATCACACTTTCGTGCAATCTTCCTTTGCACACGCAAAGAAGAGAGGCACACAAACATAAATCGGGACAGGAATATTGCAAGAGAATAGAAACCGTGTACTTTAACGGGCGATAAAAAGGCTAAAGAGTCCAGTTTATGAGCAGATGGAGGTCGAGTGAGAAATGAATGCAACGGAGAGCAGACCACTGTGTTACATTACACTCTCAGTGGGTACCGATGCCCATAGCCTTCATTCCATTTCCCTGTAGTCCATCTACCACACACACACACACACACACACACACACACACACACACACAGCTGAGAGCTACAATATTCCTTCACCGCTTCGCAGGCCATGGAAATATTGTGAATTTACTAACCATGACCCAGAAACACACACATACACTCCTTTAGTGCTCCCCCCTCTCTTTCTTTCACACACACACACACACACACACACACCACATAGATATACATGAGCACATACCACAGCCCTGGCATGCAAACACAGACACACACACATACACACACACACACACACACATATGCTGACGTGTGGACGGAGGTCGGCGGATGTGTGCGTTACTGCGGCTCATTCTGTTCGGACCGAGCTGGATTTACATTCTGCTCAAACCCTGGTTCATTTCAAAACGCATTTCTTAACACGTGGCAGTCGGTTAAGCTTTTCATTTATCTTTCCAGCAATCGTCCAGATTTACATTTTGAATCACAATGTGATGCAAGTAGCCTCACGTGACGTCAGGGCGTCTTTCTCCGGTGCAGTGAGTGTTAACAGCCTATCTACATTTAAAAAAGAAAAAAAGCTAAATTTAGATAAATCTGCCAGCAGCAAGGGCTTCACGTATTACTCGTGACATAACACTTTTTTTTTTTCTGAGTGTTCAGAAAGCAACAATGATATGTTGAAAATAAAGCTTGTTTGATGCAGCTGAGGTTCCATGTTTCACTTCTTCGTGGATGATACATAGTGAAACATAGTTCATGTGTTCACGCCCCCTGTGCATGAATGAGAAATGATCCATACTGATGCATGGAGCCAAACTAAAGCATCTGTGAGCGACATGAATGTTTATGAGGAGTTTCCCCTGAGCATTGGGATCCTGCGTCGCATAGGCGGAGCGACACTGCTGTCACACATCACGCATTCATGGCAGCACACTGACACACTTCTGTCTTTGTCCCCGTTTTCTGGCCTCCGCCAACACTTAAACAGCAATGTGCATGAAACGCAATCAATGTCAGCGCGCCGCATATGAATGTTCTACGTCTCGTCTTGTTATTGCAGGTGCACTCAGAAGGGAGTTTTTTTATGGCTAAAACTGAATTCAAGGGCCCTTACTGACAAAATCCTCAGCCACTACCGAGAGCCAAGAACCTCTATACCTACAGCTTAACAGTGATGTGCACATTCATTTGTGATCCATGACCCATTTTGCTGACCCCTTTCATTCCAAAGAAAAATGTGTTATTAACCACCCAGACAAATTTGAATAATAAAACAAATTGGCAAGTATTTACAGTGAGGTTTCAAAATTGTGAAAAAATGAGCCGTTGTCTCTGCTCTGAAACGCCCGGGCCACTGACGGCTCTTAAACCACGCCCAATCGCGGTGTGAGGGTTGAATACATGTTACACCAAGCTCCTCTACAGTTGCATTTCTGCCCCCAGAATCCTGGGACCTGTAGTATTTAACCAACTTTAACCTATGACAAATGACTGTTTTCCAGGTTACATGGAATCTATTATGAACGTTACTTGTACCTTTGTGTTGTTGAGCCTCTCCACTTTATCAACGTCCTTCTCTTTCTTCTTCTCCTCTTTTTTCTTTTCACGCTCCTTCTGGGAAGAAAAAAAGGGAAAGATGGTGTAAGAAGTGGCATATTTGCAACAGCCTGCACTTTACATGTTTGTCATAGCATCTACTAAAGCCACATATACACACACACTAAGGTTGGGCCCATAGAAATAGAACAGTAGATGGGACATCTCTCTTCAAATCGACGTAGCAGAATGGTCAGAGCGGCGGCCATTTTTATGTGTAACTTTTTATGTGACCATTGTAGCAGTCTAACTTCCACATAAACTAAATCGACTTACTGAAAGTCGCTGACTCACTGAGGGGAGTTTTGCAGTGACCACTAAAACAAACAGTAGAGTAGTAACGTTACAAGCTAGCCATCTTACTAGCGGGCAGCTGGCTATTTAGCTAGCTTGCTAATTCCACCATGCTTTAATGGCCAGCTGGCTTGTTTAGCTAGCTTGCTAATTTCCCCACAATTGAATGCACAGCTGGCTAGTTAGCTAGCCCACTGATGTGTTATTGTCACCATAACAACTAAAAACAATCGCCATTTTCTATTTCATGAGTGACCACGGAAAACCGCTCAATGTCCGTTCTACTCCAATTCAATTGATGGTCAGGCCAATATGGCTTTTAATGATATCAGTAATAATGCACATTCCTATAAACTTAATCTGACTGAATCCCAATGTAATTATGATTTAATACTGTATTCATATACTTAACGGTATAGATACAGCAAGTTATTTCGGCAACATATCTTACAGTGATAACTTTCTGTTATCTGCAATACCATAATTAGCATATAATACTGCTTAAGCATGCAGAAAGAAGGCACTTTTCTTCATTATATCACCATTCGACAACCATTACAATATTCCGAAGGAGGGAACATGGGGCCTAATGGTAATGATTTCTTGTACCTAATAGCAGGTTGAAAACAATTAGATCTCGCTCAGTAATGTGATTTTAATGCACTCACAATGCAGATCTAATGTGCAGACATTATTAGCGTACGGAGAGTTGATGTAGTGTTTGCAGGTTAATGGTTCCGTCTTGCTTTGTTGTATGCAAATGAGCCGGTGCTGATGCCAGCCACCAACAGGCTTTAGCTAATGACTGTCAGGCTGCCAAAGAGAGCAGCTTTAGCTTAGCGGGTTGCAGCCTACAATCTAGCCATTATAATAACAATAACGGTCTGATCCCTCTGTCTCCACTCTCAATGCAATTCATTTACTGGCTGTTTATGTGCAGTAGTAGTAGTTATTTATGATTGGGGCTATTTGTCTTAAGAACATGATAAACAATACTATATAATCATCAATATTTACAATGATGCAAATCAGCATGAAGATTGACAGGATGGATCTATCATTATTCTACAGTCACTATCTTTTGTGAGCGTGCATTCTGTATTTTTTTCTTCTTTTTTTTTTACTTCAGACTAATGGACTAGAATATTAAAAAGCCAAACACAACACAGTGCACAGCAAACACAGAGAGACTGAGCCAAATGTCAAGGCTAGCCATCGGGGATAATTATTTTATTTTTTTCGCTTGAATCTGAACTTTTGAAGTATTTTTTACGCAGACTTCATGGCAGTGGAATGGAAGCAACAATGGCAACTGTTCACACATGAACAGAAATACAAATACTGGCGTCTATTCCGTTCACACCGATTGACATCTTCGGTTGCTCATCTTCAGCACAGAGCATCAGCTATATTTTGGCTGAACTTCTGTTGACATCATCAGTAAATCTCGAGTATATTATCTTTGAGGCTGTGGCAGGCACCAAGTGTCTGACACTATGAGCTCATTAGACAATTTTTTCCAGCAGCATTAGCAGGCTACTAGTATTATACTCCCATCGGAACCATCACTAATAAATCACAGCAAAATTACAGCTGGGATTAGAGCCGTCATAATTCGGAAATTCTAGTTGACGATTAATTGTCATACAAATAATTGGGACGGACGATTTGATTGTCTTTTTCTGTTGATTTTACACCGGGCTGGCAACCTTTTTTTAGTTTGGGTTGCTGAAACTGAAAATATGTTAACCATTTTTAGTCACCTTAGCCTATATTTTGAGTACTTAAGATACTATCCAGTTATATGTCCATGTTAAAAAGTGGTTGCCATCGGTAAGGAATTAGTTGCCAATTTCTCAAGATGGTTGACAATGGCGAACTGGAAACAGTTACTGTCGAGCCCTGTGGGCACAGATTTATTTTAAATTGCTTGTTTTAAAAGTTTTATGTAGGCCGACCAAATGTAACGGGTTCGAGACATGTTTAAGGTGGCTTGATATCATTTTCAAAAGTTAAGAAGCAATGAGGAAACACAAAGCCAGTGGAAATGCAGCGTTTATTCAGAGAGAAACTAAACACTTCCTCTCTCGCTCACAATACGCACTGAGCTAATGTATTCCTGAAAGGACCCACGCTGCTCTCATAGTACCATGGCTGTGTCCCAAATCAATCACTTCATACTGGACTACTGCACCATGTTGTACTGCTGTCTGAATGTATAGTGAGAATTATTACACCCTATATAATGGACTCAGAGCATCACACAATGCATCGTGAGAAGAAGCGATCGCTAACCAAGCATTATATACCATGATGCATTGCGCTAAAGGAAGAAAGGCAGGCGGGTGAAAGGAGAGAAAGCCGCAATTGGGAAGAATCAATTATGTTGTGGTGCGAAAATAATATTTTTAAATGTGAGCAGAGCAGCGCATCACAACACAAACGGCTCAAACTACTTTGTATTCATTCATTCATTTAGAGCAAATGCACTTATTGGCCCACAATGACAGCGCTCTATTCCTTCCGTTTTGACCTTTCACCATAAAAGCCCCAGACATACAGTGTACAATGCATCACTGCTTACCAGAGGTTACTTAAATTCACACTAAGAACACAACAAAATAGCTGAAACTATGTATTCATCACAAAAATGCACATCTGTATTTACAGTATTGTGGACGTTGATCTGGCACTTGTGCGACAGTAGTGATGTAAGCAACAGTGCAGAGAAAATAAGCCAAATAGTGTCTGCTATAAATCCAGAGAGCCGTTATCGGCGCCTCTCTGACATCATCTCGCCTCGGACGGCAACGAAATACCGTCTCATCTGAGCTGGAACAGAAGAACCTGCCCGGCAACAGTAAGATGTAGATAGCTAGACAGCTTTTTTTTAAAGCTGATGAAAAAACACACGTAATTCACTTTCCACACGTACCCACTCACATCCGAAATTAAGGTGCAGAAAAATAAACCTAAGAGCCCAATATGATCAGAATCTTAACATAAAATGTTAAACTGTCCAACAATGATGTTGACAGAGAGGAATAGAGCTGAAACAAGTGGTTTCAACAACCACAGAGAAAGTCCATGCACATCATTCTCTCTATCTTAAGAAGATGAGAAGAATATAATATCATGGCTCTTTTGAGTGACATCACTTCACACCTGAATGAAGTGAATTTAAAGCTGCAGGACAATTCCATTCAGTTTTCTAAAATTAAGTGCTTTATTTTAAGATGCAATTTTTTTTATTTATTTTTTTTAAATTATAGCGCAAGTTAGACATTATTGTGATGTTCAGGACTTTTGCGTGAGGAAATTCTCTCGAACTGGACCTCGTTGAATATGAATTGAATAGCCCTGATATAGGGAGTAGAGAATGAGGGAACAAGGGAGTCCTTTTGGACACAGCATGGGTCTCTACGCCAACTAATTCAACAAACACCTGCTCTTGCTGCTGTTGGTTTGTCTTGGTGAAGGAGTTAAATCAGTGTGTGAATAGCCACGGACAGAGTTGGCAGATGTATTGTTTATAATTCATAACTTGACTCAAGTTTGCAACAACAAGAGAAGCATGCTGCACAGCAACACAGGAGAACGATCTAGAAACACAAAGCCAACTCACAAACATCACAGCATTAAAAGTACAGCAATATTTAAAAAAGAAAATAATAATAAAATAAATTCAAGGGAGCTATCTTAGTTCGGTTGTACCGTGTGTATTGTGTTACGATAGCCACATTTAGGATCCGGCTCACGGTCGACAGGATTTGTTCAGCTCTGACGCCAATTAATCTCAAAGCTGTTATCTCTCCTCACTCTTTCTAGCAGTGAGTAATGTAGACAACAGTCAGGTGGCAGGCTTCTCATTTTCAGCTCCGTCACTTTTGCCAGTTAAAATGAACACTGCTGGCAGCTTGAAGTGTGACAGTGACAATGAAAAAGTGAAAAATGACACTTTTGGCTGTTCGCAAGCCAGTGCTGCAACCTGCCAAAGATCATTTGTGAGGGAAAATAAACACCACTGACTGTACAACTGTGAGTGGACTGCCATTACTTTCATGCTATTGTTTAGGAGAGTTGCCTTGAATTAACTGAGAAAAAGAACAAAAAAGGATGTAAAAAGAGGTTTCTGATGCTTCCTTGGCAATCTTTACGTTCAGCAAAGTTGAGCCGACGTTTTAGATGGCTTTCAGAATAAAAGCCTCTAAACGAGGACTGTCGACGGTCAGACACCGTCCCAAATGATGTCGGCTGTTTTAATGTTGTAGATTAGATAATACGAGTATCAGGGGGAAACCAGCTATAAGCGTACCGTTGACTACTAGGACTACTGACTGGGCAAACGGAACACAACCAACAGCAAAACACCACCACACCGCAGGACACCCCACCTCCTGTCTGTCCCTGTCAGCCTGAGAGGACGGCGAGGCGCAGGGAGGAGCAGCTTCGTAGGACTTCGGCTGGAGGACAGAGAGGTTCAGACGGTGGGTTGGATGAAGATGGACAGAACCAGGAGAACAGGGTGAGAAGAGAGGGGAAAGACTAGCCGAGTTAATTAGAAGGGAATGGAGGAGGATTTTCTCATCTGCAGCGGAGCACTCTTCGCTTCAGTAGACGCGCCGAGCCAATGTTATATTCGGCCTTGCAGCTGCACAGAAGGAATGGTGTCAGAGCGTCTAACTTGCCCGCAAACACACAGACACACACACACACACAGAGCTACAGAGTGTAGGGATGACCTCCATTAACCTGCCGTTGACCTGTGAGACAGACAGAGCATGCTTGAGTTAAACTCTGCGGTCTACCAACAGTAGCAGTTTGTTTTCTCAACTATCTTTTTATCTCTCAGCTCGACACAGTGTATTGAAGGGTAGGAAATGGTGATCAAACGCAACGGTAACACACACAAGAAAAGGCCAGGGTGCTGTCAAGTGTTAGGTTTGGAGTGTTAAACTCCTAAAGAATATCTAAAGCAGTTTTTTTCCCCCAAGCTTTGACTTTGATTGTTGCTTATTCAGTCGTGAATATTCAACGTTTTAGAGAAACGCTTAAACCTGCAACAACTTGTTTGAGGGCATATTGTCACATGCTGTGTCTTTGATTGTAAAGTTGATATGGTGAACTCACAGTTAAACGATCACTCATTTAGGGTCAAGTACAATTTTCACCCTCTTTTAGCTGTTTTTGGTCTCCACCAGCTCCTGAGGAAATATGTCTCTTTAGCTGCTACATGCTCCACTGTGTCTATCAGCTGTTTGCTGCCCAGCAGGCAGCATACAGGGACTCTATAGAGTGCTTTTTTTTTGCTGAAAACAGCTGCCTGCTGCCGCTAAAAACGACGTTGTGATGAGCGGTGACAGTCAAACAAAACAGTAAAGTTGCTGATTTAAAAGTCACTCTAACTCAAGTGGATGGTGCAGTCTACACCGGGATCACTTTCAGGCCAATATAATGAACAATATCCACTTCGTGGCTCTGATGTGTGCATTACCTGCTTGGCTCCACCGTTTACAGAACGTTGCAGTTCATCAGTGAGGATGCTCACATCGTTAGCGCTAACTCACATTTATGATTCTTGGTGTGAACAGCTTTTAAAGCTGTGTAAAGCTAAGCGGGGCTGCAGTTTCAGGTGATGATTCTCCGTAGGTTAGTTACTGTGAGCCACCTATTTCCCATTTGACACGTTGATGTTAGAAAAATATCAATGATAGCAGTTTTAAGATTTAAAATCAAATTTTCAGGCACTTTAATGTTACTTTCAGCTTTTGTATTTCTTTCTTTTTGACACAAACAAAACATTGCCATCAAGTATTCATGCTGGATGTGCAAAATTAGCATTTAGTTTTACTGACTACCTGACAGATATAAAGGAATAGTTCAACGTTTTAGGCAGAACGCTGATTTGCCTTTTGACGAGAGTGAGATGAGATAGCAATACCACTCAATACGTATGTGTGTTAAGTATGGAGCTGGAGCCAAGAGGGAATTAGCTTAGCATAAGGATGAAAACCAGGGGGGGAATAGCTAGCCTGGCTCAAGAACCTCTTAAGCTCACTCGTTAATAAGTTGTCTTGAATGTACTCAGTTCTCAAGAATAAACTTTGTCTCAACAGTTTTTGCATGTAGAGTATTTCTGTCTAATCCACACAAACAGTATTGTCACAAGTGACAGTTTACGCAGAGTTGCGTGCTGTAACCTTTTCTAAGAAGTTTTAGTCGAGTGTTGTTGATTTTTGTTTTAGGAGACACATTATGCAACTAGTTTTTAAAGATGCAGATAAGCAGGCCAGCTGTTTCCCAATCTTTAAGCTAAGCTAAGGCTCCTGTTTCGCCCTGAACACACAGATATGTGAAGGGCATCAACTAAGTGTATTCTGTGGGTTTGTTCGTCCATCACTACGAGACTTCCCTTTCACATCATTTGATCAGATAATATAGTAAATATTGATTGATTATGGATATCAGACGAAAGACAGCCAAGTTCAGTATGTGTGCATGTCTCCACTGACTGACATTATCACAGTATCAGATGGAGTGAGCATCAAAGAGATGGAGAGGAATGGATAGAGACAGGAGGGAGATACAGAAAGGAGAAAGTCAAGAAAACATAATTCCTGAACACTGCATTTGCATGCGTAGCACATTACTTCTTCCATGTTCAGAAGATTAGAGTAAATTCAAACCAAAAGTATTGTTTTTTTTTCGAGATGGTGAAAAGCCTAGTTTATGCCTCCTACAGCTTGGCGCACACGGAATCTTTCATGAAAGCAGGCCATCATAATACATCATAATTACAATAATAATTACTGCCATTTCCAATCGGTCTTCAAAATCCACACCAATCCAATCTGACAAAAATCCCATCAGCTGCTTAAATCTTTCCCGCCTGTAACGAGACGTCAGTTAACAGATTGAACTAAACCGTTCTGATGCCACTGTGCCGTGTCTCTTATCACTTCCTTGTTTACTCTTTGCCATCTGGCAGTTCGCTGCCTTTCCACATGCACCACAGCTCCAGCTACCTCCCTCAAGATCCGTGCCTCGTCTCCACGTACTGCCTCTCCACACAACAGCTGAACAGATTGATTATTCCAAGAAATAGGGAACGAAATCAGGTCATAAAAAAAGCTAAAATATGGATGTTACTGAATATGTTACACTAAGGACAGAAAACACAACCAAATTTAGAAAACACAGCCGTATACAGAAACGTGCTGCGAATACAGAAAAGACAACCAAATGCAGAAAACACAATCATAAACAGCAAAACAAACAAATAAAGAAAATGCAACCAATTAGAGACCATAACAATGGAAACCGTTTCCAGGGGACGCTAAAAAGTGATGCACACGGCTGGGACATGCTTTTTGTTGTTATTGTTTGTTTTTTTTACTTATGAAGTTAAAAAAGTCAGCCATATGTCAGTGGTGTTGGAAAATGAGCAAAAATGGGATTTTTAAAAATAAAAAATTTTCACCAACCCTTTTTATAATGTAAGAATGGGCAGCTGTTACTTAATTGTTAAACAAATTTAGTAAAGTGATAGGGTTCATTATATTTTTCATGTCGGCAAACCTACTGGTAGTTTAACTTGCATGTCCCGTGCTGAAAGTATAGCCATTAATGTTATGGCCAGCTAACATACTGTAAGCCTGATTCACAATTAATTGTGTATGATTCATACGATTTTTTGGCCTCAATGACTACCGACCAGTTGCCCTCACATCTCATGTGATGAAGGTGCTGGAGAGGCTGGTCTTGGCCCACCTTCGACCGCAGGTGAAATCCTCACTGGACCCTCTGCAATTTGCATATCAGCCTCATGTGGGGGTGGACAACGCCTGGATGAAACCGGTGGCTCTGTGAGAATCACTTTCTTTGATTTCTCCACTGCATTCAACACCATCCAACCACGCTGCAGGTGGTGGGGGTAGACACATCCACCATCTCCTGGATCACCGACTACCTGACAGGCAGACCGCAGTTTGTCCGACTAGGCCGTGTGCTGTGTGATACAGTGGTCAGTGGTACTGGAGCTCCACAGGGAACGGTTCCGTCTCCCTTCCTGTTCACCTTGTACACCACTGACTTCCAGTACAAGGGTCAGGGTGGTCGACTTTAGGAGGAAGACAACGGCTCCACAACCGCTGAGAGTTCTGGGAGAGGATGTGGACATGGTGGAGGAGTACAAGTTTCTGGGTGTCTCCATCGACAACAGACTGAACTGGAAGACCAACATCAACGCTGTGTACAAGAAGGGGATGAGTCGACTCTTTTTCTTGAGGAAACTTGTTGCAAGATGTTGGAGATGTTCTACCAGTCTGTTGTGGCCAGTGCACTCTACTTCTCTGTAGTCTGCTGGGGGAGCAGCATTGGAGCCGGAGACACCAACAGACTTAACAAACTGGTTAAGAAGGCCGGCTCCATCATTGGCTGCAAACTGGACACGGTGGTAGAGAGGACACTGAAGAAACTATCATCCATATTGGATAACCCGGACCACCCTCTCCACCAACTACTGCAGAGACAGCAGAGCACTTTTTCCAACAGACTGATTGAGCTCCGCTGTCACAAAGACCGATACAGGAGATCATTCCTGCCACTGCAATACGACTCTACAATAGATCACCTCTGGCCAGATCATTCACACAACTATAACTCCGTTACACTGTTTGTTTGTTTTGTTTGGTTAAATATTTGCACCATTGTTTAGTTAGTTCATTTTAATATTATTCTACTTCATTGTATATATTGTGCATTTTTATATTTATTATTTTTACTCTGTTATTGTTATTGCTTTACCTGTACCATAAATGCTGCTGTAGTGAAAAAATGTCCCCTTGAGGGATTAATAAAGTATCTATCTATCGACTGTATCTAGCCAACATCGAAACAGCCTCCTTTCCTTCCTCTCTTCCTCCTTTGCTCACTTAAACCACCCGCGGGCGGAAACTGACTGCGTTTTTCTGAGGGCAGAACAGAAGAATGTTTTTTTTCCATTTTTCATCTTTCCTCAGTCCCATCCCATCCCTCACCCTCCCTCCTCAGCTGTTAAGGCATCAAACGACTGCCTGCTCTTGTTGCCCATGGTGGTGAACGCAGTACAGAGATGTGAATTCATTTTGTATCCTCCTTATTCTGTTGATGTCTTTTAGTTTTAGTTTTTTTTTGTTCTCCCCTACCCCTCTCATAAAACTTCATCCTCCTCCTCCTTTGATTCTGCCAGAGATGTCGACACTGCACTAAACAGGCACAGACGGGCTGATGATGAAGATAAAGAGAAAAGAGGCTGGAAGGAAGGGGGGGGGGGGTAAAGAGTGGCTAGTGATAAAGAGTGGATAGATAACAAGAGGAGTAGTGCGAGCTGGTTGAGGGAGGATTAACAGAGGTTATTGGGACTCGGAGATAGAAGCGTCTGGCTATCTGCTGGGGCGACTGCTGATAGTGAGGCAGAAAGATGGTAAACGTCTTAACCGCAACGTGTCCGCCAGGCAGACCTTTCACAGCTTCATTTGTACTCTTGCAGAGGACACTCGCTGAGGTTAAGTGGAATAGTTATACGGCGACTAATGAAACAAGAATTATGGAGGCTCAGGGAGGGTTTGAGATGTTTAAGCTGTAATACAAGTCCACAGTGTTCTAAAAGAACAAAGGCTGAAGAACCCTAAACTGTGTTTTGGAAAGAAAAATTGGGATCTCTTAGTTGGAATGAACTCGATCGGTGGATTTGCTCACAGAGACAAAGTGAATAAGAGAAGACGAGATAAGCCTTTATTGGTCCCTAGACTGGAAATTCGGGAGAAATAAGTACAGATACTAGAGCAGGCTGGTCTCATCCAACATTCATAGCTTTACCTACGAAAAACAATGCGCTGTAATACATAGAGATCCTACGAAATTATTTTGTATCTTATTCCCGTAATCATGAACGTGGAAAAATTAAAACTGTAGAAGCCAAAAGCTAACCCGAACCCTTTTTCAGCCAGGAGACAGCAGTTTGTTCTCAACTAAAAAAAGAGAAGTCAACGTAAATTTATGGTATCAGAACCATAACTCGAGTACATCAGTAACAGCACTTTTCACGATCTTTTCCTAATCCTAACAAAGTATTTCACGATCTTTTCCTAAACCTAACGAAGTATTTCACGATCTTTTCCTAAACCAAACTAATGGCTATGGTCAAAATGCCGAACTTGAGGCTTCAAAAGTGCAGTTCACAAACCAACGGGTGACGTCACAACGACTACGTCCACTTCTTATATACAGTTTGTGTACTAGTCACACGCCGTTGCGGCTGAATATAAGAAGGCATACACCTAGAATGTGAATAGAAGTAAACATACTATAACTATACAAGCGCAATTAAAGACAAGGTCACGAGGAAAAGCGACAAAAACTAATCTTAAAGAAAAAAAGAAAATCCGCACTGAACTTTTGCTTTGAGTAAAGAGTCTGCAACCATGCTTGCAGCTCTCTGAGGCTGCACTTAGTGTCAGCGGATGGCAGAAGTTAAGTAGGCTGCCACAGCAGGCTGTAGGTACACAGAACATTGGCCAGCACTGTGGACACAGCAGACAGGACGTCCGTATGACTAACGCCGGCAAACAACGTTGGAAATCAGCAAAGTCTTCCCCCAGGGTGACCGCGCCGCTCTCTCCTGACATTTTTAGGCCAGTCACAGAGGGTTCGCGAGATGCACTGTGATGTCTTCTTAATTCCGCTAACATTGAAATAATGCGCGGTCCGTGCACATATACGCCAACGAACTCACTCGTGCCAGAGCAGTGAGCTCATGCTGCATGGGGACATGGACATGGAGTGGATGTACTCGTGTACAAAGTACTGCAAGCTGTCCATTACAAAACTCCACCGTCCTCTCTCTCCACTGGTCTCACTCACATGCAAACAAAAACTAATACAAACCTCTTACATGCACCAGAAGTTGCAGTCCATGCCTGCATAGGGCTTTTTGAAAGCCTGTGTTTTGTTTGAGGATACAAATATATTTTTTCTGCAGAATTGCTACAGAATTGAAATGCTAAAAGAGAAGAAACTTTGAGTTTGAGTATGGATACCAAAACAATGCCTTTTTCAAAGTATATCTGTTATCTAGTGAGTGGGTGTGGCAAATTAACTTGTAAAGCGCCTTTCTAGTGCTTTAACACTACATGTCATTCACCCATTCATGGCCATTCATACACAGAGGCTACCATGCAAGGTCTTGCTTTGATCAAGTGAGCCACACCGTCACTAACTGCACTCCCCGAGAAGAAATATCATTTCATTTTTGGAGAGAAAATAAAAAATCTGAAACAATTGCATGCAACTGCTATGGAGCAGAGGAGGATAGTTGTGGAGCTGGACGATGCTACGCTTTCATCGGCGAGACATAGCTAAGGGGTCAAATGGCGCCGCCTACTGGCAATCTCGATGAACCAACTCCTAATAATGGTAATAAACGGTGGAGGATGGAAAGGAACGTTCTCTTTGCATTTTCTCAAAATTTGGTTAAAATGTGTGATGACATTTGGATGGAAACCTGGCTTGTGTAAAGTACAGCAGAAGTCTATAAAACTGTCTCATTAGCATTAATAATGGCAAAATGCAGCGAAGGAATGATCATTTATACGAGATATGCTGCATGCATTTAATCCAATTACATCTTACTGTTTTCAACTAACTGCCGTTCTCCTCCAAACATCCAGGCAAAGAAACGCAGTGCCGAGTGGTGATGTAACTACAGCGAAGAGGCATGCAGACACAAACTGTTTCTTTTCTATAAGTGCTCGAGAAATAAGTGAATCCAACACATTCCAACACACACACACACACACACACATACTGTACACAGACTATAGCTCAGGGTTACAGCAGCCCGCCCTCTCTTCCCCTTTCTCCATCTGCACCAAACTGCTTAAAGTGATAATGAGTTGTTTTTAATAATTAATTTGCATATAAAAGCAGAGCCGTCTGCGTGGGCGGCAGAAACAGATCCTAGATCACAGTCTGGCTGCTGGCAACGCTTCAGAGGAAACAGAGAGATGGAGAGGGAGAGAGGCAGGAGGCGAGAAGGAGAAAGAAAAAGGACAAACTGAAGAAACAGACAGCATGAAGAGACCAAACCAAACGAGGGACAACGAGAGGTAGAAACGGGGAGATGAAAGAAAGACGCGCCAGAGACAGGCGAGACATTTTGCGGGCGTGTAGCTCATTTGTTGTTCGTTTTTGAGAGTGTTTTCCTATTCCTGCATCTGCTCAGTTTGTAGCCTTGCTGTGTGCGCCTGGATAGAAATGTCTGCCAGTCGGCTTTTCATGTTGCATCATATGGTCCGAGTGTGTGTTTTGTAAAACTTTGATACCTTACTTCAGGGCGCAACCATTAGTTGTTTTAAAAATCAAACAATTGCAATTTGAAAGAGAATCACTAATTGTACTGAGTGATTACTTCAATCACAACAGCAGATATTCACATGAAGTCCCTGATCACACAGAGACGCGCCACTGGAAACACATTGCCAGCAAAACTTGCGTTTTCCCGCGGTACGGCGCCTGGCCTGCGCTTCTCTCTGCTCCGCACGTCAATTATTTCCAGCGGTTTTCAGTCACGCATTAAAGTTAAAATAGGCGCTCCTTAAAGTCACACTTGGCCAAAAACCAAAACAAGGGGCGGGATTTACTACTTTACCACTTTTTTCCCGTTTGGATGCCGGTAATTGCGTTAGGAACAGCATATGGGACAATGGCAAGTGCACACCAAAGGTTGATATTAGCGATATCTAATCACGACTATATAATTCAAGGTTATTGTAACTATGGAATTAGTCAGCTTGAATCCTTTTATTTTATTTTAAATCACATTTTGATGCGCACATAAACAATCACGCTGGTCATTTTCAGGTAGTTAGTTGCAAGCTTGGTAGCTGTAAGACAAGTAAGTTAACCAAGTATGTTTCCAAGTTGACTTTTCTGTAACTGTTTTGAAGAAGAAAAGAAAGAACCCGAGGAGGACATCAACAGGCCTTTGTCCCAGCATACATCTTGACTTGACATCGAGGGAAAAGCACAGCTCGTTAGTATTGACATTAATGATGGTTCCGTTCTATTCAAGACTCCCAGCACAACTTGGTTACAAGGCTGCAATGCCACACTGCTCTACTGGGCAAGACCCGCCCCGAGCAGCATTCAAGCAGTAGGATTGGCCAGGCGTCTGAGCTAGCAGAGGTACGGGTCACCTGAACTGATCCTGACCCTAACTACTCGGGCTCAATGCCTAACCTTCACCAACGCTCTTTGCCTCAACCAGCTACGCATGGCGGGACTTTCCAAGCAGAGCAGTGGGATTCATAGTTACGCATCAATGGCGGAACGGTTAAAACGATGGCAGAGCCTGTAAGGATGAGGCTGGATCAAAATGTTTTTCACAGAAGGACTGGGTGGTAATTCAATACGCTAATTTATTGTCTTTCAAGGAAACCGTTATGAATTCATGCATTGAGAAATCACGACACACAATTATGTTGTTTAAATTGATAATAACCAGCTCATACAAAGTCAAATTTCTCAGAAAATGGGATTATTTTGCACTGAAGTTCTTAATTAAATGAGAAAATTGCTTTTCGTTTGTTTAGTATTCAATTCCCACAAGAGTATTCAAAACCATGTGGTTATTTCATATAGACTATTCATTTATTAAATGACCAGAAAACATGCTATATGCTGATATATATCACTATCAAGATATGAAATGACCTATATTGGTATAGAAGATTCCGGCCTTATCGCTGAGCACCAGCTGGGAGCACAGCATCCATGATGCGCACTCGGATTTTGATTGGCGTGACAAAAACGCAAAGATAATTGCCCAGAAAAATGTATGCGTTACACTCATGTGTTCTAAGATTTAGCAAAACATTGCAATAGATTATTGAACAGGAGTATGAAAAGTAGTTTGACCTTAATATTAGGGTGTACATAATAGTCCCGTCTATTGTCCTTGTTCCTAGCAGTTATGTCTATTCCCGTGTAAGTACATTAAGAGCAACGCCGTGAATTTCCTTGTATGTGCACACATTGAGTAATGAGGTGTTATTGGACAGACCAAGAAGAAGCAATTTCAAAAGCAATTGTTCGGCTCTACCTTACATACAGTACAGACGGCACTGCTGGGTGTAATTGCTAAGGAGTGTTATGTTTGTGAAAGTGGGAACGGGAGTGTGACTTTAGTGGGGGACGCACTTTATACGTTTCGTGCACATTTCGGTGAGCGTTCACACCGCCTTGCATAACTCGCAGTATAGAAGCAACCCACTCGCCAAGACACTCAGGAACACACAACTCACACAGATAATCTCTCTGGAAACAAGACAAGGAGACGTGCATCCACCCACCCACACACACACCTACACCATCAAATCCTTTCCCGTTATCCACACAAAAGGAGGTTGGGTCTTGACCCTGACACACACAAACACGCAGGCATCTCTACTCGTTGATAAAGACGTGTCTCAGAAGATAACGGTGTTTTTTGAAAGGTTATTCTCTAACTGTGTGCTCCAACTCTTGGTATCAGATCCAATAAGACGACATTGCTTGGGCTGAACTTGTGGTTTGAAAGGGATTACAATGCCTTTCCACACATGTACGCTTAGAAAACATCTCCAGTGTGAAAGACATGAGTGTACAGAAGGTCAGCGGCAGAAAAGATACAGACTTTACAGGCTCGATGGGTGAAAGATACTGGAAGCCAACCACGAGGCCTTGGCACCATGGCACAGACAAGTCAGAGCTGGAGCCCATTCAAATGTCTTGTGTGAGGAATGGATGCCAAATGTGATAAGTAGCACATTTGCATTTTTAGCACAACAGCAGCCTGAAACCATGCACACACTCTTTGATGCAATTTTTTAGCCTTTTATCATTCAGACAAGAGACGGGGAATCATATAAATACATACATACACATATACACACATACATATATATACACATATACACACATACATATATATACATATATATACATACATATATATACATATATATATACATATACATATACATATATATACATACATACACATACATATATATATATACACATATACACACATACATATATATACATATACATATACATATACATATATATATATACATATATATATATACATATATACATATATATGTATATATACATATATATGTATATATACATATATATGTATATATACACACACACACACACACACACACACACACACACACACACACACACACATATATATATATATATATGTATATATATACATATATATATATATATATATATATATATATACATATATATATATATATATATATATATGTATATATATACATATATATATATATATATATATGTATATATATATATATATACATATATATATATATATATACATATATATATATATATATATATATGTATATATATATATATATATATGTATATGTATATATATGTATATATATATATGTATATATATATATGTATATATATATATGTATATGTATATATATATATATATGTATATGTATATATATATATATATATATATATGTAAACACACATGTAAAAAAAGTAAAAAGTAAGTAACCTCTTGAGTTGGTTTCCGTCTTTAGAAGATACTGGCAGTCTTACATCAAACATATGCAACAACTGATGCACACACGTCGGTGAAATGGCACCTCTGTACACAGCTATAACAACAACATAGACCGACAGGCTGAAACTGAAATTGTAAAAAACAAGAAGTGAGGTTGATACTCACCGGTTCTGCAGCCAGGGCCTCCTTGTTGTAGTACTTTTTCCTCTCATACTTGTCCCGGATGAAGACCTCCACTGCTCTAAAGGTTAGAATTAAGGACTGAAATACTGCACAGAAATATCTAGATATCAGTTTTGCACATACGGTAGAAACATACAGTACATATTACGCTAACACCATCAACATATTGTAGTTCATGGGAACACCGGAGAGAAAAAAACTGGCAGTGCCAAGACTTTGTTTTCCTAATTCTTTGGGTGGTAGACAAGCTACATTTAGACATAGGTGCCTAAAATACGTTTTGCTGTTGACCGTATTCACAGCAGTACATTACTACTTCCGTGCTAGTACTCCGGTCTGTTTCTCCAAACTGGGAGTGAGCTGACTGCTAGCTACTGTAGGTAATACACCGACTATGGATATGTACCCCATACAACACCATTTCTAAACACTTCTTTAACTATCCCCTTAAGAAAAGGGCAGAGAACTTAATCCAATATTACAACCCAAACCACGATCTTTCCCCTTCAGATCCCCAAGTAAGTGTTTTACCTAAACCAACCAAATCCCCACCATGGCAGAAAAAGATCAGGAATGAGTGTCTCTATATGAATCTTAACTGGAACAGTGATTTGTGACGGTTTTAGAAGGTATTGTTCCTGCTAATAGGGACATCAGGTCAGAAGATGTACATACCATTATAAAGCAATGAATCTCTGTCTTTCCGTGTGTCATCTGCATGTCTCAAGAACGGTTCATCCGATCTACTTCACACCTGGCGGGTGTTTCGATGGGGACCCAAAGACGTGCAGAGTTGAAGTTGGAGCAATTTGGACACGTGACACGTTCAATGTTAAGAAACTTTAAAGAAACATGGAATAGGGTTCTGTGCCGCAGCGGGGGCGGGGCCTCAGGGCTCTGAGGAGTCAAGCATTTGGCCTTTACAACCACTTTCTTCTGCACTTCCTGGAGTCAAAGAGCCATGCGCGGTTCTCGACAACGCCGCAAGTAGCGCTTCCAATCAATCTTCAGCATTTACACAATCAGATTACATCACATGCTTGAATTTGAATTCACTGGTCTATAATCCTCATGGCATAATTGTTAAATTTGATTAATGCTATCTGTACACAGTCAACATTAAATTAAGACAAAATTTGCAAAAAAATAATGTAGTGCTAAAAGCATATGTATGGAAGCCCTGAGAAGATTATCCTGTGTTTATTCTAAGTTTTTTAATTTTTTTCAATTAGTGACAACAGGCTGAAGTGCACCATTATCACATCTTCTAAATAGGGCAAAAAGCATTCATGTTTTCTGCCAGAGTTTAAATCCACATAACTTGCTTAAAACAACATAAGTACCATGTGTTTGGAGTACATGGAGAAATCAAAACTCCTGGAAGAAAACATGCATGATCTTAGTCTCATTAGAACATGACGTAGAGGTGCAATTCAGCCTCTTGTGGTTGAAATATATTTTACACCAACAAACACAATTTCACCTGCCAAAACCTGTTTTTCACAGAAGCTTGTTCTCACTTGTTTCTCAGAGCTTTTGTACATATGTGAAAAATGTGTGAAAGAGTCTTTAACATTGTGTTTCCTTGCCAAATGGTATCAATACCGCTGCTGATGTTGTTCAATCTTATCACAGAACTGTGTTTCATTAACAACAGAAATTATGGCTGATCATCATGTTGTTTATGTTAGGATTCCTGTCATTCTCAAAGCACCATGACAGACATGCCAAGTGTTTGCGTGTACACACACACACACACACACACACACACACACACACACACACACACACACACACACACACACACACACACACACACACACACACACACACACACACACATAAATCCCAACTCACACCCACGCGCCACATCGACTCTAATCCCGACTCTCGTATCTCCCCATTTCAGCGGCGATGCCTCCAGCGGATCAAGTAATAGACTTCCAAAGATTGAAAAATGATGACCACCAGCACGGGTCGAGCTGCACGGGCTGCATCTCAGACACAGCACTTATTCAGTACTGTTGACTGGAGACAGCAGAACAGATGGGATGCTACACACCAAGACACTCCGCAACGAGTGTAATGGATAAATGTGTGCCAGATGACACGGTGGTTATGTTCACATGACGACAGTGGAGTGTTAGATATTATATCTAGATTTACACAAAAGGTAGACGCTAGAAAAAGTAGCAGTTCCACAGTTAATCGTCATTATATTCTGTTGAATAAACCTCACACAGGTTTATGGATGTCAGCAGTTTAAAAAAGGCCATGGTTGTGAAGATACTACTTAGGAAGTTTGGGGGACTTTGCATTTACAAAACATTTTATAACTGTAGATATTTTTTGTGGAACATTTTAGATTTGTTAAAGAATCCTTTTTTATGTGGTGGTGGTGATATCAATGGGTGAAAATTTATGCAAAACTATGAATGAACTCTTGTGTTCCATAATCATTATCTCTGCCAGGCGTAAGAGGATCATGTGTTCATTTGTGTGTGTGTGTGTGTGTGTGTGTGTGTGTGTGTGTGTGTGTGTGTGTGTGTGTGTATCTGTCAGTCTATCCACAGCAAATCTCTTTCTTACTTCAGCAGCAAAAGGCATTTGTGGCCATCGGCTCGGGTAAAAACCAGCCTCACAGAGTCTGTCGAAGGCCACAATTTGGCCTCAAACATTGACATCCATAGAAAGGTTTGGTCTCATTTTGAACCGGAGCATCTGCAGATTAATTCCATAACCGATATGTTATGATCCACTAAAGTTAGTCACGATATGAGATGAATAAATACCCTTTTTTTGTAAAAAGGGAATTGTTTGGGAGAAGAGAGGGAGGCACACGGAGTGCACTTTTCTAGAGTGTAGCACATAAATGAAGATTTAGAATATGGCTAATTACAGATGTTAATTACTCGAATTCTTCCAAACAAAACATTGTTCTTGACAAATGAAAACCTATATTAGTCAAATTATACAACTGCAAATACAACAAGACGACATCAATGTGTCCATACTGAAGGAAAAACATTCGTAATTACACGAGCACTAATGTAGGAGTTAAAAAAATAATGGCGGGACGAATCAAACGCCATTTAGTCATTTACATATAGAGCACAGTAGATGGCTGTAATGTATGAACACAGGAGGACACATAGGAAACGCTCACACACATTCAGGCGGTATAGCTCCTCTAATCCTGGGTCCGTTATCTGCCGTTTTCAGCCAGCGGCGCTGCTGTCGGAACGACTAATGGACTTCAAAAGAGTGAGGAATG
This sequence comes from Anarhichas minor, assembly GCF_050575085.1. NCBI lineage: Eukaryota > Metazoa > Chordata > Actinopteri > Perciformes > Anarhichadidae > Anarhichas > Anarhichas minor. The sequence goes on from NW_027466504.1 coordinate 3,557,656, forward strand.
ATGACCACCCGCACAAATGGGCCTGCCAGATACAAGATAGGGTATTAGAGCCGCGTTTCAAACGGGGAGATTATTTATTTCAGTCTACTGGTGGAAATATGAACATATGCTGCTGTGTTAACCACCAAGCTGTCTCGTGGAAAAAGGGGCAAATTGGATACCGCTGCTTTCGCCGTTGTTGCATACGCAGACGCTGCTAGAGGTGTCCTGATTAAGTGTGTGGAATGACACCGACTTGGCGGAGCCTGTCACTTCTCGTGTGCCGCTGGAAATGATTTGGGAGATGCCGACGAAAGCTGAAGTTCGATGATGGCGACGAGTTAGATTTGAAGATGTCATTTCGTTGCAGAAAAAAAGGCAGATTGCAGGAGTGATTTCAGGTTGAACTGATCAGAATGCAGATAAATCTGAACCTTTTTAACTCGAAAGCGATTTTTTTTAGCAACAGTCTAATATAAAAATCTGTGTGACCGACGTCAGGACATAAGCATCACTAAAACAAAACAGAAATCCTTCTGCAATGCATGACAAGTGTGCTGTAATCTACAAAAATAAAGTTTTCACACAGCAGCTCTGAGACAGGGCCACGATTGATCCGTACGGATCACCCCTCACGGTTCGGCTCACAGTTTAACGTTAACCATCACAGTGTGAAATAAAGTTTGACTGACAATCCTCCAACATTCAGTAAAATATGCGACCAGGACATCGGCATTCATGTTTTCTACACGCCGATCTCTGATATTGTGTGTTTTTATGACCACTAGTATTGAACGTGTCGAGTCTCTAAATTGCACCAAATTGAACACTGCACGACTTTGGGTCCCTATCAATACACCTGCCGAGTGTGAAGTAGATTGGACGAATGGTCCTTGAGATATGCAAAGGACACACACACATACATGCAGTCAGAGAATCTTACTTTATAGTTAGAGACTGAGCAGGGCCGGCACCAGTCGACCTTGATTCTGGATCATGATCCCGAGAGGAAAACATCTGATGGGAGTGGGATCTAACACGATGACAACGCCCCCCCGTCAACAGCGCACGAGGGGTCATTAAATGCTTTGATGGGTATGGAAATGCTATGGCTAACAGTCCTTAGATCTCAATACAATTGAATACCAATGGGAGACTTTGAAGCAACAGCGCAGTCACCATAAAAACAAAAGAGCGAATATCTTCTGGAAGACTGCTGTTCAACCCTCCAGTAGAAACCTTTTCTTTCATTTGTCGCCCATCTAAATGTGACAACTACCACAAAGTAGCGGTGACATTGGGAGCTTTAAGATTTCGATGTAAATATCGGGGTGGCACATATGGTGGTATGCAAATCTCTCCATGTTGACAGAGGGTTTTATAAAAAAAAAATGTACATTTAATGCACATTTAGTGTGACAAGAGCAGTTTGCACGCAATGTCGGGGAGATTTTTACGCCAATGTATGGTGACATGTATTGTGACAAACTGAGTTTTTATGTAGATGAAGTTGGGGTTGAATGAATGCACGGGGCAGTAAAGAGACAGTCGGAGAATACAACACACAGAAACAAGGAGGATACTGGTCCACCTGTGGCCGTCTGAAGTTCTCCGGTAGGTGGTCTTCATACAGCCGTTTGGCCCTGTTGTTGCCCATGTCGACCATACTCTGCAAGGAGAGAAAGGGGAGGAAGAAACAACGAAAAGCAATTGGTGAAACTCCTTCAAAGAACATGTCAAACGCACACAGCGAGTTCTTTCGTTAGTCACATTTGCATTCGACTCAAATTTGCCCGCCGAATCCTTTCACACACATTCGAACGCACGTGTGTGGAAGACACGGCGGCCGTGTGAGGTCAAGGGTAAATCAGGAGGAGGGTGATACATGAGGTGATGATAGGAGAAGTGGTTGAGATGGAGTCCGAACAATCAGCCATCCGGAATTAATTAGTCTTTGAAAAACAGTGATTCAAATTCAGAGTGAGTCCTCCTTTTGACTCGCACTCAGCTGATGGATAGGCAGTGCCTTGAAGAGGGAGAGACCGTAAAACAGAAACTACACAGTGACTTGTTAAGGTCAACTTGCACAAAGCTAACTTTAGTTGTTTGATTATGTGTTGGCCTCATTCACCAACTGTTCTCATGGTTTCTGCCGCACGGCGCGTTACTGTTCTCTAAATGTATCATAGTGAGAACATCGGATTCTTGATAAAAGGAGCTACTAGGTCTACAACAAACCAGGTCCAAATTGGTCTCATCAGATATAAATCACAGATACAATCAGTGTCAACGTTATTATGTATGATCCCTTCCTTTATAGAGCGAACAGTTGAAATTCACAATGCAAACTCAGCTACACTATTGCGAAGCAGTGAGAATTGTCATCTATGGTGGATTTTTCCTTTTATACTCAACGTGTCTCTGCAGTATTTCGTGTGTGTGTGTGTGTGTGTGTGTGTGTGTGTGTGTGTGTGTGTACCTGGATCTGCTCCGGTGTCCACTGGTCCAGATTGACAGATTTGACTCTGGAGATGTGGACACCCAGGTTGCGGTGGATGCCGGCACAGCGGATGCACATGAACACCCCGAGGTTCCATGACGCCCATCGAGGACCTGGTGAGAGAAATAGAAAGAGAGTTTCTGCTTTAAAGGTGCATTGGTTCACATTTTTATTAAAGGTGCGATGTGTAATGCCTGGCCACTCGCTCCAAACGAATAGGGGGGAGCATTTCACCTCTACTAATGAGTCCACACAGTCGGCTGTAAAAAATAAAAAAAGCCAACTACTAACTAACAGCAGGGCAAGAATACGTGAAATTCCAAACTGCCGAAGCTCTACAGCACATCCTAATAACACTGATATCTAAACGTGTCACATTGACATTTAGTTTAGTTTAGATCTGTGGTTCATTTTTTGAATGTTTTAACCTAAAATTGTGGCCACATTGCACCGTTAACGTGAAGGTCGTGCTGTGTTGTCAGTCGAACAGACTCTGCTGCAGCAGAGAGCAGCTTTCCATCTCTAGCGTTTGAGACGATGCAGATTCCAGCCTCTCGATTCCCTTTCAATTCAAATCTAAACTGTGGAGGCGATGGAACGGCAGGAAGTGGTGAGTTGAAACTCTGCTGTGTAATAAAAAATAAAAAAATAAAGAAAAGACCGTTATTCTGTCTCTGAACCTCTTCACCCGACACAGTCCGTCAAAAATTCAAAAGGTAAACCTCGCTTCCACAAACTGGACGAACTGCTTGGAAGAGATAAAATCCAAACATTCAAAGCCTTTACTTACTTTAGCAAAATTGTCTCACTTGTAGTGTTTCAGAGCGTGCCCACTTATCCCGAGACATTTGGTGTTATCAACATTGCTCGGGAAGTAATCCCTAATACACGTTAATGGGATTTTACGGACGGAGCAGAGGGTTGTGTTGTTTATGGATATCATTTGATTGCACTTCCTGTGGTTTAAGAATAATTATTCTATATTAAAGTGCCTGCATGCACCATCCGTTATTAGTCATCTTGAAGCACAACAAAAGGTGCACATATAGAATATTTTAATATCAAATATACACGTTGTGTCTAAAGAGTTATTAAGTTTAATAAACTCCAAAATAGAAAGTGGATTTTCTGTTAAATTGCCAGACTCCGTGTTTCAGGATCTCTTCAAATTAAGTCTTTATTGGTTGAAGGATTATAAAATGTGTACTTTTACTGCATGCATTCTAAATTACTTTCATTTAGTGATTAATAGCTTTAATTAAATGTCAGTATAATTAAAAAACCTAGATATGAAAGGTACCATAAAAACAGGCATTTTAGATCAATGACAGCAGCTTTGAGTTTAATAAACTGGTTTACAAAAGCTTTTATTATTTTACAGGTCATTGTATTCACAGAGCCTAATCCTCAAAATTAAAACAAGAAAAACATTATCAATTACATGTGCAATAACGACAGGCTGAACTCCAGATCTAAATCCATTATTTTCCCAGCGCAGTACAAATTCATGGCGAGTGAAACCAACTAAGTCAAAGTCGGATTTTCGATCTCTGCTTGATAAAAAAAAAAAAAAGGGGGTTACATAAAAGCCCTGGCAGAGAATAAGAAGGAACGGCCATGAGCTCGCTGCACGGAACCAGAAGAAGCCAAGAACCTCCTGGCAGAACCGGACGAGACTTTGATTCCTGTTGACACGCAATTGGGCGACGTCTGTTGAGAGGAGGGATGAAAATGTTGGTATTTTCCCACAAGCAACTGCCCCATAAGGGTCAGTCTGACCCTCTTTTTTCTGTTGAGTCCTGCTGATCAGCTGATATTTTGAGATGGCAGCACTCTAGGACCTTTATCTCTTCAACATACCAAAGAGCCCATGTTCACCAAACCCCCTTCCTCAACGGAAGCAGGCACAGCACAAGCCAAAGCATATAATGTGTTCTTCCTGCATTCCCCATCTTACTCCTATTCCTGTCAAGCGGTTGCGCACAATGTATTCTTTATTTATTTTTACTTTTTTTTTCATTCTTGGCACAACTATGCTACACAAGACTTTTGCATTTTTCATTTGAACAACCAACAAGTCCAACGCTATGAAAGTCTCAACTCAAAAGAACTCAAAGTGAAGATGTGGGCCGTCATCCCCAAATGTACTCGAAGAACTACTACTTCTCTTGATTTATTACCTAAGGAAACATTGTAAACATGAGTTTATGGTCTTAATCTCTAGTTTCAAGTCCATAAAGACCATAAAGCAAAGTATGCTTTAGGGCGGGGCTTACTGTCATTGACAGGTCGATGCCGTTACCAGAGCCGTATACGACGTCTCTACGCCATTCCTCCGCATTCCAAATATGGTAACTTCCTGTCATTGCTTGCAAAAAAACAACAATATGGCAACGCACGTAATTTAAGATGGCAATGGCGAAATTGTCGAAATCTAGGCTTCAAAACGGCAGTCCACAAACCAACGGGTGACGTCACAATGACTACGTCCACTTCTTATGTACAGTCTATGAACAGCACACACTTTCAGACTCTTCTTGATTTCAACGTATCCTCATAAAACGGTTCGTATGATATCCTACAAAAAGTTACTCCTCATTTTTTGTGAGTTTTCCTACAAAATCCAGCAACACGTGTCAATTTCTGCTCATTACATGTATACAGCCATTTCAAACTGAACTTCATTTTTCACAGGAAACAAGTTAAGTTTATGCAACAAAACTACTTAGTTAGGTTCAGGAAAAGATTTTCGTATGGGATTGAGCAATGTGAAAAGATCTTGAATTACTTTGTTATGTTTAGGAAAAGATTGTGAACTACTTTGTTATGTTTAGGGAACAAAACTACTTGGTTAGGTTTAGGAAAAGGTGGACGTTTGGGTTAAAATAACTACAGAAGCGCCGCTACGGAAGGGCAGCTGCCGCTACGGAAGTGCTGCTGTGGAAGTGCTGCTATGGAAGTGCGCAAGTTACATGACAAATCAATGTTGACTTATCATTTCACATGGGGAACGAACAGCAGTCTCCAGGGTGACAAATCCGAGTTTGTTGGACCCCTCCATCTCATGTCCCGCCAGCTCATAGCTCATGATTACGGGATTTCGTGTGATATCTGCGAATTACGGTGCATTTTGTTTCGTAAGAACGTCGAATCAGACCAGCTAGAGAAATTAATGATGTTGTGAAGTTGTTAACACAATAAAAAAAATGAAAGAAGTAGTTTAAATCCTGGCTGCCTCACAATAACATCTCCGCAAACCCAGCCTATTGCCGCATAAAGTGGGCATGATTGCCGGATTTTCTGTCAAATTACAAAAAATTGTCAGATGCAGCTCACAGAGTATTAACACACTCCTGCATACCCACAGAATCTCTTTATAAATATTATGTTTGAGCGAGTTCAGGTTAAGAGCTGCCCACAGAAATCTGTCGACCAGATGCATCATCCGTCATGTATAAAAGTAGCACGAAACCCCCCCTCGCTCTGCCAAATCTCCACGGGGATGAATAGGAGAGGGCACAGACATGACAAGTCAAATCATTTTAATGGCCACATAGTGGCTGCAGTTCCTCGGCGCCGGCGGTGGCTCCGTCCCTCCTTCTCCGGGCCGCGGAGCTCGCCATCCGTCAATCTGACCATCGAAAAGTGACTTTGAACGCAGCGAGTGCAATAGGATCAACTTTTATGGATCCGGGCTACATGGTGATGGTTGCAGCAGGGATGGTTGGATGGCGGCACAGTCTAGCGGGCTCGAGTGAGAGCATCAGTGTGTTAATGCGGTGGCACTAATGCGCTATAGACGGCCTAAAGGAGCATTAAAGCAGGGATGACTGAGCGTTAAGCCCGAATCAAAGCAGCTCAGCCACAGTAAGCCGGACTCAATCTGCGTGGATCGGACTGAGCTCTCGTCTGCCCTGCGATGACCTCTCTGAACGCACTTCTCCACACGGCAACATACGCTCTGTACATGTGTGTTTACCCGCGTATAGCAGGTGTATTTGTAACATGCTGCAGATCATCCAGATACACCGACGTGTCACTTAGCGGTCGGTTTTCACCGACATTTTCACAAAAAAATGAAGGAATTATATTTTAAATTTGATTTCCACCCTGTCAGCCACATTTCTCCCCGAGATGACGAGCAGCGATGATGCTTTGACTGGTGAGTTCCAGCGATCCCTCCGGGTAGTTTAGAGTAATGCGATTACTCCTCACTTTTGGCAGCAACCAGAGAGTTCATGTAAATAGGCATCACTGTGGTAACAGTGCTGTAAAATGGTTTTGGCTTTTTTCTCATTCTTTTAAATAAAATAAAGTTGTCTGACAATTTCGCAGCCAAATCTGATGGATGACTACCTTTGTGTGAACTGGGCTTCTGCTCAGTTGTAAATGAGGCTGCCATGGTTTATCCTGATTTATGATAGTAATCTGCTCTGCCTTTGTGCGCATAGAAACGGAGTCACTGTTCAACCAGCCACCATGACTTATTAGTTCAGGCTGTGTGGAACCCACAACCGTTCTTTTAGGAGTTATGTGGGCCAATTGAAGTGTTCTAGTTCTCAACTGTGATCTCACACAAGAGAACATGTTGTCCTGCGTACTGTGGGGAAAAACAGTAAGCAGCAAAAACAGCAGGACTTTTATTGTGAAGAATTTATAGGAAAGGTGTTTATCCAAGGTTTTACAGATGTTCCTTTAACCACGAAATATATCCGATCCGGCAAGTATGGGCGGGTTCTTTTCCCATTGATAGGGATTTTAGTTTAATGCATCTTTGACTGATAAAAGCGTACCACTTGAAGGGTTTACATTTCCAAACATGAAATCAGTGTCAAATCTTAGTGTTTTCAGTCGGCTAACGTGACACTAGCAGTATTGTACATTTTGTGTACTTACACACTTTACATTTCCGAGAAAAAAAACCCCCACATACTTTTAAATATATATCAGCCGAATATCATTATCAGATTCCGTTAAACTCTCAAATATAATTTTCGCTATGTGCCTTAAAAATTGGAAGCTATAGTCAGTAATATATGCTCAGCGAACTAACCCATTAGCACAAAGGCTAACCCAGCAGCACAAAGGCTCAGACATTAGCACAAAGGCTAACCCAGTAGTACAAAGGCTAACCCAGTAGCACAAAGTCTCAGACGTTAGCACAAAGGCTAACCCAGCAGCACAAAGGCTAACCCAGTAGCACAAAGGCTCAGACGTTAGCACAAAGGCTAACCCAGTAGTACAAAGGCTAACCCAGTAGCACAAAGTCTCAGACGTTAGCACAAAGGCTAACCCAGCAGCACAAAGGCTAACCCATAAGCAAAAAGTCTCAGACGTTAGCACAAAGGCTAACCCAGTAGCACACAGTCTAACCCAGTAGCACAAAAATAGTGTTTGACCCAGTAGCACAAAGTCTCAGACGTTAGCACAAAGGCAAACCCAGTATTTTTGCTTATATGCCTGTGGCATGTAACAGTTGTTACAGTTTGGCCTATTTATTCTAATATTACTAATATTCCACACGCTACTGAGGCTCCTGTTTGTTAAATGAATACATTGTAAAATTGCCATTATGTCTTGTTTCTTCCTTGTTACTGATAGACTTCAATCATCCAATCCACCAAACAACACCAAACAAGAGTCAATAGCAACAGCAGAATAAGCTGTTTGGCATTGGCAGAGAAGATTTGGCAAATTTTTCATGGGCGCAACCCACATACTCAGCTGTGCTGCTCATCCCAGAAATGCATGTTCCTTACAAATGGGGCACTGTTTGAAAGGTAAATAAACAGGCTTTCCAACGGTATAAGATGTATTGCCAAGAAGCATTGTTACAACAAAGAAATAATATATCAAACACTAATTTCCGAACTTTTTGTTCGATGTTTATAACGTCGAAAACACGTCCTCTTGCCTGTTGACAGCCAGCTCAGTGCGTTGCACACAAACCAGTCTGACTAGCAAACCAACAGTTTTCATTATACTATATCCCTTTAAGGTCTCTGCATTTGACCCATCCCTGTATATAGGGAGCAGTGGGCTTACGGGTTCTCTGTTAGGGTGTCTTGCTCAGGGACACTTCGACATATGCCAAGAATTGAACCGTCGACCGTCGGTTACCAGACAACCCTCTTAACCCAGTGAGCCACGGTCGCCCCAAAATGAAAAGCCCACATTTCTGGATGGAAGGAGAAACACACCAAAACATTATGAAAGACTTGGATACCAACAGGTTTTTGGATAAGCGCAACAACAACCTTTTAAAAAGGTGGTCGAAGGACCGAATGAGGGACGACGTGTTCGCAGTCGGACAAGTCTGCCACCGGTGGAAAAACGTTGGAAAAACATGTTTTGACGGAAAGAAGCGAAATGGCACAAGCGCCCCCCTGCCGTTCCATATTTTGATGTAATAAACGATAGTTAGGGCATCAACTCGTCAAACACAGCCGAGAATGGCGTCGACGGTGGAGTCACCGTGGGGTTGTTTTTACGTTAATCGGAAAGATGCATGGCTGCGTGTAAACTGGAATATTAATGGCATATTCATTTACATTATCCATATAAACAGCTTATTAGGAATATTGTCTTTTTTTGGAATAAGGGCAAAAACCGGAATATTTAGTGCATGTAAATGTAGTAAATGTCACTGGTTTTTACCTGAATAATAAGGACAAATTAGGTGGTAGCAAAAACACTTCTACTTGTTTTAGCAACACACGCTATTTTGATCTATGGCTGGAATTACATGTGTGGTGTTAAACTTTTGTTGCAGGTGCAATATAACAGCCATTGTTTAAAAGAGGACAAGGTTAAAACCACTCTGATGTATGAATAACTACTGTTCGCAGAATCCATCAACAATACCTGGTGGAAAAACAACCTTTACCCCCCCCCCCTAAAACGACCTTCACCTAGTCTTCAGATGAAAGAATACATGCAGCTGATGCTGAACAGATATGCATGAAACAGTAATGTGTGTTCGTCTGTGTCTCATGTGGGTTGTTCACACTCAGTGACAGTTTTACTTCGTTGCACTTGCTCTGCATTGAAGTTCGGGCGAAAATAGACAGCTGACCTGATTAGACCCAAATGAGCTTTTTCTCTCTCTCACACACACACACACACACACACACACACACACACACACACACACACACACACACACACACACACACACACACACACACACACACACACACACACACACACACACACACACACACACACACACACACACACACACACACACACACACACACACACACACACACACACACACAGAGAGAAATAGATACCAGTGAGGATGACATCACAGGATCACACTTCAAAGGCCCAGTGAAACGGAAGTTCAAGCATGTTTCTGGGTCACGTGGGACGCACCTATGATAGCGATAACTGGAATTTGGTGCTTAATCATTAATAATAGCCAATACCAGATTAGCCGTTCTTCACCAAAACCCAATCCAGCTATTTGAGTCAATATCAGTATCCGTGCATCTCTAGCTAGCGTATGTAAGCGCACCTCACATTTTATTTTACAGGACGAAAAGGTGATTGGATTTTGATGTAAAAATACACAGATATAGATTTTTTATTTTTTGCGTTTGATGTAAAATAGATGCACAATATGACCGGGGACGTGACCTAAAAGTATTTAAAAAAAAAGAAATCTTTCACTCTCATCTTGACTTTAATAGAGATGCACACATACGAACTGCGGCTGCTGCTCTGCCTCTTCATTTGAATCATCTTTTATCATCATTTTCAGTTGAGTGGCTCTTTAGGTTTTATGGCCTTTTTATTTCGTCTTAATGTCCTCTCGTACAACGCCGTGAAAACTCGGCACTAGAGCTCTGTATATAATATTTATAGTTCCTTGAATGGTGTTTGTCTGAAACCAACTTTATTCCTCTCTTCTCTTCTTTTGTACTTCTAGGAATAAGAAACAACAGCTTGCAATACGGCATTAAAGCTGAACGGTGCCTCAGGCAAGATAATAAGCCACCGGCGTGCAGAATTTTAGTGGCGCTCTCCTTTAAGAAAGAAGTTTAACAACCTCCAGTTCCTAATTAATAAAATATCCTCTCAGTAAAATCACCGGGAGGCTGCCCAAATTCTCAGCGCAGGCCAGAGAGTGGAAAATCATTGAGTGACGGCAGGACGCTGACGGGGGGGCATTTTGAAAAGAAAACAGCGCTGTGCTGCCCCCTGCTGGTCCGTTAGTGAGTCAGAGTGAGCAGTGATGAGGAGGAGAGACTGCTTCCCCTTCATTATCACAGCAAATAAAACACCATCATCTTGTCTCATCGGATGCAGACACAGTGAGGGAGTGAGCTACAAGAACTTCTACTCCACAACCTAGCACCTGCTTTTTGTCTTCATTGTGTGTGTGTGCTACAAGAAGGAGAAGCAACAGATTTAGAAGATGTTTGACCTGTCCATTTTTTTTTTAGCTGGGTGTACCTAATAAACTGGCAACTGCACAGAGGGACACTCGTCTTTTTTTCGCGAGAAACAAACAATTAAACAATCTTAAAAATAAAAATGAAATCAAACACTATTTTTCACTTCACCACGGTAGTGGACCAGACAGCTGTTCCCAAGTCAACTTATTGAGTGTTTTCTTTATGGAAATCTGCAGTAAAAGCCTTTATTGTGTCATCCCGAACTTATTTCTAATAAACTCATTTAGATTTAGGGTTTAAAGTGGTGCTTTTGTGTGATTCTTTGTGCAGAAACTCAGTTTTACGCATCAATTAAATCAACTAATCTATTAGTCGACAAAAGCGTGTGAGTGTTAGTCAACCAAGAAGAGAAAAAGGGTTTTAATACCTGTCTTTGAGGCAGGATAACAAAGATGGCGGCTTCGGCACACAACACAGAGATGAGCCATCTTTTTGTTCCTTTCAAAAGACTTTCACATTAATCACGGTGAGCTGCAAAGCACATCTTTAGTCGGATCTGTCACCACAACGCAAACCTGGATTTGTTTTGCTTGGGTAAAAGAAAAAATGATTCAAACATCTCCGGGAACACTGTGGACTCACACGACGTGTTGGGAGTGTGAAAGCGGCTTCAGATGAATGTGAGTCAGAGAGAAATGTCAGACCAATAAATATCTCTTCTGTTGTTGTATCACAGCTATCAGCTGATGAGTGAGAACACTCGAGTGTGTGTCTTCTCTCTGGCCTTCATCGGCGTGACTTATGGTCGACGTTAGCACAGACGCTAACGACGCGTCGGGTTTTAGATGTTTCCTTCACGCTGAATGCAAATGAAAAAATAAATGAAGTTTGTGTTGCATTTAAAACTTCCCTCACAATTTGATGTGACATTGAACCCAACCGGCCACCTCTACGCACTCCTCTCACTGAGGCTGAACCTGTGTGTGTGTGTGTGTGTGTGTGTGTGTGTGTGTGTGTGTGTGTGTGTGTGTGTGTGTGTGTGAGTGTGAGTGTAAGTGACAGCAGAGCCGGGGACCAAGGACGGGTCGTCAAAATGCAGAGTGCCCCCTGCGGGGCGCTTGCCAAGCTGCAAGCTGCACGCACACACACCACGCCCCCTGGCCACAAATCGGAACACACACTCCCGTGCAACATGTGTCACACAGACGTGTGTGTGTGTGTGTGTGTGTGTGTGTGTGTGTGTGTGTGTGTGTGTGTGTGTCATTGTGTTGAACCCAAAGGTGAAAATTATAGTCTGGACTCTAAGTAGTGGACGGATTTAGCTGCCAAGAAGGACGAGGGGGGAAATGGAACTGCAATCAATAAGGACTAGCTCTCTCTCTCTCTCTCTCTCACGCCTACACACACACACACGAAATGTAGGACAGTGTGTGTAGACAGGAGACGGGAGTGAGGGTGAAATTACAGCCGAGAGGATCGGGTGAGTCACCACACTGACCACGCCCGGCACACACCGACTGCAGCCGGGGACCGAGGACAAACACAACAGATACAAACTAATCGATCGAACCAAACGAGCGGTGAATAAAACCCAACACGCCGCCTTGTGCTGGGTTTGGAGCGCAGCATCCAGAGGAGACGTCAAACTCAAAGAGGGAAAAACCAGCTCCCGGTTCACGTACAGAACTTACAGGAAATGATTATTTTTCAGGTAATTCACTGAAACAAATGACAAAAAGATGGTGACTCACATAAAAAAGAGGTCCTTATGTGCTATTCATCAATCCAGATGGTTTTGCTGTGAGCTGCCGACTTTTGGAGATATCGGCCGTTGACATGTCTGCACTCTCTCTAAAATAGTGGGACCAGGTGGAGCTCGGCTTGTTGTTCTCAAGGCGGCAAAAAAATACATCCATACAATGTCTCTACAATTTATCATGACCCGGTGACTCAAGGCCCTTGTTGTGTGCAGTCTCATGGAAGAACTTTGGCTGAAAGAAAATAGTTCCTGCATGAAACTGCTCACAAGGTGAAAGAATACGCATTGTTGATTTTGGGGTGAGCTGTCCCTTTAATGTTTTAGCACAAAAAACATCATAAATGTTATTGAAACTAATATTACATTCTATGTGAACCACATAATCACATGGTCGGTAGATACAAACAAACTTTTCTGGTTTCAGCATGAAAACAATCAGGAAATGATGCAGTTGTTGAGTTTACAATTTTTCAAAATAAAACTCCACTTCAAAGTACATTTAGATCATTTACAGACACATTTAGTAAGAAACCTTCAGCATTACTTGCGGTGTAATGATAGTTCTTGATCCAGCTGTATCCACTTCTCCACAACGCATTCAAGCTAAGACGCAATCTATTCCAATTCAATGGAACGGCACCCATATAGTGATGCTTGAGACCGGCTGAGCAGAGTGACAGTTAAGAGCGCCCTCTGCTGCACTGCAAGGTAAACTACCTATTGCGCTTATTGATTGTATCGTTTTTAATCTGAACAGGTCCTTAAGAGTTCCAATATTTAAAAAAAAAAAAACATGCTGGAATGAAAGTTGGACTTAAAAGTGACAGAGCTTCTTATCTTTTTGCACTTAAAAACTGACTGACACGGTAAGGATTAAAAACAATTGTTTTGTGGCAACTTTTGTGCAACGCCCATTTATTGTTTGGATAAAAATAGCTGTGACATAGCGAACATGACACATCGGGCCTGGCTGGATGCTGCTGCTGTATGAGTCAGTAAGTAAACGCGCCTCAGGCTGCAGGGTCACTGGCTGATGCAGATAATGCAGTGCAGTGGGAAAGAGCAACACTTGATCAGCTGCTATAATCATAGGAATTCTGTATGAGAATCAGCAGTATGACAACAGGACTGATATAAAATTAAGCTTTTATATATCAAAAAAATTATATACATTGTGTCGGAGAGAGAACAATCATTTAAATGGGTATGATAAAACGTGGTCGTATAAAACCAGGTCCATGGCACCCGAGCAGTTCCTTCCACTGAGGAAGACCATGAGTTGTGGTTGAAAGCGTCAGAAATGACGCGTCATTCCTGCCTTGTTTTGAGTTTGATCTGGTCAGAGTGCTGTTTTAAGAGATTCAGCATGAAACTCAATCCACTGAGAAAGACTTGAGCGAGGCCGTTGAAAGATCTGTAAGAAGCTAGTAAGTGGAATTTGAGCAAAATCTTTTTTTTTTAAACTAGGACATTATTTATTAAGAATGTACTTCGTATAAATACAAAAAAATATGTTTGGTCTGAAAGGGTTACTGTATTTTATCCTGTAAAAATGTTGGTAATTTAAAGTTAGGTGCAGTCAATACGTGCATGCTGGGAGCTACAACCCCAGGCCAGGATGATGAAATGCTATTTAAACGGATATTAATATAACATAATGGGAAAGAGATGCAGCTGCAGCAGTAAATTATGATCAGATCTGAGTCACCGGCTGAGGGAGGTCTGGTGCTACAGATTATATTTATAGGCATGGTGATGACGCAAACGGCATTTAATCTCAGTCATAGGTAGCCCCAATACGAGACGTTCAAATCCCACTCAAAAGTCGGGGAATTTCATGCCTCCGTACTTACAAAAAAAATAAAAACACAAGTAGGTTAATTAAGACGTTTGGGTAACAGCACGATCATGGGATCATTTTTTTATGAATCCATTGTGCAAAACATTGTTAAATTGATCTGTTTGATGTTGTGACCACTCACTACTGTGAATTATCAAGTTGCAGCATGCACATTTGAAAACGTATTAGAATACATGGCGGGTTGATGTATTGGATTGCTGCCGAATTAAAGACTGGGTCCTAAAGATTAAGGAAAACTCCACGATGAAACCGTAAGTAAGAGTCTGTGCACGGGGATCTCAAACTTCCGTATTTTTGAATGTAGTTTTGGGGGCGTTTTAAAGAGCGCATCGCGAGTCAGAGACAAGGTGTTGGCTGCAGCTGCAAAAAATTATAAAAAATACGACAGTATCTGATGCAGACATGCTTTTTCTACGCAGCACATTCAGCGAGCAAACGACTCCACTAATTGAATGTTGCCTACACAAGACTCGCACGTTTTCCGCTCATAAATAAACCAGTCAAGGACATGACATCGATATACTGTCTGATAAAGCCTGCGTCAAGTTAGCCCCAGCCATACGATACAAAACCGGAATTACAGCCCATCTGATTTCAAAATAAGCATGAATTTTCGGAGCAAATTTACAAAAATATATACTAGGCGAGAAGGACAACATTAGAAGCTCATAAACAAAAGAGCACCATCAGCCTCACAGGCTCAATGACGAATAGAAATACCAACATTGCTCGTCCTGTAATTCATCAAGTATTTAGAGTGTAATTATACATTTTTGATGCAAGCAATGAAGCAGTCAACGTGTTATGTAGTTTTCATGTTAAAATAAACATTCAGCTAATATTCGATTTCGTGATATCATTAACCTCTCATTGTAGCTCATTTATTGTGCTATGTATTGCCTCGAATTCAAATAAAAAGATTATTCCTTATCGTTCTTTTCACTACACAAAATAACGCAAGAGCGCGATGGGAATTTTATTTTGAAAATTATAAACGGAAATTGTATACTTTTTTGATTACTTGCACAAATGTCGCTCATTAAGAGTTCGTTTTTGCCTTAATTCTGACTGGACAAGCACCGACTCTGTTTGCATTGCACAACATAAACATATTAAAAATGGAAAAATATATATTCGTTTTTGTCGGAATTAACGTGACACACTTTGGTATTAAGCTAGTTACTAGCGTTAAGCTAAGAGATATGTAACGTTCAGCGTAGCTCCACAGAAGTGACTCCCCAATAAATAACGTTACAATATGTTGCTAGCTTTAGCAAACCGTTAGCGGCCGAGTTCCCACATCATTCCATCATTTCATCTTTTTATACTCGCATGCCTGACATGGTTCACAGCAAACACTGTCAGGCTTACCTTTTGCCTCACAGTCGGCACAGAGCTTGTTGTCTTCTTCCCTCAGCAGTTTAGACAGGATGACCTGATGCTGCTCGTTCAGTTTCTGGGCTTTTTCTCGCTCCGACCGCGTCGTCATTTTGCCAAAGTTTGGAAGCTAGTCCCGCTGTTGTAGAGCCGATAAAAAAACACGGAGTCCTCAGCTTGTATTAGAAAGGGTGGGACATCCCCCTAGAAGCCGCACTGTACCGCCTGTGTTCAGCTAGCTTGCAACCTGCTAACAAGGTAATATGGATCCAAGGCAGCATCATCCCTGCTGCCTTCACGGCTGTCGGAATTTCTACAGCAGCGCATGAATCTGAACAGAAATCGCTTTATTGCTCAAATAGGTTTAGCTCTCAATGTACTTTCATACAAGTTTACACAATTCACATACAGAATACATTCAGCTACAACAAGAGATAAGCAGACATAAAAATTGTTTAAAGCTATTATGTACAAGCATGTTGTATATAATATACAACCTATAACCTATTGATAAAAGACTTTGAGCTGCATCTTATATATTAAATATATGTTGTTATATATATATATTATTTGATTATTAATATTGGTTCATCAACATGTAAGCTGTATTTAAATGTTGCATGCTAGCAACGTGAACCCAATTACCTACTTTATTTATTGTTGGGAAATTGAATCTTTAACAAGGCATCATATTTAATAAGCTGACTATTTCATAAGCTTCGTAAAATCTTTTATCTGCAAAGTAAAGTTGTAGAAAGCAGCAGGAATTGAAACACTGATTGACTGAAAAAGACAAGGACTGTGTATGTTTACTTGTTCTAATACTTCTAATACAGTTATTATTATTATTATTATTATTATTAGTGATATTAGTGAGTCGTAATAGTAAGAGAGAGACACAGACCCAAACCTCCACCTCCTGTCCCTGCTGGGCTAGGTTTCAATCAGTCAAGTCATAATTCAAGAGTTCTTAGTGTAGTGAAGCTATTAAGTGACTGTGTCTCAGAGACTCTAAGATATCGTTATCATTCAGTTGGAAGGTTTATTTAAAGCTGATTTTTTTAACCCCAACCTTTCATAATTTAAACAACGTACAAACCCTATACTTTCCAGCAGGTCACTACACTTATAGGGCGACCTATTAAAGAATAGTACCGGATGGATTTTCTCTTAAACAGCTCATCAATGAATCAACCAATTGTTTCAACGCAAGCTGTAACTTTTAGTCTTTCTGTTCTTGGATCTACTACAGAGTGACAATCAGAGGTTACTAATTTTATTCATCTTCAGTTACTTGTTATGCTTTTTCACCACTGTTTTTTAACTCATATTTGGGATCAGGACGGCGGATTCCACAAGACTTGGTTGCGTGCCAGTTTTACGTTTTGTATGTAATTTTTCTGAGTGTGGAAAAAGTAGTTTTGTAGTCTTGTAGCTCAAATGCATTGATATGTTCGGATAAAAAAAAAGAAAATGTCTCACCAAGGTTGCCTGCGTCAGAGTTTCAGGTGTCAGCTGAAACTCATAATTAAAGTGACATGGAAGGTTAATGGATCAGTAAAACAGCTAAATAGACCACATTTTCTCTAAGATGTGTCTGATACCAGCGTTCAGACAGCGGTTTGTCACCAAAAGAAGCTTTTTCAGTAAAGATTTTCAGTAACAGCAGTAACATTCGCCACCATGGACGGATTACTGAACGGGCCTACTGGGCACAGGCCCAGGGGCCCAACAGGTTTGGGGGTCCTGGGGCCAAAGCCTTTGTTTGAAGTTTTAAGCAACCACAAAGAGACACAAAACTACCACAGAGATGGGAAATGACCAACAAAAGACACATGATAACCAAAATAGACAGTATACAACCAAAAACAGGCATTAAACACCTATAAAGAGACAGAATACGACCATTAATAGACAAAAAATGGCCAAAGAAAGACACAAAGTAACCAAAAAGCGGTGTAAGACGACTACAAAGAGATGCAAAACCGGCAAACAGTCCCTTTGAATATGCGGCTCTTGGCCTTATGTAGGAGGGGCCTTTACATTCCCGTGCCCAGGGGCCCATTGTCTCGTAAATCGCCCGTGTCCACCGCTGCAGTGGAACAGTTAATGATTGTTTGTACAGAAATAGAAGTTATTGAGCAGAAATGTAAAAACTACAGTTCACAGGTGGATGTTGTTACGCCCAAGGGTCAGACCATCTCTGACCCTAAGTCAGAGCTGTTCACCTTAAGTTTTAATCAGGTCGGGAGTCATTAGATGCTGCATTAATGCACTGTGCTGGCGACCTCTATGACTTTCTGCAGAAACATTCAGACATATTGTGGTCATCTGTGTGTTTACGCATCACAAATGTCTATTACAACTGTAAGAGAGGGGGAACCGTCCCTGCCTTTATGAGTTACCAGCTGCATGGAAATGTGCAGTTATTGCTCCTCTGGTTCTAGTTCTTTTTTATTCAGCTGCATGCAATCAGACACCCCGAATAACAATACAACCTATTACTAAAGAGGACAAAGACAAGAAGCCTTGTAGTTTGGGTTGCATGAAAAAACGTACTGTATCACTTTTAATGTTGACAGACAGCAGGACCAACAGCAAAGAGACAACTGTTAACAGTGTTACACATTGACATGGCACATCAAGGCAGCAGCAACTCCTAAAAAAAAATAAAACTCAACAGGAATTAAAGTACATTGCTGACAGCAGGTTATCAGAAATACTGGCAAGAGTGTTCATTTAAAAAATCACATCATAATAAAACAATTTACACTGAGAGAAAGTGTTAAAAAGGAGAAAGTACAAACAATTACAATAAATGAATATCAAATATATAGGTATATATCAAATACATGTACCACATTATGTGTAATCACATGTGATTGTAGCAGATATACTCAACAGAATCTAGTCACAAAGCTGTAGGTTAACAGAGCACTTGTTAGCTTAGAAAAGCCATCTGTTCGATCTAAAATGACAAGAAATACTAGTTTACTTCCTCTTAACGGCGGACAGTGTCAACATACACGCCGTGATACAAAACTAAAGCAGCACCAGGCTCATGTTCACATACATGATGCTCCTTCACCTATTCAAATACAGTGTCATATCACAGGAGCAGCCACATCACCAGTTGTTCCCTCATGAATGTTGGATCAAATAAATAGGAAATATTACCGCAGATTTCATTACATGATGCCAGTTGTAAAACTGTGACACAAAAGTGGTCCAACCAGGATATTTGACGTCATCACCCTCAGTTTGCTACTTTCACATTAACACCCGTCACCACTGGAGGACAGCAGAGGTCCATTCTCTGTCAAGTCCGGCCTCCTAAAGGGAGACTTTGTTTTGCTTAAACCATCCGAAATGTGGCAGTTTCCTTAATGCCAAACTGTATAACATACCGCATTGACTTTAGCTATGGCATGGTGCAAATCCCAGTCTTACTGTTTTTATCCCTAGATCAGGAGAAATCTACATTTTAAAAACAAGCCATGACAATGGCAATGCCCAAATGTTCCCTTTGGAGAGATCTACAGCAGCAACCACACTTAATTATGTATCACACAGACTGAATTAAAAAATATGCTGCAAGTCGTCAGTAAAACAATTACAATACACTTCCAGGCTCTTATGATGATGCAAGCCTCTAAAACACCACTTAGGAAAAAAATATCAAAGAGTGGATTCGAAAAATAATAATTTACAGTACGATAAGAACTCATCGTGCATTTTGGGTCCAGTTTTTGCCTGTAAACATCTGATGAAGCTTTGATTTTTTGTGTGATTCGCTGGGATTTCTTAATCCTGAACTACTGACAACCATAAATTGAAAATCTGCTCTTTATAAAGGGAGACTCGAGTGTTTTCCTGACAGACAAACAAACAGTATTTGCAAACTAGTGTTCGATCAACTGTAATTATGTCACATGACTATGTCTTTACCAGGATCCTGTGAGCTCATCAAGGGCCGTGTCTAGAAGGTAGCCCACAAGTTACGAAAACGTGCGAAAACTCTCGCCAGACTTGCTGCCCGACAACGTATCCTAAACTTAATCATTGGAGGTCAGTGCCTAACCTTAACCTTTTGAGGTCAATGCTGAACTTAACCTAATCAAGGGACGTGTCTAGAAGGTAACCCACAAGTTGCGAAAACCCTCGCAAAAACTTGTTTCCAAATGACCTAGCCCAACCGTAAACATCCGTGGTCAATGCCTAACCTCAACCATCTTGTGAAAGTTTTGCAACTTGTTGGTTACCTTCTATACACGACCCTCATCATGATGCCTTCAAATAGCTCTCCACCATGTTGGAGGTTTTCAGCTTTTGGACAACAACAGCAGGTTGCATTTACGTAGCTTGTTGTTTGCAACAGGACTGGATATATTTATTTCTGTCCTTTTTTTGGACTGGGAGCTGATATTTTCACCATAAATCAATCGTTTCATACCACCTGTTTAGTTTGTTACAATCGCTAGCTAACCACCTAGTATCAGGTCAGCTAACCACAACGAAGTCTAAACACCTTATATATATATATATTAGCTAATCAAACATTAGCCAAGAAATGAGAGCTACAATCATAGTTAGCTGATGTTAACGTTTGCTTTAGCTGGCTAATTAGCTAGCAAATAAAGCCCAAAACAAACCACGAGCTACTTTTCAGACTCCTTGGTAACGTATTTCTCAAAACCAATTAGCAAAGAAGCTACAAGCTACTTTTATAAATAAATTGGAACATTAATGTATTGTTAGAACGTATTTTGTAAGAAATTGGTAAGAAAGATGCCAACACACAGAAATGTGCACAGTTTACTCACCCAATTCAAAAAAAGGGTTTTGAAAGTTGACTTAACGAGCAAATTGTAAAGCAACCTTAAACTGCTGTCATTACAAAATTAGAGGAGCGTGCTTGGAAAATGCTGATATCAGCCGGGAAACGAAGGCAAGTTAAGTTACGTGCCTTCTCATGTTTTCACTTGTTTTTTTTGTGAGGTCATTTTCAACAGTAGGTCTATAAGAAAGAACCATGACCCCAACATTGTGTTTACTTGAGGGTTAACAGGATTATTCGGGGAGATAAAACAAGTCATGCATACAAACGCACCGTTTCAAATGGTCCAATGTTCAAAATGCTTTACCAACTGGAACAGTGTGTGACTAGAGAAACAGGTCGCAAGAGGCCAAATTATTATCCTGTCATTTAAGAGGTTGAAATAAAAGCCTGGGCACATCTTCCAAACAACTCTCTAGATTATGACGAACAACAACGTTTAAACCTGGAACCAAACAATTCCCTTTTTCATTCGGATTTGACTTTACATTTTTGCTCTTTCCATCCAGCAGAGAATGTAAAGCCAATGAGCTGAACAAATAACATGCAAATACATTCCACCAGCTTAGTTGAAGTGATTGAACAGGCATCCCGAACGTGTAATTAAGTTATGACAGAAGCTTATCGGCATTTGGCGAGTTCTTAGTGTTCTACAGTTAATGTTGGTCGTTGTATTTGCTGTCTGAAGATAAAAAAAGAAATGCACTTGACGATGCTATAATGTACAAACGTATGGCCGTGAGCATCTCACACAGCACACCAGACAAAGACAACTACGACATTTATGGGAATGTTTTAGGGATATTTTACACATAATGTGTTTACATCACTGTTTATCGCAAAATGCCTTAATCTAAATTTTTTAAAATATATATTAGCTTTTTTGCTAAATTTAAGGAAATATTTTCCAAATGAATTATTCTCAAATTCATTATATCCTAATCTGCGTGAAAATTCTTTGATGGGATCCCAGTTATTGAGACCAAGTGACCGAATTTGGAAAGCACAACAGCAGCACAATGTACACTGTAGACTGTCTATGCTCTAGAAAAAGACTGTTACTATATGGCACCTCCCTCACAAGGGAAACCATCAGTGACCTTGTTTTTTGAAAGGACACCAGAATCAGAACGGTGTCCAGTCAGCACAGCATCAGAAGTACCGAAAGGTCAAAAAGGTCAGGGGGCAAGAAAAATTAAAAAGTCTAGCGAAGTCTCACAGGAAAGACTCAATGGCTTCCGGCATGGCCGCTGAGGCTTTGGTTTGGTGCGTGACGAGAGACGAGGTCTCCTCCTCGGCCTCGACGTTGGCCACCGCCTCCACCCGGACCTCCGCCAGCTCCCTGTCCTGCTGCTGCTCCTGCTGCTTCTTCATCTCCTGCTGGTTGATGTGGTGGAGGATTCCGGCACCCAGAGCATCGCCCTCCACATTCACCACCGTGGTGGTACGATCCCTGCACACAAAGTGGACGCGAGAGACGGACAGCTGAGATTCGGTCTACTTTCGGCAAACATTTGGAGTAAACAGCCACTACCACCAATCATTTTTCTTTGTTCTAAGCTATTCGGGTTTGAACTCTTGTTTGGAGTTACAGGTACAGTATTTCCTCATTAAGAAAACTAAAAGAAAGCACTGAAACACACTCCTTATCGGCCCCCACCAGCGAATACATGGAATCCCACTGGACAAGGCCGAGTGTCTTATCTTCATAGCTCAGATGTTTTTCTTCCACAACACGAGAAAATAAACCCTGGAGTGACTTTTGATAGCCAGACTTTTGCACCCTCTGTCTTGTGAAACAGATGTAAAGTGTTTATGTACCTCAACTTGTTAATGTTTAACCTGCTGCCGTGTGTGTTTGTTTGCTCGACTACCGCATTGGCAAATGTTGCTTGGGGAAAAAAACAACAGGCTTTTATTTTTTTTAACTGTTTCCCTCCGTTTTCCCCTGTTGGCATAACAGTTGAGAACCCTGGTCTTGTTTCCCCAACTGTAATGTTGTGAAGACGTGTGTTTTCAGTAGGGTTCACGTGGCTTTACTCACACAATCCAGTCAACAGCCAGCATGAGGGACAAGTCTTTGGTCGGCAGGCCGATGGCCTCCAGGATGATGGCGATGGTGATGATGCCGCCGGCCGGGATGCCTGCTGCACCGACACTCGAGGCTGTAGCTGTCACCCTATGAATAATGATTAAATAATCTTAGAATTATATAGTACTAGAAAGTTGACCTCTTGCTGGGAAATGTCATGGGACATTCTTGTGTCTGTTGTCTTCTCACAGGATGGTGAAGATCTGCCCGGCGTTCAGCTCGAAATTGTTGAGCTGAGCGATGAAGACGGCAGCGACGCACTGGAATATGGCTGCCCCGTCCATGTTGACGGTGGCCCCGATGGGGAGGATGAAGCGGCTGATGCGCTTGTCCACGCCGTTGTTCTCCTCCATGCATTTTATCATGGAGGGGAGAGTTGCTGAGCTGGTGAGCAAATGCAGAGAGATAGAGCATTATCTTTATCAGCCATTCAGGTGAAACAAATACCATTAATAGTTGCAATTGATGAACAGAAAGTTCTGTTGAGGATTGCAAGTGTGTCTCTACTTTACTTTTTGTGACACTCCCTTTGCGAAGGACTCCTAAAGAGGCTGTACGACCCTCTGTATATTGTGTTATCCTGGGGTGACCTGATTGTCGAGTGGTTGGGGCGCATACCACAATGTTCCTGGTTCAATACCCTGCTGGCCGGATCACTTGCTACACGTCATTCCCCTTCTATCTTTCCCCACATTACCTGTCAATATTATCATTATATCATTTATTGTAGTGCAGAGTTTAAAGCCCCAACAGTGGCCCTGAGAAGCTAAATTGTTCAATGCACCGCACAATATCAATTGCGTTGGAACAAACATACTGATTATTTTGCTATTTTTAGAGGCTTACTAGTTTTTGGGGCTAAACATGTAAAGTATTTCTTGACTGTGGTGCTACATGTGGGGTCACTAAATACTTTAGGGTTCATCCTTTAGGAGCACAAATGTGATCCATAAAGTTAATGGAAATCTGCCTATTATCTTATTGCAAATTTGACGGTTTGCGTGGCACACAAGGGAAGTTTATGCCCTTTGCAAAGCATGAATATCCTCAGTTCATCTTTCTTGTGTACAAATTCATCCGAAAGTAGAGCTAGCTAGAGGAAAGAGCAGGGTCCCCAAGGTAAAGCTAAAAAGGGTCAACTTTTTACTTGTTTTATTACTGTGGGCCTTAACCATAAATGTGCATTGCTGCCACTCCTAATTCAACTGAGAAGCACCCCACTGACAACGAGTCTAAATCCACTCATAATTGACATATTTTTATATCACTGAAATGTTCATATGGGTACCATGTGATGTGACAGCGTACCTGGAGCAGGTGGCAAAGGCCGTGGTGAAGGGCGTGATGAGGCCCGACAGGAAACTGAAGGGGTTCTTGCGCGTGAAGCAAAAGTAGATGAGGGGCAGGACGATGCCCCCGTGGATGACGTGGCCCAGGATTGAAGCGAAGATGTATTTCCCCAGACTGGTGACCAGAAGAACCACATCTTCCATCTCTACAATCTTACTGCCCACCAGGAACATGATGCCAAAAGGGATATACCTGAGAGACGCAAGAGGTAAGCATTAACAGGGAAGGAAAGTGGGATGATAACGGAAACAAATGCTTAGTGCCTGCTTCATCCTGAGTATTCTCACAAAATACCATCAGATGCAGTCCAAATATACCACTATCGATAACACTGAATTATCCCACACGCATTCAACTTTACTCACCACATGATCCAGGACACCAGCACCATGGTGGCCTCGTTGAAAGCGTTAAAGAACCTGATGAGTTCTTCCCCCTCCTCTCCCAGCTTCCTCAGTGCCACGCCAAACACCATGGCAAATAACACCAGACCTAGGATGTTCATGCCATCTGTTTCGGTACCAAAAGGCACCTAAAATAACACACACACAACACAGTCAGACTGTAGGAGACGGTGAAGAACCCTCTGGTTGGTTTAAATAAGATAAGATAAGATAATCCTTTATTAGTCCCGCAGTGGGGACATTCACAGGATCACAGCAGCAAAGTGGACAGTGCACACAAGATACAGAGTAAAAAAAACAAGAGCAACAAGTAATATAAATAAGTAAATAAGTAATAAACAGTAAGAGTATCAACTAAGTCAAGAAGTACAAAATCCACAGTAACTAAGTATAACTAAAGAATTAAAATACTAAAATATTATATATACAGACAGGGTATTTTTATTGCAGAGTATGCACAGATTTCTAGTGTTTTTTGGTGTTGTGTGGTCTACTGGGAGCACAGCTGGTTGTGCAGTCTGACAGCAGCAGGAAGGAAGGACCTGCGGTACCTCTCCTTCACACACCGGGGGTGAATCAACCGGTGGCTGAAGGAGCTGCCCAAAGCTGCCAGGGCATCCCGCATAGGGTGGGAGGTGTTGTTCATCAGGGATGATAGCTTAGCTATCATCCTCCTGTCTCCCACCCCCTCCACCGTATCCAGTGGACACCCCAGCACACTGCTGGCCTTCTTGATAAGTTTGTTCAGTCTCTTCCCGTCTGCTGCCGAGATGCTGCTGCCCCAGCAGACCACTCCATAGAAGATGGCTGATGCCACCACAGAGTCAAAGAAGGTCCTCAGGAGTGCTCCCTGCACTCCAAAAGACCTCAGTCTCCTCAGCAGATAGAGTCTGCTCTGACCCTTTTTATAGAGTGCGTGTATGTGGTCAGTCCAGTCAGGTTTATTGTTCAAGTGAACACCCAGGTACTTATAAGATCTCACGATCTCAATGTCCGTTCCCTGGATGTTCACTGGTGTCGGAGGAGAGCGTTTACCCCGGCGGAAGTCCACCACCAGCTCTTTGGTTTTACCAGAGTTGATCTGGAGGCGGTTCCGCTGGCACCATCCTATAAAGTCCTGGTTCAGTTATCTGTATTCCCTGTCATCACCGGCAGAAATGAGGCCGACGATTGCAGAGTCGTGTTTAAAGTCCGAGGTGTAGATGGTAAAGAGGAATGGAGCTAGGACGGTTCCTTGTGGGGCCCCCGTGCTGCAGGACACCAGGTCAGACTCACACTCCCGTATCCACACATACTGTGGACAGTTGGTGAGATAGTCCAAGATCCATGCAGTGGTCCACTCCGGTCTGCTCCAGCTTGTCCTTCAGAAGCAAAGGGTGGATGGTGTTGAAGGCACTGGATAAATCAAAAAACATGATTCTCACAGTGCTTCCAGCCTTTTCCAGGTGAGAAAGGCATCCGTGTAGCAGGTAGATGACAGCGTCATCCACCCAGATGCCAGATTGGTAAGCGAACTGTAGTGGGTCCAAAGATGAGCTCACCAGGGGGCGGAGATGTACAAGGACCAGCCTCAGCATCTTCATCAGGTGGGATGTTAACGCCACCGACCTGTTGAAGTCTGTTGAAGTCCTTGGGTCGTGGGGTCTTTGGGACTGGTACCATGCAGGATGTTTTCCACAGCTGTGGTACTCTCCCCAGCTTCAAGCTCAAGTTGAAGGACAAGCTGGGAGGTGGGGGCGGTGTGCCGTAGGTTGTTGGAGGGGGGTGGGGTAGGGGCACTGGTCATGGAGTGTAGTGTTTGAGGAGTGTGGGGGGGAGCCGAGTGTTGTGGGGAAGGGGGTGGAGGAGAGGGGGCAATCTACAGGGGGTGCAGCCAAAGGAGGTTGCAGCAGCAGGGGGGACTGGATGGGGGGATGGGCGGATGACTGATCGAATCTGTTAAAGAATAAGTTCAAGTCATTCACCCACTTTTGGTCCCCCGTAGGGTGTTGGTTGGGCCCTTTGTAGCCAGACATCGCCTTGAGGCCCTTCCAGACCCCGCTGATGTTGTTCTGCTGCAGCTGGTCCTCCATCTTTGTCCTGTAGACTTTTTTCCCCTCCCTGATC
This sequence comes from Anarhichas minor, assembly GCF_050575085.1. Taxonomy (NCBI): domain Eukaryota; kingdom Metazoa; phylum Chordata; class Actinopteri; order Perciformes; family Anarhichadidae; genus Anarhichas; species Anarhichas minor. The sequence goes on from NW_027466504.1 coordinate 3,584,326, forward strand.
TTCCTCCTCAGCTCCCTCTGTACAGTCTTCAGCTCCTCCTTGCTTGCTGATCTAAAGACCCTCTTCTTCTCCTTGAGGAGGGTCTTTATTTCAGGAGTGATCCATGGTTTGCAGTTGGACAAACACCGTACAGTCCTGGTGGGTACGGTGTTCTCCACACAGAATTTTATGTGGTCTGTTATGCAGTTAGTGAGACTGCATAACAGAAATAAACGTGGAAAAGCAGACAAAACGTGAGCGGCCCACCATGCAGAAAGTTCAACTGTTGAATTTGGTTTGGTAAGATGATGTATTACTTTTAACATGGGCATCATTTCATTGAAAAGACCGTTAAACACTGAGAGCAACAGTCTTAAAAAAACTGGCTTCTTAACAGCTAAGCCAGGTTAATTGAGCAGTGGTGCAACATAAATGAAAGATTTTCACTATTGAATAAAACCATCCTTGGGCTTAGGAAAGCCTTTCAAAATAAACTGTTTGCTGTACTTAAGCACAGTGCGTCTTTGAGCTAAATGCTAACGTCAGCATGCTAACATGCTCACAATGACAATGCTATCATGCTGGCAGCCTGTTTACCAGCGTGTTAGCATGCTAACATTTGCTTATTAGCATTGAAAGTGCAGCTGACGCCGATATCGTTAGTTTTGCAGGTATTTAGTCATAAAGCAAAGTATTGGATAAATCGAAAATTGACCTGATGATGGCGCTGTAGGAATATTTAAGAAGATCACCCAAGAATTATCCTGTAGAGAACATCAATGTCTGTATCAAATGTTAAGGCAATCAGTAGTCAGCAGTGGCGGCTGGCCAATAGAGGGCCATGGGACATGGCCCCATCTTGAGCCACAAAAAAAAATAAAAAATAAAAATAATAATAATAAATTGTACAAATTGTCAATATTTGTGTTTTTGCAACATGGCATGTACCCAGTAATATTTGTAAAATATGATATCTGCGCAAAATATATGCTTTTCCTGAACATCTTTTCTTCTTCATAGTTGTCCTCAGTCTCATCTGCTTAACTTGGTCATGGAGGCATCAACATTTAATTGAGATGGTAAATTAACAGTGAAAACTCATCATAGCTTAATTTAACATCAGTATTCATGATTACACTTCATGTTTACTTCTCCTGATCTTTACCTCCTATAACAAGGTCCATAGGGGCATCTCAATAAATAATGTTCTAATATATTATATTATATTTCATATATAGATAGATATATACTGTATATATCTATATATCTATATATGTATGTGTGTTTTATATTATACTGAATATTATTATATTATATATACTGTATATATATATTATACTGAATTCCCTGTGAGGGTGACAAAAATAAGATGTCCTGACGTGTTTATCAAAGTGTTATTTACTGCTTTTTTCCGTGTTGGAATAAATGTTAAATATTTAACTGCAAACTGATTTTGCACCAGCCGCCACTGGTAGTCAGTACTTTCACGCTGAACCAGAAATGTCTGCCTTATGGTGGAGGCTGGAGCAAAAGACAGGGTTCACCAAAGCCATCACGACACATTGTCCAGGAACCATGAATGTCTTTGCCACATTTTGTGCCAATCCATCCAATAGATATATATCTTACTCCAAGTCAGGGGATAACTAAATTCCATGGGATTAATCCTACGGGGACCATGACTGTTTGTACAAGGTTGTATTGCAATCCTTCCATTAGTTGTTTAAAATATTTCGGTCTGGACCACGGTGGTGGAGCAACACATACTATAAGCTTGGACTGGGACCTCATCTGTAGCCTTTCAGTATGGAGGTGGAGGCCTGTCAAACAGTGTTGATATATCCCGCAGTAGTTTATACAGCACTTCTCGCTACACAGTATGCATGCATAGGTGCGCAGGTCTGGGGGCAGTTGAAGGATTCAGTGAACTGGATGATGGATAACAAATAAGGACAAATCCTGAGCTCAATCCCCTTCCATTGTTCTGAGCTCTCCCACAGCTCCATCCCCTGGCACTGGGGGGGGGGACCCACGGCAGACAAATACCATGGGCCAATGCCAAGATCAGATCACCCAACTGTTCCCTCATACTGGGTCAGTGGGGGAGAGCCATAGCCACTGGGGAGAAGTAGAGGGATTTAGAGGATTTTTTTGCTGTATGTTCAAAATTTAGCAAATTAGAAGTGCAACACTTTTGATTGTCAAGGCAGTTTAGAGATGGGCCTAGAGCAGTGTGGAGGGACGGATTAAGAAGATCTGCAATGGGAACTGCAATGATGGAGGATCATCTATGATCCAACATCCAATGCATTGAATAAGCCCCATGTGGCAGCCTGGAAATCTGCAACCAGCTCTCTGACAGGCCTTGTTCATTCCCTGTTTAGACGGACCCATTATGTTCGTCACAGGCCCAATGGATATCCGGTGGGTCAAGCAGACCTGGGTGCTGGTCAACAATTTTGACTGACTGAAAACTCACCAAACTACAAAAACAGAAACGATTTTGTCAGACTTCATGCACTTGTTTAGAGGTCGTTCCAGCCAAGACGTGAATTATGACAGCTTTATTAAGTCTTCTTTTATCAAATTGACTTTTCAAAGTGTGAACAATCTTGCCCCAGCTGTACTATGTCTGTAACGGGTTGTATATGGACCCAAATGCAACACACAGGATTCCAGGGATCTTTGACCTTTTATTACAAACTTTGATAACAGCAGACAGAGTTTAAACTGGGTCAGGATCAGAAGGAATTTTTAGACGACCAATATCCTGAACTGAAAAACACATTATTCAAAGGTTAAAGGTCTAAGATGAAAACACAGACAGCTACCAGACCGGACAACGCCGCGCTAGCAACCTGTCAATCACAAGTTAGCCACGCCCTAAACGCTCCTGTTTACAATGTTTACTGAGGTAATAAATCAAGTGAGAAGTAGAGTAATTTTCTCAAAGACTTCCATACAATCAGACCTCCTTTTGCAACCAGAGGAGTCGCCATCTGCTGGCCATGAGAAAGAATGCAGGTTTAAGGCACTTCCGCATTGGATCCACTTTTCAGAACCGGAGGTTGCCACCTGAGTGGCACAGGGCAAAAGTACTGTGTATGTGTGTTGTGTGTGTCTGACTGTATGCATGGGATGCTTCCAGTTCATACCTTTTGATAAAGGGTTGTCCCATTGGTGTCGTTCCCTACGGCAACCATCTCGTAGTCAGTGGCATACTGCAACATAAGGGGAAGGAAAGCGTGTGATTAATTTTGTTGGGCGGTGTTCAGTCACGCATTTTTGTCTAGTACATTGTCGCGTTGACAACAAAACTCGTCCAAGCTCACAACTCCACGCGTGTTTATTAGTGAGAACTTGTCACGGTGGTAGACACATTTTGGACAGAGTGAAGCTAGCTGTTTCCCCCTGCTTCCAGTCTTTAGGCTAAGCTAAGCTAATCGCCTCGCAGCTCCGACTCCGTACTTAAGCCACAAACATTCTTTCTTTTTGACAAGAAACAACGTTTCTTGTCAAACCACTATATCAATTTCCATCAGAGCAGCACTTAAATTCTGTCAAGTGAAAACCTCAAATGATGGATAGTTGTTTTTTTTGATGGTTGAGAAGTTTACAAAAAGCCTCCTCAAATACCGTTTGCATAGATGTGCATAGTGGATTTTTCAAATGTTGCTAAGCTTGGTGTCATCGGCTGCCAATGGTGGAAAAAAAATGACACTACTTTTGAACGTCTGTACATTGCTCTCACAAGGAATGCCGCATGTGCATGGAGTTGATGAGCACGTTCAGACAGTCTTTCAGCAGAGACAACAATGCCCCCTCCCTGCCTTTCTTTAAAAAGCCCTCTGTGATAATGGTTTCTGACATCTTGACAGACCTGACTTTAAATGAGGCTATAGATTCTTTAAACATACTAAGGCACTCAGAGACATACACTACCTGATTACAGTCATAAAACTAAAAAGACAGCCATAGGCTAAATCTTACACTTCATTTGTTTGAATGTCTGTTTAAGCATCTAGCTGCTTGTCATGTTGTGTTAATCTCCCCTCTCCTCTGCTTTCTTGGTTTAATCCACAGTTGGACCCATTCCACAGGGGCTCTGCCACAGTATAGGCTGGCTGGTGGGGGTGAATATTGAACTCTGTGACCTGGCTGCACTTTGAAACTCCATTTCCTCTCCCTGTGAGAAGTGTGTGAACTGGCTTGTTTCGAGTTTACAATCTACTTGCCTGGTTTTAGGCGGGTTTGAGGCAAACGGTCCGGATGTGTGAGTGTGTGTGACTACGTGTCTGTGTGCGTACCCTGCTTTTCATGTGTGCATAGCCATTGTGTATCACTGCATCCCCAAATATTGAACTTTCCTGGTTGTCTTTTTAGCCTCAACAGCCGTGAACATAATTCTAGGAAGCGGAGCGGGCCGCGTTCAAGAGCAGCGAGGCGAGGCGGGTTGCTAGGCTGGCTGGAATGGAATGGTTTCGCCATGGTAACGGCTGGTCAGGGAGAAGGGAAAGAAGCGTTTTGGCGAGCAGGGGAGAGCAGCGGTCTCTATTCTGAACGTCTCCTCATTAAGAGGCCTTATGAGGCTCTCAGCGCCGATTTACTGCCGCTGTAAATGAACGTGGAGCAGCATCCGCATGGTGAAATAAATTCTGATGAACAGTGCACACAAGACACAGAAGAAATAAGACTGAACGTGGTGATGAAAAAGGGGAATTAGTGGGAAAAAATAGTGTGGACAATGTGTGATGAGGAAATAGGGTGTGAGGCACTCACAGAACGGAAAGCAGCAGCCACCAAGTTCGATGGGAATAAATTCCTGAGAAAGAAAGAGAAAAACGAGTTAGCGCAACAGACAATATGTTTTGTCCTGTTTGATATTTGTAATTGATGAAAAGCTTTGGTAATAACTCCATTGCCTGGAGTTTGTTAAAAAAACAAAAAGTAACAGCAGCCCAAAGTCTTCCAGGACCTAGATTTGCCCGTCGGAATGATAAAATGTTCACAGGATTGGTTTATCATCACACACGTTGGCTCTTCTCCCAGGACCTTCCATAAAGTCCAATGCTCCCTAAATTCCCTGACAGAGCAGTTGTTCTGGCACTGAGCTACTGTCTGGTTCATCTTTTATCAAAACAAATCACCAAGCTCTTTACTGGGATTAGATATTCCTGGACATTTCACTGTATTCATTTACAGCTATTGTGTTTTTCCCAGCCTTTTCTCCTAAAAATGACCTTCCCATACAACGAAGTTGAGTATTGAACTACGTTTTGAGTGCAAAGTATTTTCTTGTGGATTACGTTTTCTTGTGATGTATCTAGAAGTCCATGTCGAGAGGAGATGAGGGTGGTGGATGGGTCAAAAAACACAGGTTTTCACCTGTACAATAATGGTTGTGTCCGATGTGAACCAAAATTTAAAAAATAAGTTTCCCTCAAAACTTAAATGAGAGCGCAGTTTAGTTGAATATAATGTTGTCGGAGACAGGGTTGCTTTTTTCTGCTTGTTCAGGTGTTTAAAGAAATATATAGAAAAACTTCTATATATTCTGGATATTTAAAAATAATTCATACATGGACAGTTGTTTGATAATTGATTTATTTTGCAAACAGAGTTTCTCTCGTGGGATTGAATATTATATGGAGTAATCTAATATAATCTATTGCAAAATTGCAACTTTGACTCGTAAAAATTGAGTTTTGCCACATTTGGTGTATTTGGTGTCTATATACCCACAGAGGTTTCATGCTTGCTCTCCTACTCTATAATGAATGACAGATCATGTTATTGACTACCAAGACATGAAAACAGTGTTGACAGGGCATAAAGCAGTTGTGCCAAAGGTCAAGGTTAACCAAATGTCAAGATTAACAAAGTTGCATTGCTGAAACAGGCTGAAACATGCTGCTGTTTGTGGACACCACTCAACGAACCATGCATGATGCCGTGTTCACACCGTTAATCGCGTCATTCGTGCCGCCGGTCTCGCCGGGGACCATTTGTGTTTATTGCAGTGAATCGCGCTGGACGGCCGCCAGAGAGGGGGCGTGGCTTATCGCCCTGGAAGTCGTTCAACGCACCGCTTTTATTGTTCTTCAACTCATACAATCGTATGTGTTCTTGTACTTGACATTTTAACGTGACAGCCAAAGGGTATTTATGTCCTCAACTCACACAGGTCTATCAACTTAGGTAAGTGCATGTTCGTTATCAACAACAAAACAAGTTCTTTAATAGCTGAGGTGTTATTCGCCTGCCTGTACAGGTCACAGGCTGCGATTTCCATGCATATGATGTGCAATGTTTGGTTCTTTCCCCCATGACAGCACAGGCCATTGAGCACCCCGGTAGGCCTATGGAAAGTCAAATTTCCAGTATACGAAAGTAAAAGCTATTAAAGAAATGTTATATATTAGCAAATGTTGTTAAACTCAGGTCAGGTTTAAAGGTTCACTGTGACATATTCAGAGCATTGATTTAGCAGCAAACAACTCTCTGCTATGTGAAGATTGAGTGGAGTAATGTCTACCTGAGCCAAGAGTGAAGTTGCTCTCTTTGTGTGTGTGTGTTGGTATCTGAGCTACTCGGGCTTTGTTGACCCGCACAGCCACAGCACTGTTAGCTGTGGCTCACCCGTCGCCATGTTAAGAGCTGAGAGGAGGCTGTAGATATGCTCGGAGTTTTAAAATTCAGCACCTTTAATGCTCGCCATGTTACCATTCTAGTTTAGCGTGCTAACATTTGCTAATTAGAACTTTTGTTGTCAAGGCATTTTGACTAGAAAACCCAAAATGTCTTGAGGAAAAGTCAGGAGATTGCTAAAGTCAGTTTTCTTAATCCTTTGTGGAGCATGAATGTCTGTACAACATTTCCTGGCAATCCATCAGTTGAGATATTTCAGTCTGGACCAAAGTAAGAGACCTAAAAAATAAAATAAAATAAATGATTTGGGACCTTTAAGCAATTATCGTTTATAAATCCATCAAAGAAAACTTTTTCCTTGTCATTTTTTCTGTAAAGGCACCGAGTTGAGTTTATTTTCACGACTGTAAAATAAGCATACAGGGATTACTGGAAGCATGCAGGCTTTTTCCATGTATTAGTGTGTTTGTTGTAACTTTATCCACTGTGGCCACACTGTATTGTGCAAAGAATTACAGACTTTGCTCTCATCTATTCCCATGGCCAGACCACAGACACGCAATTCAGTCCATAATCCCATGACCCCTGTCAGCTCTGCCTTCAAACCAGGGCCAAATGCTGCTTCAACTGTTAAATATGTCAGCCACACTGGCCACTCTGGCAGGTAGCCATGATCCATACACTTAGTCATTACTTTGTTTCATTATTCACAATTGTTTGGTTAAATTATTGCACCCACACAAGGTTTCATACTCGTCTTCTTTCCGTGGGGGCAATCGGGTTTCCTGCCGTCACATGAGCGAGGTGAGGATTCTGGATTAACTCTGGGAAACCAGAGCTGAGAGCTGGCATGTTTTTCCCACCGGGAGCCCCACTGCCTCCTCTCTGCGGACTGACTTTTAAAAGCTGTTACGTAACAACTTGATTTACTAATTAATTGAAGCCAAACATTGGCTCCTTTTAATTAAAGGCAGCAGAAGCGGGTTATCCAGCTAATGTGGTCAGGAGTGATTCTGACTTACTGGCTCTATACATTCTGAGTCAAACACTTATTGCAACAGTTTAGGAGTTTTCTCTCACAGCTGGACATATGTCCCTAAATTCAGATTCATTCTACAGTAAGATATGTATTGTCATATAGAATTTCATCCTTCTCTAGCTATTGAAATGTTTTTTCTTTATTGTTAGCAAAGAGAAAAGCAGCGTTAATTAAATTGTTTTACGTTATTTACCATGATTGTAACTACGCGTTTCACAAGCGTATCATACAGGTTTGTATGATATCTTACAAAAAGTTATTTGTTATTTTTCATGCGTTCCCCTACAAATGTCTGGCAACATGAGCAATCAGTGCGCTCCTGCAGGGCAGAACCGGTTTAGGCAACAAAAGTGCGTGGTTACGTTGAGGAAAAGAGCGTAGTTTTGGTTAAAGTAAGAACGGTTGTTATGTAAAATAAGTATGTTTGTTGTGTAACTGTGTAACTGGTATTAGTTAAGAAAATACGTAACGTAACAAACAGAGGTCTCCTGGGTGAAAGTCCTGTGTTTGGGTCAAAATAAGTATGTTTGTTATGTAAAATAAGTATATTTATTATGAGGCTTACGTCACTTAGCATTAGTTTAGGATGTAAGTTACATAACAAACAGCGGAATATGTTTGTTACCTAATTTACGTAACTGGGATTAGTTAAGGACGTAAGTTACGCAACGAACAGCGGTCTCCTGGGTGAAAGTCCTGTGTTTGCGTTAAAATGTGTTTGTTACGTAAAATGTTTTATCTTTGTTACATAACTAAAGTAGCTGGCAAAAGTTAAGTAAGTAAGTTACCGAACAAAAGTGAAATAAAATGAGTCACTGATGACTTTTGGTTTCGCGCTGGGCCCGAACAGTGATCTCTTCACCCATCCACCCCGACTTCCTCCCTACTCTATACTATAAAACCTGACCACCTTAAAGGAAACCCCGCACATGCTGGCTCACAATTACGTTGGTTATGAACAAATTACAGTGGATGAGAACAGCCTGGGTTCATTCGTCCAATGATTTTTTTAAATGTTCTCCATCACTGGCAGGGAATGTGTGTCTGGTATGAGTGCGGGTCTTTTATTGCAGAGTTTGTGTGCACTGGTTACCGTCGATGTAGTTTTGTATTTTGTTTGAATACAAGTAAACTCAATACAAATACATGTTTTTAAATTAGAGATCAGTTGTTTAAGTTCATGAAGAAATTAGATCGCTGTGGGAAGAATTTTTTAAAGAATAGAGTTTACCTTGGAATAATGTTTAGGTTTTTATTTCTTTTCTCCAGTTTCATATAAAAGCTCAATTCTGGGAATTCTGAGACCTGTTTGTCCAAGAAATGAGAGTGTGTTGACAGAAGAATCATACAACTCTCACAGGGAAAAGGAGCAACTGATAAAGACAATATTTGGCCTTGAGCATCGTGTCCAGGAAGCTCCGCCGAGGTTCAACACTTCCATGCGCTGACTGCTATTTCTAACCTCAGTGGATGAAAATGATCTTAAAGACCCCAAACTATCAGTCCAAATTCATCAGCATGCCATTAAGCATAAGAGTTGTGCCGGTCTAATCCTTCCTGGAATGCTTTGAGCAACTCGTCAGCACTACAAATATAAGACTGGGAAGTAAAACCAGCCTGTCCACCTGCTATTGTGATAAGGGAGGAATGCTGACTGCAGCAGACCAGTGTTGAGTTTGTACTTCACGGTGCTGCTGGGGTTGTATCCCTCCACCTCTTACCCCTTCCTTAAAATACATTCCGCTCATTCAACAGCTGTCAGCTTTCCCTCACACCGTAGGAGCTCCTACTGGACAGGCTTTCTGAACAAGCCAGTAGCTGGCAGTTTCTGGACAGGAAAAGTAGAAACTGCCACTTGAACACAGCCATAAACAGGTAAAAAACATAGAATCCATACATCATGGTGCCCACTCAATCAGATCTTGAAATGGCTCCGCCATGCCCTTGTTCCTTTTCCACTCGGGAGGCAAAGCAAGAAGAGAAGCATCGCCTTAAGTTGCATGCTGGACTCAGTGGTGGGAGACGTACTCGGGTCGTTTACTTGAGTAAAAGTACGACAAGTACAAATACCTCAAATTGTGTTAATTTGTTACTTTCCGGCGCTGACTGAGCTGCATGTGGTGGAAAGGATTTGAGTATGAAGAAAATCAACTACCTCCATATTGTGACGATTTTGTAGGGTTGAGTGTTGGTGCTTTCATAAACTATTTACAGAATGAGATTTGGGATAAATAATCATCAGTAATGTGGGTATAATAACTGAGTGAATAAAAGGTAAATAATAGCACAGCTAGTCTGGTGAGTTCAGAAAATGACATCACTTAACTGTCGAGCAGCCTTTAAAACCAGGAAGACATCACCTATGCGATATTACAATATCCAATACTTAGACGATACTTAGTCTTGTATCAGGATATCGATATAATATCAATGTATTGCCCGGCTTCTGGTTCAGAGGGTCATGAACGCTGGAAAGGAGTCTGTGATGAAGGGCTGATCATTCATGCAACAAAATATAACGACCTAGCTGCAGTTAGGTCTGGGTCACAGCTCCATATGAAAATGTATCGTCTTCCAATAAGAAATGATTGTGAAGATATCATACATCGAGATATCGTGATAAACAATCACATTGCCTAAATCGATCATAACAAGCACATCCTAACTCAAATTTCTCAGAAGAAAAATATTATCTTGCAAAAGGCTCTCTACAGAGCCAGTGTTCGGTTAGTCCGTTATGGGCTAAAAACACGGCAATGCAACATGGCAATGCAACATGGCAATGCAACATGGCGGACTCTGTGAAGAGGACCCGCCAAGTAGATTTGAAGGGCTAAGATAACAAAAACATAACAATTTGTAGTTTCAGGTGATTATACACGAATGAAATCATAGTTATGAATATTATATCAAATAATGTCAATAAATCCCCCTGAATTCTACGGGCTGTTCCTTTAATCGATTTTAAAAAACGTAGTGAATTGCATACTCTTTTGATAATTGGTTAATTGGGTTGGGTAATTTTTGGAGACAAATCTGATTCCAGCTTAGTTATTAATAAGCATAACTTCCTGTCTCATTACTCCTCTATGACAGTCAACTGAGCATCTTTGATTTGTGGACAAAGACTTTTGAGGACTCTTGGGCTTACAAAGAAACGGATCGACATTCTTTTTTTTACCATTTTCTTATATTAAAGGCCGAAAAACGAATCGATTAATCGAGGGAGAAAAACGACAGTTTAATCGATAATAAAAAATAATGGTTAGTCGCAGCGCTATTCGTGATACCGTTATGGAGAGATGGAATTTACAGACACGTGGATTACAGATTTTGCCTGATTTATGAGCGCGTGAACGGCTGTGATCCACTCTGAACTAAGGAGTTACACAACACAAAAGCGGTTCATTTTCTTTTAACGATCGCCTGACTGACACTGAGCACCCCCCCCCCCCCCCCACACACACACACACACACTCAAACTACTAGAATATCCCACCAGATCTGCTTCTTATTCATCAGTGGCCTACATATTGTTATAAATGATTCGTGTTGCCACAGTATACCTGGCCAGATCCAGAAAGGAGTCGGTGGTCTCTTTGTTGCTGCTGAGTGTCTCCAGTCCCAGGCTCAGGGACCCCGCGCCCACACCGGGTTTGATGATGAAGGCCAGCGCCACCCCGATCCCCGAGGCGATCAGCGTGGTCACCAGGAAGTAGGCGACCGCGATGCCCCCCAGCTTCCCCAGGGAGCGGGTGTCCAGGCTGGCGGCGCCGGACACGAGGCTGCAGACGACCAGGGGCAGGATGATCATCTTCAGCATCCGCAGGAGCATCTCGCCGGGGAAGGCGAAGTAGGTCTTCTGCGCCTTGGTGAGGCTCATGCTGCGGACCAGCATGCCGAGCCCGACGCCCACCAGCACGCCGGACACCGTCATGATCACCAGCAGGTTCTTCCTCAGGAACTCCGCCAGCTTCTGCAGGCAGCTCCTCCGCGCGCCCCGCTCCACCCGGTCGGTGGCCGCCGAGCTGGGCACGGCGTGCCCGTTGACCTCGCTCTTTTTCTCCATCTTTTCTTTTTTGTTGAGGTTTCAATTGAATTTCTCTTCAGAACAGAGCGTTGGGAGTCCGAGTTCCGAGGCACAGCGTGGGTTGGATGCACACACACGTTTGGCACACACTGTGGGAAGGCTGGCCCGGCGTGAAAGGCTGAGGGAAGTGGGGAGCCAATGGAGAGCGAGCGACGACACGGGCAGCCTGTGGAACATGCGCACAAAAACCGGCGCTTCTACCGAGAGCAAATGATGCAAGAGTAGGGGAGATTACCAGGGGTCTCCGGCAATGTGGCCCACTTCTGAATAAATGTGATGATTAAAACAGCAGAAGAAGACTTCCCAAACATTTTACATTTCTCTTCATTTTCTCTGCCCAAATTAAGAATATACATATTTCAAAAATGAAAAAAATCTATGATATGCTACACTATCTCAGTTACCAAATGCATAAGAGTAATAAGGATGTCCCCTTTCCCCTGGGTATTCCTGGAATATCCTGCAGCTATATTTTCAACATAAAAGACACATGTTCTTGTGTAGATTCTCTGTTGCAGTGAAAGATGTTCTCTTGGCCTACTTCATGCAGATGGGCCATTCATTTCAGTGCTGGTCTTTACAGAAGCCATCTGATCGTACAATAACCCTGCTATGATAAGCCGCTCTCTGCAAGATGATGTGCGAGAAGCCGACACAAAGTCAGTGTCAGCACCACGGCCAGCGCTCTGGGCCTCCTAGAGGCCGCTGTTGCTCGCTCCTTTCCACCTGTTTCTTTTTCTTAATGCAAGGGTGACGGAATAGTTGTATCTTTAGAGAGTAGAGAGTTAAAGCTCTCTGAGGTATAAGGTCGGATAAATACATGGAATGTGGAATTTAGATTTGTCCACCATGAATTCGTGTGAATCCTCGTTGCGCCTCCGGTATTTAACCACGAGATGGCGCTGTAATAACATGAGCGAGATGGCGCTCTTACGCCTGACAAAGGTCAGGTGTAATTAACTTCCGGCTCTGCTGGAAAGGTTTTTAATCTACCTGTTTCTTGCATCTGTCTTTTACATTTTGTGATATACTTTGATTTATTATTCTTGTTATTATTATTAAACACATGTATAAACCCAGCGTTTAGTAATGGAGCTTAAATGTGAATTATATGTGTATTGGGTGTGTTTTCTCAAATAATAAGTGGGAACATTGAAGTTTTTGGTGTAAAATCAGCATTTCATAAAAACAACACTGCCGTGTTTTAATCATCCACCTGCCACACTGACACAATAACATGAGAAGCAGTGTGTGGATACAACAGCCCTCTGTCTCTCTGCCTGTTGCTGGCTGTCTGCTGTGTTGTCCTCGGTGACCTTAGCTCGCGCTGTTGCTAAGTTAAAATAAACTTTCCCCTTCCTCGAACCAATAGAGACGGACTGTCCCCTCACAGCTGTGCGGCCTGAACGCTGGAAATAAACCACCGGCCCGCAGATCAGGAGTCACGGCTGTTCAACGGTGGCCAATGTCGGCACCGTGAAAACAGAGAGAGACACAGGCCGAGCTTCATGATGGAGACTACTGAGCTGTTACCCAGAGACACACAGTATCCAGCGCAAAGAAGAAGCAGTGCATCAAGCTGGTACCAACACTTGATTGAAAATCAAATGCGATCCCATCGTCTGTGATGATGGAGAGGACGCAGCACTGCAAAATACTGACATTAATGTGAACGTCTGTTACGTCCCTCTGTCCGTCTTAAACAACAAAAAACACTTTCAAAGGACTGACTTTTCTTCAAGAAATCTTTCTTAAAACAACCGTAAAGCTTTGTGTGAAATCCGATTGCACGTCTTCCCCGTGCAAAAGCACTTTGTTCTTCGAATTTTCATAATGTTTTGAGCTGCAGGGGAATCAAAGAGCAAATTAAGGCCAGACATCTAATGCACGTGTGTTTGGTGGTGAGAGTACAGGTGTGAGGCCCGTGTGTGGAGACCTTACTTACAGTTGACTGGATAAACAGAATTGCAGAAATCAGATCAGGATGAAATGTCTTTGTTTGGACTACGAGTTTTGATTTAGTTATTGTATTGTTGCATTATCTGGAGCACCACAGGGCTATGGTTGGGTCATTTGTTTTCAGAGGTAGAGTTGGTGATAACAGTCAGTACCGAGTCATTGCAACACCTTGGCCAATAGGATAAAAAACACCAAAAGAAGGCATATTCAGGAAGTCCAGGGAACCCTGAAGATGAAACACCTGGTCACTTAGTAGCATGTGTGAAGAAATATCTAAAGAACCTAAAAGACAAGATTAGCCCATGGCACAACACCTTGCCGAACGTGACTGATCAAATATTTTAGAACTGATAGAGTGCTGAACGAGCCCGAAAACTAGGAGATGAGTCAGCATTTTTGCACTACCAGTTCCCTCGTCTCAAAGTCAATGTTTTTGGTTAGATTCCAGAAATGAGGTCAATGGTTAACACATAAAAGATTTTAACGTTTTGTCCTCTGAAAATAATAAATAAATCTATAACAATAATAAAATAGATCAGTAAATATCCCTCTGAACTTTGAAGCTTTTACGCGAGTCTTAAAAAAGGCTAAATGAATCTACAAACGCTAAAAAACAACACGACACGCCTTTAAGCTTAGTGGTGGTGACGTGGTGTAGTTTGTTTGTGGCCTAACGTTCTATCGTGTTCACGCTTTAAAAATCATAAAAGTGGTGTTCATGTGTGAAGATTATCTCGCTGAACAAGAGATGTGAGTATCATAAACGTTTGCCACAGAGCTTATTTTCTGCAAAAAATCCTAAATCCAAAGAAAAATCCCACAGAGGCCGGTGTGACGCTAACTTCCTGTTGGACTGCAAAAATACATCCCTGCAACACTCTACTGTCAGAGGGGGTGAACATGTGAAAACATGCCTTAGTCTACCCGGGTTTGAGTGAATGAATAGATTTTACACCTTTAGAAAAAAAAACACAATTCCTAATTTTGATAGGGTTGCATCGCACTGCATGGTAAAAAACTGGAAGGTTATATTTTTTTATGTTATGTTAATTATATACATATTTTGACATCATCGTGATACAATTCTTAACTTTGTTCACCTGCTTGGTGTCTCCAAAGCTTTCAGCCACGTTACACATGACTCCATTATTCTTCACTGTTTAAAGTTGAACAAAAGCTTTTATCCGCCCTTCAAAAAAAAGTATGAAACACAAGTAGCGTCGGTAAACATTTGACACTTTGTGGCATAAAAAGGACGGTTCAGCACGACCCAAGTACGGACGGGACTTTTCGGTCACATGGTGAAAGCTTCTTCAGTCGTGAGAAGCAGTTGAAAGCTCCGGAAAAAATGCTTGCAAGTGGACCTTGAGTCGAGATTCAAACGTCAGTTGTGTAAATATGAAGCTCAATGTGTTTCTGCGCATGCATATGAAAGAACAAGACCGTACACAATATCAGAAAGGAGACAAAACAGGCACCTGCTCTTGTTACAGTTTATTGTAACTACAAAAGTAAGACTGTTTCAAATTCATAGACAGCTGTCCATTTATCTCGTATACTATATATATGTGTGTGTATATATAGACATAACTATACACACACACACACACACATATATGTGTTTATTATCTACAGTCCACGTTTGGATCCCAATACAGTGATCAGCTGATAGTTTCTCTCTGTGTATTGCATAGAAAAAGGCACAGCTCTGAGGTCTGTGTAAAATACAGCCTTCGCAGAGGAAATCGGCCTCGCTCGGCGACTCGAACCGCCGCATGCTCCGTACAGCGCCGAAACGAGGCTCGGTAACAAACACTGATCGACAGAAACAAAAAAAAGAAGCCTCGAGAGCTTGAATGTTGTTCATACTATGTACATTACTTTTGGCATTGAAGCGCCTGTGACAGGCTTTGGAGTCGTTGACATCAGAGTATTGCTGCATGAACTGTTCGCCTTCACAACTGGAAAAAAACGGTGAACAAAAATAGTACAAAAAAGGTGTAAAAAGTCGTGGCCGCCACCCCAGAAAAAGGACAAAGCAACAAACATAAAAAAGATGATATAACTAACTATGTATATATTCATATATAAAGATATATATAGATATATATCTATAAATCTCTCTATATATATAAAAATGGCTTTCACCCATAATTCCATACTCAGATACATTCCTATCTGATACATTCCTACCACACATTCTGTACACACATTTACAATCCAAATGTTCACTTCACATCAAAAATAAATATATTTACACAGAGAAGAAAAAAACATATGAATAAATAACTTCATTGACAAAAAACAAAACAAAAAAAACAAGCACTCCAAAATTCAAACAATAAACGAGACGCAGTCGTCTGCAAACTGTATTAGTCGGTGCCGTTATCTGCTCAGCTCACACTCGGCTACTGGCTGAGGTCAAATGCATGCTGGGAAACTAATGATCTTCTGCCGGAACACGTTTTGACACCACCCCGACCTCACTGCTGTCGGCTAACACAGTACGATGAGTCAGACGGAACACTTTCTGTCCCACCAGCTGGGACCTCTGATAGAAAAAGATATATGACCAGACACAGACGTGTTTAGGGTTAACTGTGTAATTTAAAAATAACTACTTTTGAAGGAAAATACCACTCTGTTGCATTTCTGCACCACTGTCCATCTGCGGCGTCTGCACTCGACATCTTTGACATTATTACCATGAAGTGATTAGGCTTAACGCGCGAGGTGTCGCTTGTAGTGATGAACTCGCAGCACCAAAACTCTGACGTTCTCCTTATTTCTTTGGAGCGTTTTAGCTTCTTTTAGCTCATTGTTTTGGTCGTCTCTCCCACGACTCTGTTTCTATCTGCAGCAGGCTGTAATCGGGAAAAAGGTGCCCCCCCTCCAGTAGTTGGTGGAGACCCAAACAGTCCGAAAGAGAGAGGGAATATGGGAGTTGAACTTATCAGGCGGCCGGAGACAGAACTCACACAAGCATGCGCAAATGTGCAGCAAACTTTAGCCTTTCTAGAGTCATAATGTGTCGTATGTTATGTTTCGAGCTTGTTCTGATGCCCCAACTCGGTCTCCTACAACACTACGTTCCCATACAACCTAACTGCACTCTCAACTTGCTTTCCAGGGAAATGTATTTTCTCCCGGAACGCGGTCGGAGTTGTAAACACTTTGAAACGCGCTGTACACCGTCTAAATTGAAACACAACCAAACTACTTGTTTTGGTGTATGGGAAATAGATTGTTAGGAGACGGGGCTGGTTGTCCACAAGTGGCAAAAGCAAAACAAACAAGCGATGAATGCAGCTTTAAACATCAAACAGAGTGCTTTTGAAAAGTCACCATTTTGCGTGAGTGCAGAATCCAATTTCACCAAAAGTAGCCTCGAGGTGATTTCCGACACGTCACCACACACAAAGCGCTGAATGAGATTGAACATTAATGATTGGTGATGCATTAAAGTACCCCAGCGGTGGATTATTCCTTTAAAGTTTGAAGCTTTTAGTTAAAACGTCATTGCGTTGTCTGACTGAAAAGGCCCTTTGCTGCATCGCCTCAAGAAAACACGCCATGTATCTGCACACTGGTGCCACCTCTGCATGGTTGCAGTATCAGGTTGACATTGTGGTTTGTGTTTTCTAACAATTGTAAAAAATCCACATTCCAACAACTGTTCTGGAGCCAGATCTAGCCCTCCCTCTGCCGTACGTGCTGAGCTCGGGGGTCGGCATCAAAACTGTGCGGCACAACGCACAGAAGTGAGCCCAACCCTGAGATCCTACTGCCAACGAGGGTAAACATACTGTGTGTGTGTGTGTAATACTGTATGCCGCGCTGTAATTTGTCTGCCACTCATGTTGCTAATTCTGTCGAAGCCAAACCAAAACAATTCAGTTTTCTTTGTGTGATTCGGAGAAATTCTTTGCAGTCGTTCGTCTTGGGGCCTATAGAGCCGCATTTCACGTGTTTGGAGCCTCAAAGTCTCTGCTGAGTTTTGGACTTTTCAGATCATCTGCATTCGACTGGGAGGCGAAGAGTTGGTGGTGGTGGCGTGACCCGCCGCTTCCAATGTAAACACGTCAAGCCCTCCTGTGAGTGTAGCTCATTTGAATTTGTGCTGTGACTGAAGCATGATAACTAGCACGTAGTTTGGGCTCATGTAAAACAGCATCCAGCAGTTACATGTGCCTGACAACAAGGAAGGGGAAAAAGTCCTGAAATGAATTCATAGACATGATGTGTACACGTTTAACGAACACCCGGGCAATGTGGTCTTAGAGCTGTTCCCAAAGCGTGGTTATACAGCCGAGCTAACCTGTAATGCAGCACACTGGTAAAACAACGCAGTCATCGTTAAATACTTTTTTGATGCTCGCTTTACACACATAAACATAGCCTCTGTAATAATAATAATATTTTTTGATCATGAGAAATGACCTTACTGAATAATAGTTTGAACACAATACAATACATAAAAAATTAAAAGTGAGAAGAACTAGAAAAGAAAAAAGACAAATACCGTAAAAACAGGAATTGAAGAAGTGGTCATTTTGAAAGGCACTCGTCTGCTAAAAAGCCATGAATTCAGTGTGTGTGTGTGTGTGTGTGTGTGTGTGTGTCATGTAAATTCACTTGTATAACTATACCTGTGAGGAGTAGATGTCCTCACAAGAATAGAATGATTGCAGAAATCCCCCAGAATGAGGAAAATCTGCCGGTCCTCAAAGTTTTCTATTTACAGTTACTTCCCAGGGTTAAGGCTTAGGTTCAGGTTAAAGATTAAAACTAGGTTTAAAATTAGGATTAGGGAATGAATTGGAGTCAATGGAGGCCCTCACAAGTATAGAAATACAAACCTGTGTGTGTGTCTTTGTTTCCCAGTTACTTCATTTCCATATTTGGAAAGGCGAGCACAGTGCATGCACAGTGTTGTGTAGTTGTCATAGTAGTACTAATTGACATCACCATCGATGTTTACAATTACCGACCTTTGAAGAAAGTTAAAAAAAAAAAAAAACATTAAAAAACAACCAGGAAACACCCCCAAGTGTTCATTCCAGTCTGTCTCATATTAAACTGTCTGTGTGTTTCTGGTTTCCGCCAGTCATGAACCCACCAACACTTCCATGATGTGGTCCAGTTCTGTCAGATCTATTTTGAAAGGCTGATTGGCAGAGACCTGGGGGGCGGGGCCGCTGTACGGCGACGCTAGCGATTTGAGGAGGTCGTCCGCCGTGACCACGGGTGGCAGCTTGGTGAGGCCGCCGCCTGCCGTCGCGCCCACGGCCCCCGCTGTCGTACAGGGGTCAAAGTCATACATGGACGTGTCGATGTCGGCGAACAGGACGTCGTCCAGCGCCAAGTCTGAGAGAAACCCCGAGGGGGAGGAGGGGGAGGAAGGGGAGGAAGGAGAGGAGGAAATGTCTACTAGGCCACCAGGGGGCAGAGTGGGCAGAGTATCCATCGGCCGAAGCTCGGCGCCAGCTGCCTCTGGTTTAGCACCCGCGGTCTTGCAGTCTCGGAGTGGGCCCGCTGGTGATGGGGAGAGGGATGCTAGGTGGGGGGGCTGGGTGAGTGGAGTGGGAGATGGGGAGGTAGTCACGGTCGTAGTATTAGCTGCTGCTGTCCTTGTTATGGCTGTGGGAGGACCCAACTCCATGTCACTCAGAGCGGAGGGGAGACCGTCATTGGACGAGGCGGGCGCGGGGACCCTGGGGGATGCCGGGCTCAGAAGTGCCGAAGGTAACGGAGGAGGCTGCGCCGGGGGAGGCGACAGAGGGGGAGTGGGCGGGGATGGAGTACAAAAGGCCGAATCTCCACCATCCTCCTCCAGTAAAGAGGCCGGGGTCAGGCAGGATTCCAGAGGGGCGGGGCAGGCCTGGGATGCCAGGCCGTTGGGAGGCACCATTGGGTGGGGCGAAGGCGGCGGGATGATAGCCGGCATCAGCAGCGCCGACGGCTGGGGCGCCTGCGCCACTGCAGACAGAACGCCAAAAGAGGGCGGAGCCTCGCGGAAACCCTCGTCCATAGGGTCGTCGGGCGGCGGCGAGGGCGGCAGCAGCAGCGGTCGCAGGGAGCCCTCCTGCTTGAGTTCATCCTGGATGCGCCGCAACATGTTGTTGATGAGGACGCGGCGCTCCAGGCTGGGCTCGCCGAGCGGCCGCTGGCTGTACAGCTTCATCAGGGAGATGTTGAAGATGGTCTGCCGCTGCAGGGTGTACGACACCTTGGACAGGCCCTCCGGCACGAGGCCTAGTCCCCCTCCCGCCACCGGCACCTCCAGCGTTTTGCCTTCCAGCCCCTCTTCATCCTCGTCCAGCTTCCGCTTCGCACCTTTACCGAACATATATCTGGAAAACACAAGACCAGAAGAGAGGAGTTCATTTGTCAATCGTCATTAACATAACAAGGCAAGAAACACGTGATGTTGAGCTTCTTGGACGATTATCGTTTTGTTTTTATAAAATGTTAGATTTAAGTAAAAAATTGCCCCTTACAATTTCCCAGAGCTGTTATGGGACATTCAATTTGTCGCGATCGACCAATTAATGAATCCACTCATCATTATGGATAACCCAAAATGAAGGACTTGGCTTGGCGCTTTCAGTCACATCACCTTTTACTGATTTATGAATGTACCCCCCACCGGGTATATCCAAAAATAAGAGAAATGGTGAGAAGTTTGTAAAAATTGAAATCCAGACCGCATTAATTCCATGACTTTCTGGAACCAATTCAGAGCACGACTCGTATTTCCAAATTGGGGACATTTTACAAACTATTCTGATATTGCAAAAAACGACACCTTTTTCTTTTTTGGTATGTTGATTCAAATCCAACAGCACCACTAGATCGCAGCATTAGATTACCATTGCCATAGCACATCTCACCAGTGAAGTTTGCAGACTGAAGCACAGCAGCTTAACCGTGGTGATTCAAAAAACTGCTTAAATGCAACAGTAGATTTAAAAAAAAAAGAAAAAACATACATTGAAACCAAGAGCAGCTGCAAAGCGGGCATCGCCACTGTACACAAGCACACATACGAGTTATGTAATAGCAGCATTCCCCCCGCTGTACAGCAGGATCATAGGCCAGATTTTAAGCCCCCCCCCCCCCCCCCGTGTTCGACCCGCGTCAAGACAGCCGTCAACCTCTCCAGGCTACAGGGTGGTTTTCAACATTATTACATCAGTAATTTACATGATACAGGTCACATTTTAGTTTCACCTCTTTGTCTGTCTGTTTATCTCTCTTTCCTTCGCTCTCTCTCTCTTTTGTCAGAATCATTGAATTCATTTCAATTCCTGGCAGCAACGCCAGTTCATCAGATCTGGGCGGCTTTGAACGAACGGGGCATTCCCTGAACATACTGTACACATTCCAGTAGCTGAATAGATCTCCGTCTAATCAAACCATCTGATGGGCATTATTGGTGCAACAGAGAAAGCAGGGAAGGCAGCAGAGACGGACGGGAAAAAGAAAAGAAAGAAAACAGGAATCGCTGCAGTGTGTTTGACTCTAATCCAGGCTGACAGGCTCATGCAGCCAGTTGCTGTCTGCACGCACACACACACACACACACACACACACACACACACACACACACACACACACACACACACACACACACACACACACACACACACACACACACACACACACACACACACACACACACACACACACACACACACACACACACAGGAAGTGTGTGCTGCAGGCCCAGTCACCACGACCGGTTGGTTGCCATGACAAACAGAGTCAGCTGGGAATTCACCCAGAGAGATGACAAAGAATGAGATGGGGGAGAGGAGGAGGAGGAGTGCCACGGGGGTGGGGGGGAGGGCAGGAAGGAAGAGGAGGAAGACGAGGAGGAAGAGGAAGTAGAGGAGTCTTAAAAGACTGGTCTGGAAAAGGTGGGAGGGGAATGATCAACTTTCTCTCCGCCTATCTATCAAAATGACTGCTGAGGTCTCTTTGAGCTCTTCATTAGTTCAGACTTTGCAACTTGGTCATAAATGATGCACATGTGTTGGTTTGCTGGCTGTGCCCACATATTCACATTTTACTGATGTTAATGGATATAAAAAAACTATCTTTCACTATTTGATTTTCCTCAAGATCTTTCTGTGTTAGCAAGTTATAAGCTAACCATCTCATAGCCTTAGGTCCATAGCTGACACACAGAGATGAGAGTGGTGTTGGCCTTCTCGTCTCACTCTAGACAAGATAGCAAAGCTATCCCCCAAAATGTGCTATATTGGGAGCATTTCTACTGCCTTTCGACGGCTCTCAACAACCTTAATATAATTGCAACGGTTGAGTGTTATAGAAATTCACCAGCCGTACATTTGTCATAAACAGGGAAAAAAGCTTTAGAGACCAAAACGGTGTTTTGTACCAGGCTGTAAACATGTTAGTTTCTGCTGTAAACATGTAACATGGGGGTCTATGGGGACTGACTTGCTTTTGGAGCCAACCTCCAGTGGTCGTTTGAGGTACTGCATTTTTGGGCATTTCAGCGTGAGCTTCATTTGTCAGCACCGGAGGTTGCCGATAGGTGCCAACAAGAACTAGTGGCTCAGTCTATACTTCGGGCACCCCCCTGCTTGTTCTTCTGCTTCTTGTCCTTCTTTAAAAAAAACGCACATTTAGATCTCTGTGACTCACTACTCGAGTTTCCTGCATTCGTTGCAGCTGCTCGTGGAGCTTCTCGGGGAAATGGCGAATCGGAGAGTGTCAGAGAGAGAGAGAGAGAGAGAGCGAGAGAGAGAGAGAGTGTCAGAGAGAGAGAGAGAGCAACAGAGTTAGTTTAAAGCAGTTTGCGGGTGTGTGACTGAGGGCTGAACAGCTGCGCATGTCTGACTTACTGACTCATGGCGGGGTGTTTAGACACACACACACACGCGCACACACACACGGTAGAGGGCTGACATACCAGAGGTGCCCCACCCCTTACATTCCACTTCATTATCCTCCTCTTCCTTTTCTTCTGCTCCACCTCTTCTCTTCTTCAGTCACTCTTTTATCTCTTTTTCACCCCCCATCTATCTTCTCATCCTCCCTCCACTCTTTACCCCCCCCCCCCCCTGTCAAAGTTCACAGGCCCAGAACCATCCTACACCCCATGAGCCATGTCTAGATATGAACACGCCAGAAGAAGAAGAAGAGCAGATGATTGAGCGGAATGAGCGGAGTAGATAAAGCGCAGCAGAGGAGGAGTACCGCTCTCCGAAATGCCCCCCCCGGCCGTCCCCCAAGGTCACCGTGACTTCACTGCGCTGCCGTCAGCTGTCTTGCGAACAACTGTCTCAAAACTAGCTTGTTTTTCTCCTAATGGTTTCGCGTGAGGTAAATATAGCTCAAGGTTTAGGCAAAGGAGCAACCAGCTCAATCTCCCAACCTACAGTTTTGAAGGTCAGAGATTTTGAGACTGAAGCTCACAAAAGATCTTTTCGTCAATAGTCATTGCGTTTGTATTGGACAGGAAGTAAAATATGACAAGTATAGTGATATTAAATGTTACTGTGTCTATGTAGTTCCGTGAAATCAAATAAAAATTAGAATAACTTCAGTGCGACATCAAAAGAAGTGTGTAAATAAATGATATCAGAGGCTGACAACGCCAACCAAAAAGACTGACTTTAACAAAAGTCTAATATTATTTTATCCATACATGTAATTCCATTTGGGGCGATCTGATCTATGAAAAGCACATTTCTCAAAATAAACCCTTCTCTGCCTTTGCCCCGCAGCACAAAACTATCACCAGACAACCCGACACAAAACCGAGAACCAACACAGACCGGCTGAACGGTTTCTGTCGTACTTTGAAACATCTACGAGATCAGGCCCACGCAGCTTAGAAGAGAAGAGTGGCTGCCTGTGTTTTTTACATTTTACATTAAAAGATGATGATGCCTTCAGGGAGCTGGGCCTTTGTAGTAAAAAATAATAATACAAAGCAAAGAAAAGGAGATTATTAAGAACAAAACAGTGAGTTTTCATATATATGCATGAATGAAAAGTATAAATCGAATCACACATTGCATTTAGAGGGGAGGTGTGTGTTGGCCCGCGAACACACACCAGACATGTGGGTCGAGCGCGTTACTCCAGGAGCTGGCTGTTTACGAGTGTGTGCTGTGCAGTAGTGCAGTGCTGGGTGGACGGACTCTGCAGTGATGTTATGCTCCTGTAACCGGAGACGCTGGTTTCCAATGCCTGAGCTGCTCGTCCACCCTCCCCCTCGCCTCCACGTCGGGGCTATTTCGGGTTCTCTGGATGCTCGGAGTACGGACGCGCTGCGCCGCTGCAGGTGGATGTGATGACACGGATTCAGCTCGGCATTCGCTCGTGCGTCCTCGCTGTAATGCATCCGGCTTTGCACACGAGAACGACACTGTCCAACTCGCTTCTGTGTGTGTGTATCTCTCTCACACTCACACACACACACAATGCAGAACTAGTAAACACATTCCAGACAAAACCCAGAGGAAGAGACGTTCGCCTGACCAGACCCACTACGCTCAATAGCAGCTACGCTTCCACACACAACTTAAGATACACCATGACGATAGCTACTACTACTACTACTACTACTGTTTCCACCTCAGCTTTTAAAATTGCTACAATTAGACCGTGGTCATCAAGACTCTCCAGCAATTGTTCCTCATTCCTCTTTTGCACGGGCACCCTAACACAGGAAAATACAACACGCGTGTCTTCTTCTCAAGCAGAATGTGACTGTCTGTGGTACTCAAGTGACACCATTAATCCATTCAAGACGTATCACTGAACGAGGTTCCGTTCACACTTGTGGTTTAAACGTTGACATACTGATAGGTTTGGTAAAAGGTAAAAAAAGGTCAATTAAATATTAACGGTCAATCATTTGTTTTTATTTTATCTCGAGTGGCTGTGTGACTTTTATTCTTACCATATCGTCATGAATATTTACCATCATCGGAAGTGTTTTTTTTTTCTCGATTCCCAATGAGAATAATCTGGCTCTGATGCAGCCGCTGTGTCATTGGTCACCACTTTGTAGTCTCACTCAACGTAAACTTCCAGTGACTCATAATATCGGGGAGGACGGAGGAAAACCAAACCGCTGCGTCATGTTATTTTATTTAGTTATATATTTATGTTGGGCTCAGTGCTGCTTCGCATACTGTACGTCTCATGTTCCCAATTTGTGTATGTAGGGAGGTCTTACATGGGTTTCGGATTTCTTAATTTTTTCTCTCTATTATTTATTCTTAATAAATCTTTTAATTTCAATATCTTTAAACAATCAATGCAGGTCCTGGATGGGAATGAACCTTGTAACTAGAAGCCTCTTTGTGAGTGGACAGTCTCTCTCTCTCTCCTTCGTTGATGGATGCACTAGGGCTGGGCGGTATACCGGTTTTAATTTCCCGCATGAAATGAATTCTTCATATACCGTCATACACCCAGAAAACAACTTCCGAAACAACTTCTGTCGCTCTTCAACAGGCAGCAAAATATATTTTTCGCTGCTGAGAGCACCACGGTCGGAGCTAATTCTCTTAACTGTATTGAGAGGGAACCCTAGTCATGGTTATACCTTTATAACAACAATTAACAACCCACAACTAACGCTCTTTAACAGGGCAAAACACCACGACACTACAGTTTGTGACACATAAACAATTTGTAACACTAATAATTGTACATTTATAAAATTTCACCGCTGAACTGCATGCTGGGTACAGCTCGCTAACAACAATCTGCTAACAGCTGGGAGAGGATCTGTCGCTCCAGTAACGTTACATTAAAGAACAGAAAAGAGCGATGCAGGATGAACAAAGACTGAACAACAAAAGGTATTTTGGTTAGACACATATGCACCGCTGATTACCGTGTAATATGTGTGGTATTTGTTATAAATGTATGTTGGTACATAGAGGGTGATAAGAAGCTGTACATGGAGGGGCTTAGGACCCAGGGGAATGTAGGTGAAGGAAACAGGAAGTGACAGAACGGAAGACACACCACACAAACAGCTGTTCACCGCTCGCTGGCTGGTTGGCCGGCCGGTTCTTTTCGGCGTTAATTAATTAATGCTTTAACGCGGAAAAAAATAATACCGTGATATACTGTGAAACCGCCAGAATCTTACAAAATACCGTGATATGCATTTTTGGTCATACCGCCCAGCCCTAGGATGCACTAAAGAAAAGGTCAAAAAGGAGCATTTATGTTACTGAAAATGTATTTATATTGCAAATATCGGTTATTGGCCTCCTTGTTTGCTAATAATCTGTATTGTTATCTATCGATCCTTACTGGTGTTGGCTACAGAAAGTTGTCAAATAGCCTAAGAATAAGCTGAAAGAAAGCCCTAAACTAATCTTGAAAACACATTTATTTTGACATTGCTGAAGAATCTTCACGAGTGTTTTCTGTGGAACAACAACGAGGGAGGAGGGCAGATGGTAGAGGGGAGCCATAACCAGATAAATAAGTCAATCATGCGGCTGGAAACAATGTCTGTGTGTGCTCTCCCTTGTAGTGATCATAAAAACTCACATGACAGAGGTCAGCTCGGTATCAGACCGGGAATTCACTACGCTCTCTTACGTAATGACGGACCTGGTTACAAAACAGCACGAGTTCCCGCTGCACCACACGCAGCCCCCCGTCAACAGAGAGACACCGGTGTGAGCGCTGATGATGCTTTTAATTCATTCTGTGAGCAATAAATGCATTGCAATCCTATTGTTTTTATTTTGACTGAATTTCTTTCTGTACTTGATTTCTTTAAAGTGAAAGTTTTGGGTATGTAGAGTTAAGAAATTAATCACACACAGCAAGTCACTGACTTTCAAACCCTTGTTTTCCTGACTCATATTAAAGTTACCAATTAATTTGGGTACATATTGTTTTTGGGTGAGGGTTGTGGACAGAATGGAATTAGAAACACCTCTCACTATAAAGCAACACAATTCAACAGCACCACAAACCGCAGCGACCATAAATGATTGAGTCATTTGGGTCGGCTGTGTTTTACCAAGGTGTACCTAATGTTCAACCAAACTTCTGCACAGTGCATTGAACACTGTGAGGCCATCATAACAGAGAGCCCTGTGCTGAAATGCCCAAGTCTTTGGGACTGAAGGGACTATGTTGCTTAAAGGGACACACTGCTGTTTTGCAAAAATGTACCAGCATGCATTGCTTTTTTTGCAGAACTGCATGGTAAGTCAGTTCATGTATGACACATACATGCACAATAGGTGCATCTCAAGTTTCTGGTCATTAGTGTATTCGGGCACAAACTCACTCACTCCCTCCCTCCCTCCCTCCCTCCCTCACACACACACACACACACACACACACACACACACACACACACACACACACACACACACACACACACACACACACACACACACACACACACACACACACACACACACACACACACACACACACACACACACACACACACACACACACACACACACACACACACACACACACACTTAAGTCTATAAATAAGAGGCAGAAGAAGAGAGCAGATTTAGGTCAGCAGACGTGTCTACATGCTGCTCCACTCTTTCCACCAAGCCTCTACGGAGGACGGGGGTGGGGGTGGGGGTGGGGGGGCACAGCTTGACACTTATAAATCTCCAGCGTCAATATGCCTGGTCACCCAGTGTACGGTAGTATCCGCCTCATTACTGCAGTATCTGCCTTATTACTGCAGCATGCACCTCATCACAGCAGTGCCGGCCCTATCACCACGGTGCCCACCTTGCTACGGCAGCACCGGCAGCACTGCTGCAAGTGTCATAATTTTTTTTTTTTACTGCATGCAGCCCGCTTACTACTTAGGCATAATCCTCGTGAATGCAGTACAAGCCTTATTACTGCACTTGAAGCTTTGCCGCTGCACCGTGAGCCGCTGCACCGTGATCATTATTACGAGTTAGAGGTATTCGGCAACTGAAGGTATGCAATGTTAGAGTGCATCCATTCCTCATGGGGTAGCCGCAGGAACACGACCTGTTACTGTAAATTCAAGCTTTAGAGATTGACAATAAAAGCCCGCAGCAGTCATCATGTCCAATACATTTTCATATCAAGCCTTTTAAATAAATGCATGTTAAGATACAGTATGTGTTAAAGGTGATTTTGTTATAGTTCCGATCAGCTCATTGTTGATGTATTGACTTAGAAAGAACAGGCTGGGAGGAAGTGCAAGGGATTTGTAAGGGTGCTAAAAAACTAAATCAGGGAGTGCATCTTAAAACTTAAGGCCCACTATTTTCCCCCTATGTTGTTTAAGAAGTAAAGTGTTGTGTTATGCTCTCTTACTGGGAATATTCCTGTAAATGAAACAGTTGTTTTTTTAAATATACATTGGACACTAACTGGAGTCTGTGGACTTCCTGAGAGGGTACCGCACTCAGCAAAAACTAGGCTCTCCTCTCCCCACCGGGGTTATCTGCTCATCTACAGTATAGGCAGAGGCAGCTGTGCAACTCTGCATCACATCTGGCTACCCAGGTTCAGCTCCGATGTGAGTCTAGACAAAGTAAGAACCTCTGAGGTGACTATGTGGGCAGCTCTGTGGGTCACAGCGGGGGGCGGTGCACAAGAGGCCCATCCACTCAAAGCAACAGCTGCACCGACTGAAGACAGTCCCCAACACTAGAAACCTTGAGTCACTTCGCCTTCCACTGCTTAAAGCACAGCTCCCTACGTCACGGCAGGCTCACAGGTGTACAAGAACATGCTTCACGAGGAAGGCTGTACCGTGAGTGTGCTCGGTAGTGGCCTCTGTGTAATGACGAAGTCCATCTTCTTTAAAGGCTGTTGTTGACAAAAGCGTTGACCACAAGTCGTTGTTTAACAAGCCGTTATAACTGGCCAAAATACGTTTTCAATTCATGCCGTTTAACATATAGGACCATTGATACAAATGTAGGTCATTTTTATATAATTTGGTAATTACCTAAAGAAAAAAATATAGAATAGCCCAGCTTGTGTGGAATTATTAGCTTAACTAGCGTTAGCGTATGTGCTAATGGCTATTTGGGGAAACACTCAATGTATTTTACGCAAAAAAAAAAAAAAAAAAAGTTTAGTTTAGCAGACTTTTTTTCCGTTATGATAAACTGGAAAGTGACGGCCGCTTCCTCAGCTTTGTTAACGGGAATGAGTTCTCGACAGAAAGACACAAGAGGGTCACGTATTACCGGTTATTATCAATTTAAAACGAAAACTTTTTTCACCCAGACCCCGTCACCCACAGCACTGATACACCTCCACCGTGGTCTATTATTCCTAAGAACACCGCCGCTCCGTAATGTACTTCCTCGGCGTGTTTTATTTCGCTCTATTAAGGAAATAGAAACGGTGTCTTACCGCGTCCAGGTCCGCCGGAGTTCGAAAGAGAAACATGGAGGGTATTTAAACGGTCCCGTCGGCTACCGAGGAACAAGCCGTCCTCGCTCCCCGAGACTCTGTCACACAATGGCGCTGATAGGAGGAGAAGACTGCCTCCGCTCACGGGAGCGCTTGCTGCCTTCACGAGCCGTCGGACACACTCGCAATGTAAACTGCACGTGCGTTTATGTGCCGCAAAAGGTGTTATTTGAAGCATAACGAGGCATTAGTTAATCAGAGCGACACACGAGACACAAAGTTAAACACAGGGGAAACCGGTGTTCGATGCTTTGCAGATATAAAATATGACTTTTAGTGAACATAAATGTGATATTTAAAGGACAGAAGGCAAAGCGATGTGGCAACTAGAGGTCAGTTGGATGAATTTCACTATCATGTAACTGTTAATTAAAAAATAATAAAATATACATTTTCAGTAAGGGATACACTTTAAGATGGTATAATCGCTTGTGCAGCTGCCTCCCTAAGTTGTTCTCCGTCATATTTGAACATATTTAATTCAGATAAATACGGACATCAACAGAGAGCATTTAGCCTAGAATTAATAAATGTATAGATACACATGTACTTTACTAAAAACATCAACCATACTCCCGAGGTCACTCTTAATGTCAGAGCGGCATGATAACTGCCATGACAGGGTCCATGTTGTTAGGGCGGGTAAGTTTACGAGGAGCACGTGAAGGCAGCAGGAGAAGCTGAAACCGAGCAGCTGCCCCGATAAGTGGCGTCCTCAACTTTGCTCCGCCCACACATGCACACACACACACACACACACGCGCGCGCGCGCGTGCGCAGTATGCTATATAACGTTTTATCGCTTTCTCTCAGTATAAAATATGTAATTACGTCGTAACACCTTTTGAAACGCTGGATACATGCCCTACCATTACTGTCATAATACTATGTTTTTAATTTTCTAGTATGTTATCAGAGATTTTTTATTAGTATCTGCTGTGGTTTGACTTGGACTGAGAACTTGGATCCATTAATTTATTCTTTTATTGACACAAGAATGGATGAGTGGTCACTGAGATGAGCACTGGACCAATGGTGCCGTTTGGCCGGTGAGAGATGCCCGTCCTGCCCCAGCAGCAGATGGCAGGGAGATGTCCGGTAAACTCAAACAAAACCCAGCAGAGTCTGCTCCAGACGGACAAAAAACATGGTGGAGCAGGGCAGAAAATGGGCATCGTGGACCATTTGTGTCCCTGCTGCCCCCTGCTGCACACTCAACCCAGTTGTGCACTGATACGGTCACAATCACAATACGAGTCCCCATATTTTGCCAGACCTGTTCTCAGGACATGTTTTGATCAACCTGATGTCACAAGTATTTACACTTACTGGAGTCCAGTGTTTACAGGACTGGACTGTTGGCACAGAATCATTCAGTTTCTCCAGTTGTCAGTGTGGTAAACAGCATTTAGGTCTGTCACTCTCCACTGTAACGACGCGGTCAAACCAGGAAATGGCACAACAAAAGTCTGGCTGGTCTCATCCAGCATTCGTAGCTATACCTACGAAAAATATTGTGCCGTTATTCCTAGATATCCAACGAAATGATCTTGTATGTTATCCACGTAATCATGGACGAACAAGTATATAGACTGCAAAAGCCCACTCAGGGCGGGTTGATGTGTCCAACAAACAGTGACATTTCAGCCAGAGTTGCCCGAGTGAAACGAGAAGTCAACGTTGATTTATTTGTCACGTAGCTTACGTAATATAGTTACGACACTTACATGGTTATTTTAACCCAAATAACAATCTTTTCCTCAACCTAACCAAGTAGTTGCATTGCCTAAACCTAAATAAGTAGTTTTGTTGCCTAAACCTAACCAAGTGGTCTTGTTGCCTAAACCTAACTAAGTGGTTGTGTTGCCTAAACCTAAATAAGTGGTTTTGTTGCCTAAACCTAAGTTAGTATTTCTCTATATTTTCTTAAACCTAACCAAGTAGTTTTGTTGCCTAAACCTAACTTTGTTGCCTAAACCTAACTAAGTGGTCTTGTTGCCTAGACCTAACCAAGTAGTTGCATTGCCTAAACCTAACTAAGAAGTTTCGTTGCCTAAACCTAACTAAGTGGTGTTGTTGCCTAAACCTAAATAAGTGGTCTTGTTGCCTAAACCTAACTTAGTATTTCTCTATATTTTCTTAAACCTAACCAAGTAGTTTTGTTGCTAGAACCAAACTTAAGTTGTTTCCTGCGAAGACGGAAGATTATTTTGCAAAGACTGTATACATTTAACGAGCGGAAATTGACACATGTTGCTGGTTTTCGTAGGAAAACTCACAAAAAATGAGGAGCGACTTAAGATATCAAACCAACCAATACTGGTGCGACCGTTATGATGTGCCGTTAGTCATCATTGGCTGAAGGTCGCAACACATAAACACGTCCATCAGTGGACTGCATGACATGTAGGAGATTTCTTTTTAATAAAAGGATAAACTGACTCAGTCTAATCGGTGCATACAGAAATGCTTGTGGAAATTGCTGTACTAATAATAAAAGACGGGGATATTCTGTTATGCTCAATATATCTGCATCATGCAAAAAGCCTGAATGAAACCTCAGCTGGAGTACAGCTAACGGGCGGGTTAGCTCAGTGCGTGCGCGCACGCTGAGCTTTTGTGGTGAATGGAGATCTGATTTAAGTCCTGCGTTCATCTCTCTGGACTCCCGAGTTGACTCATGAATGCTGAGCAGCGAGGAGGGATGGCTCTAAATAAAGATTTCAGGTCAAAAACAGGAAATGGCTCAGTGAGCAGGGAGGGCAGGGCCATAGCAACACCAACTGGAGAGCTGCACCCACCACATCCCTCCCTCCCTCTCTCCATCTATCTGTATTTATTTCTCCCTCGCTCTTCTTTTATTTCCCTCTCTGTGCAAAATCTGCCCGTTCCTTGTCTCCCCTGCCTTTCTGCTGTTGCTTCATCCCTATTCTTCTCTCTTTTTCTGCAGTTTTCTTCCATGTATTTCATTTTTTCTGAGGTGCTGATTTTAATTCAGTGACTATCAGAAAGAGAATTGCTAAAAAGCACAGTTCAAAAGGTTTAACAGTTTAAGCATTGAAACCATAATGAAAGGCTTACGTCATCCGAATAATATCACAGAGAACACGTCATGCTACATGTTATGTGTCACTATCAGTGTGAACCTTACTCATGGTGAGTTCACTGGTCCCACTCACCGCTCCGGCCCAGCTACATCGTCGCTTCCACCCATCGCTGTGTTGCACCTTTGGGTGGTAACGCGCAGGATTACGGCAGTCACCGGAATTAGTTCGCCGACCGTCATGTTCCATTTATACTCACTGTGACAGCACGCAGGCATTTTTTTACATCATCAGGGTCTATAAATTGACACGGTGACACACACACAGCTGGAATGATTGATTCATAGCCTGCGCGTTATCCATCAGTTATGTGATCGATGAGTCCTCTGTCTTAGTAATAAAGGAATTACTACACACTACTATTAGCCTGTTATTGACTCTATGAAGGAATTAATACATGCAATAGCACTTGGCTAGTAGCTTGCAGTAGCTTAGTAATCCATTACTATTACTTTTACAACTACTGTTTCTGTTACTGCAATACCGACCACCACCATAACAACTTGTATTACTACGACAGTAAAGACACCTACTACGAACACTTCTACTACTACTTAAACAATTACAGGTACTGCTTATCATTACTGTTGCTAATACTGCTACTACTACTGCTGTATTATGTAAACAAAGTCACCACTGGTTTCTCACAACATGGGTTTGAAGTAGCGTCTACATAAACCTAAGGCCATGTCCACACTACTCCGTTTCCATTTGAAAACGCATATGTTTTGCTACGTTTACACTGAGCGTCCACACTACGCCGGAGTTTTCAAGCACCGAAGACGGATAAGTTTGAAAACTTCGGGTTGCGTTTTCGTGTGGACGGTCGAAAACGGATACATTTAGAAACGATGACGCCCACACCCGCGTTCGCTACTTGATTGGTTCTTAGCAGTCATGACGTGTCCTTCCCTGATTCTTCCCACTCCTATCACGTGACCCTTACCCGGAAGCTCACAAACAACAACATTGATTACCGATCGACTACCAGGTTAATTTAACATGGACAACTGATTACAGGCGTTGCTGACCTTGTTGTCTTTACTAGCAGCTGTTGTTCAGTTAAAGTCTGCATTATTACGGAGGAAGCAGCTGTTATTGGAGCGATTAGCGAGCGGCGTGACCAGCGGCGTTATCAGACCTACGGAGCGGACGTCTGAAGTCACGGTTAGCAGCTTTAGGGAGGGTGATGGACACAAAACGGAGGACTTTCCTTTTTTTATTAATGCTTATTTTGTTTTGCACATCTATTGTGAAGTCCGCAGATAAAATGTAAAGGAACAAAAGCAGTAAATGCTATTCAGTAGGACAGATAGTTAAGCCACCAGCAGAGCTACGAGTGAGAACAGACAACAACGAAACTGGGAGGAAAAGAGTGAGAGACGTGTGTTGACCACATTTATGGACCCATAATCTAGTAAACCTTTATGAGTAAGTGTTGATTTTAAAGTAAATTTGATATGTGAGAGAGATATAGAGCAAGACCTGCAGCGTTGTAACTAAATAAAATAAAACTTCTAAAACTTTCCACGAACTGTGTTTGTTTGAGTTCATAGAGGAAGATTTTAGAGAAGATCTTAAGTATCAAACACGACCCTTCATTATTAAAGACTACTTTATTACTCGTATTTCTTTTAACTAAGCAACCAATCTACTTCCTGTTTACATCGACACCCACGCGCATGCCCAGTGTACATGAAGAGTCACGTGATATTAGTTTTCAGGCGTTGTAGTCTGGACGGAGATAATTTCGAAAACGATGCTGAAATGCTGTGTGGACGGAGATAGTTTTTGTTTAAAAACGGAGTAGTGTGGATGTAGCCTAAGTCTCCTAAAAGTGACGCTCCCATACGACGAAACTGCACTGTGAATTACGTTTCCAGGTAAAGTATTTTGATGTGGCTTATGCTTGCTTTTGACGTATTTAATAAGTTTCAAATGAGTCCGCGGAATTCTGCGTCGAGAGGAGGTCGAGGTGGTGGATGGGTCAGAAAACATAGGGCTTTGCACCCAGGAGTAGTGCTACCCAAATAGTAGTATTGTTGCAGAATCCTAACCAAGTACTTTTGTTGCATTTTTGTTTTGTTTCAATTCTGTAGTCATTTTAAGCAAAATATTATGTTTTTTACTAAACCTAACTAAGTTGTGTTGCCTAAATCTTTAAAAAAGTAGTTTTGTTATGTTTTGTGTTTTGTTTTTTCTTTACGGGTTTGAAACGGTTTATAACTACGACCGTTCGGTCGTAAATACGTTTCGAAAATACGTTTCCCTCGTAACGTAATTGAGTCAGTTTGGTTGTATGGGAACGTAATTTTGTAGGAGACAGGGTTGACAAAAAAAGACACATTTTTATAAAATAGGGACATCGCGTCATTAAGGTAATTTATTTCCCATTCCATAACTCTAACCATCAGAACTACATGCCTAACCCAAGCCGTAGTGTAACATTCTTCTTAAAAACGTCCTCCAGAGCACTGGATTAAGTGAATGTCCAGTCCAGTCGTCCAGAAAAGAAATGTTGGCATTTTACATTCCTGGAAACCATTCATATGTTGAATGTCGACATGTTTGCATTCGGTCAAAGGACTTGATCAACGAGCGTCGCGGAAAACAAGTGACTTAGTAGCCGTTATCAAACGACCGATATTGAAAGTTAGTTGGTGGATGGGTCATAAAATACACAGGACTTTCACTCAGTTGACCGCTGTTGGTGTCCTATGTAAAACCAAAAGTAAACGATGTCTTTATGCCTGTTGTCACGCTGTAACGCTTGTTGCATAAGAAAATTTGCTCAGGACATCGTTATTATTCTATGCTTGAAAGGTTGTTGCGGTTGTTACGTCATGTAGTTAGGTTACATAGTTACCTTGATAAGTTACCTTGTTAAGTTACGTTGTCACATTACGTTGTTCGATTTTAGTCTAATTTTGTTGCCAAAAACTAATCAATCCTCTTAAAGCATTAACCACGTTCATTTTTGAATGCGTGACACAAGGCCTCAATCTAATGCCAAAAACATTCGCAACTTTCTTCTAGATTTGTTTGGAGAAGAGTGTCAAAGAAAATTTTCATTCTTTTTATTTTGAGTCAAATTTGGAAACTAAATATGCAAAAGTGAAGTGCACAGGCGGTGCAATTTCCCCTTTGATGATATATAATTTAAAAATTTTGAGTGAGTACTATATACAATGTACACACAATACACAAACTTTTGATATTTGGCTTAACATTTTTGTTTTTGCAAAACCTAGTGGAAACATCCATGAGCGCCGGCAGATTGGGAGAGGGTGTGTGAAGAGGACCAGAGAATATTATAAATACTATTAGACATGGGCGTGGCAACACAGAGGGAGAGGGGGAGACAGGGAGGAAAGGAGGGAGGGGAAGGGCTCCACACCAAAAACACCCATCTGCTTTCTTTCTCATTCTCTTTCCCTCTCTCTTTGTCTCCACCTCCTCCTATTATCTCTCTTTGTCTCTCTGCCAGTCTCTTTTTATCAGTCATTGTGTGCCATTCCCCCCTCTACACCCTCTACGCACACAGGGTGGTTTATCCTTGACACTGCATGATATATTCATGATTAGTGCCCCAATGTTGTACAATACAACTTGAATTGATATAAACACAAAGCAAAGTGGAATCTCTCCGTTCATCTGCCCCCTCACAACCATCTTCCTTTATTCTCATTACGTTGAGACTTCAATCTTGTTAAGTGCCTTGACCCATGTACTTCAAAAGGGGAAGTAGAAGTGACCAAAGTAAGTTGGCTTCCTGTGGTGCTGCCATGTTAGTCGAATATTCTCCCAAAATGTAGTCGTGTTGCCTTGACTCTGTACTTTTACTAGTGGTTTCTTGTGATGATGGGGATCTAAGCATTTACACTCATATTACTGTGACACTCAACAGCTGCTTTACCGAATGTATGTCGTATGGGAGTGATCATGAGGCAAACTGTGGGATCACTAAGTCACTTTGTAGCAGACTTAATAAACTGCGAGTAGTTTAGCTTTGGAAATCATGGTTCATAACACATTTTACGAACCGCACTGGAGTCCATTTGGAGGCGGACCTTATTTGGTCCTCATTGGTGTTTCGATTGACAGCTTTCACACCAGCCCAAACACACTGTACCAGGGTTCATTTCAGACCAACGGAACAAGTTAGGCCAAGTTCACAATACTTTCCAAGTCGTCAGATTGCTGCACTGTTTGCACTACACAACTTGCTGTCTGGTCATTTTCATTCTACACGACTGACTGGCAACAAGGCGTCATACGCAAGGTCTTTTAATTAACCAGGAGGAATCCCTGATGAGTGTGTGTCACATTTTGTCACGGAAAACACACCGAAGTGATGGGAGTTGTGTCCACATATTATAAAATTGTTGTCTTAAGATGATCAGGATTTATCGATAAGTAGCTTGTACATCATGATCTATCATTTATTCCAATTATCTTTGGGATAACAATTTGAAATTTGAAAAAACAACGGTCAATTAAGTTGTGATCTCAAGTAAGCAGTTTACTTAAAGGACATGAGATAATTCATCATGAGATAACTGGTCTCAGAAATTTATCAGCAACCACCGCTGCTTCACAGGCTCATTACGAAATGGATCGTTCGTGACTCCAAACAATGTCGCACTTGCTTTAATTAAAGCTAGTTGGACCAGCTACTCAACATCACTTTCATTCACTGCCCTTAATAAACCTTTGCGTGCAACAGTATATGCTTGGGAAAGTTGTGCAATGGTGTCCGAGTTCATGCTCAGCTGTGGTTGGATAACGGAGCGTATCTCATAGTTAACCTCACGATTTCACAGCTTCCCCATTTGGCATGCAGTGTCATTAAATCGACACATCTCAGGTTGCTGTGAATGCAGACACGAAGCTCATTGCAGCACATCTACGGCAGTTAAATTTTCTTCCTTTTATACTGTATCCTCAAAAGGTCATGTAGATTTTGCTACGTTTTGGTTCTACTGTGTACTGTGCCAGCAAAACCCAAAGCCATTTGTACATGTTCTAGCCATAGAAATAGAGTAGGACTAGAACGGATATCCCCAT
This sequence comes from Anarhichas minor, assembly GCF_050575085.1. NCBI lineage: Eukaryota > Metazoa > Chordata > Actinopteri > Perciformes > Anarhichadidae > Anarhichas > Anarhichas minor. The sequence continues at coordinate 3,621,677 of NW_027466504.1, forward strand.
TAAAATCAACGTAGCAGGAAGTCAGAGTGGCGGCCATATTTGCTGTGTCCATTGCGACTGTTGTAGCAGGCTAACTTCCGTGTAAACTAAACCAAAAATATAACAACTTAATGCTTCATCCACACACTCTGGTCACAGCGTAGGAAAGCTCACTGCTATTGCCAGATGACTGCCCTCTTTGTTTGGCTAATTTTCTGTAACCAGTGTAGTATTAAAGCATGGTGGACAGCTGGCTAGGTTGTTAGCTAGCTAGCTTACTTCTGCCATGCTTTAATGCTACCCTAGTTACAGAAAAAAAGCCAAACAGCGGGCGGGTGCCTTTGGGGTCTAACGGTCCCTTCGCCTCACTCCCTGCCGCTCCGGAGGACAAGCTACCTAGCTAAGCTAAATAGCCAACCATCCGTCTCTGGAGCTGAGTCCGCCCTCTTCTTTTACAGCGCCACTGATGTGTGTTGTCACCATACCAACAAACAGCAATTGCTATTTTCTTTGTACGAGTTAAATATCCGTGGAAAACAGTTAAATGTCCCTTCTAATATTCTACTTCTATGTTTCTAGCCCTATGCTCAGACGGTTGTATCAATCCACACCTGAAAATAGTTCCCAAGACATTTACAATTTTCTTCTGTTGTAATACCATTTGTTAAAAAAAAGGCAGTGCCCAGCCATTTTAGGAAATTATTTAGCCATTCGAAAAATATTTTTGAGCAATTTAAAAAAATCGTAGTCTTCCTTGGAACCAATCTACTTGGGGCTGAGAGTCAGCGTCAAGGTAGGAAAGTTAGAATTCCACATTGTTGGTTTGGTCTTGGGGTTTTGTCGACAAAAAACAAAACTTAGAAATAACACAACCACTGTATAAACAAAATCATTATTTTCCTCCTCCAATTGCATAACCTAAAGAATTTAGGGAGATAGGTCTATAAATAGAGACTAGCTAAGGCACTCCAAACAAAACATTTCATCACTGCAGGAAGAGGGCTTGTGCCTGGACTAAGAACATGGGCGACCCAGACAGAAAGACAGAGAGAGAGAGAGAGAGAGCAGGAGGGAGGTGTGTTTACTCATGACTGTGACACCGCGAGTGTCAGGTGACTTACAGGAAAGAGGTTGTTTCTCTCTCTCTCTCTCTCTCTCTCTCTCTCTCTCTCTCTCTCTCTCTCTCTCTCTCTCTCTCTCTCTCTCTCTCTCTCTCTCTCTCTCTCTCTCTCTCTCTCTCTCTCTATGTCCGTTTGGCTGTTTTCCTTGTTTCATAACTTCTTTCTATTTGCGGACTTTACTGGAATGTTGTTCGACAGACCAATCAGTGTAAAATGTCAAAAACAAGCAAGAGGCAATGCATCCAAATCACAATAGATGATTTGTTTTGAAAGCAGCCGCCGAAAAAAAAAGTTTTAAAGTTGAATACATGATGTTGCAAATCAGTTAAGCCAGTCATGAAGAAAGTATGAGCAACTGTGATAACCACCTTTCGACATACAGTAGAGTACTGTTTTCATGGCTTTTGGTTCGAGGCTGTGTGAAAACTTGTACTCTTTAATGTGTGTGTGTGTGTGTGTGTGTGTGTGTGTGTGTGTGTGTGTGTGTGTGTGTGTGTGTGTGAACCCATCCACAGCAAACTGGTGAGCATGACACATTCCAGCAGGACAACTCACCAATAGTCCAGCAGTAGATGGGACACTGATACCTCTGTCCACTGGGGGAAAAAAAACTCAACAAAAACACATTGATGGCTGAGAATTCAGTTCCCACCATTTAACTTTTTTTTCCTGCAGTTTGGGTCACAAGTTAGCTGGAGTGGAGGAAGTGGTGGTGGTAATAATACTGGAAGTGACGGTAGTGGTGTCTTTAGCCGTAAAGGTGACAGTCATAGCGATGGAAAGAGTAATAGTAGTTGGAGTACTCGTAACATGTGTGTATGTGTGCATTTGTCTCCTCCCGCATGCCGTCACTGTCTTGCTTCTAACAAAACATTCTGCACCTTTTTTTTTTTTTTTTTTTTTGCAAAGTGCACTTCAAGTCAAACTGCGGTGAAAACTCTGTGGAGGGAGATACCGGAGCTGAAAAACAGGAAGGTCATTAATCTTCGAGAGAAAGCAAGCCGACTCACAAGTCACGGCACAAGGAAGCAGCCACAGCGGTTCAGCTTCAGAGACCAGCAGCCAGCGACTACAGTTCATCTGGTTATCCATCTTTCTTTTCTACGTTTTTTTCTTTTACGAAGCCTTCTCTCCCTTCTGTTTTTCTTATTATATTATTTTATCAGGAATAAAGTCAGAACAATGTGCAAAAAGTAGGAAATGAAATGCAAAAGCAAAGAAAACTGTCTGATAGATTGAAACTTGAATTACCGCCTCACGGTTGTATGCCTCCACCAACCAGTCGAGTTGCAGCTTATGTCCATGTCCGTCCAAAATTTCATCTCTTCATCATTTTATCCGATTCGACAACTGTGTGAAATTGTCATAATTAGTATATGAATTGTTGAGTTATGGCCAGAAACGTGTTTTGCGAGGTCACAGTGACCTTTGACCGCCAAATTCTAATCAGTTCATGCCAAATTTGAAGAAATATACTCGAGGGGTTCCTCAGCTATATGGTTCACGAGAAAGGGAGGGACGGACGGACGGACGGACCGACAGACGGACGGACCAACAACCCCAAAACATAATGGATTGGAAGATCCCTTTCACTTCCCCCAAACAGAAACCACATTGGACCATAACACACCGGGCCCTGATTTCAATAAGATTTCATATCTGACATCATCTCTTATCTGAGACATCACCATGTAAGGACGTCCACACTAAAGATGACATTCAAAAAAACAGTTTTAACTCCTTTGGCCTTTCATCCACACAAAGATTGGATACGGTCTTTTCAAAGTAAACTTTCATCTTCACAGGAAACTCAGTTAGGTTCAGGCAACAACACTACTTGGTTAGCTTTCGGAAAGGATCGTGAAATACTTAGTAAGGTTTAGGAAAAGATCGTCCTTTGGGTTAAAATAACTACGAAAGTACTGTTACTGGAGTACGCAAGTTACGTTTGCATTTTATTATATGATCTTTTTATGACGGATTTCGTCTCTATGAACTTCTTGATAGCCTTTTCAAATAGCTTTTCTCTCATCCCATTTCTTCAGGCTCTAGAAGACATTTTTGTCAAGCTCCACCCAATTTTGAATCGCACATTAAAATAAATTCATCTCGGTATGGAATCTTTTCTTCAACGTGCATTTTGATCTATTTTCAACAAACTATTTCCGTATGAGAAATGTTTTCATGCTCGCATTATGGGCCTTTGGTGCCATGATACTACCATTATGATTCCTTGATCTGATTGAGTTATGCCATTCTGCAGTGTGACCTGATTGGTCCATGGGGCTCCACCAACCTAATTAAGACATGTTCTACTACTGTCTTGTAAAGTAACCTGACAAAGGTCTAGGTACCGAAACATTGCCACTAAACATCTCTGAATGAAAGTTGTTTTTTTAGTTCTATAATATTGATAGTAATCTGATTACAGTAATCCAATTACATGCACGGTAATCTATTACTTCTCCCCCCCCTGCTGGCGTCCTCCTACGCCAGACCAGACTGGCTGAGTCAGCTCCGCTGCTCTATCACGATTCAGCCCGACATTCGTTCAGCCCCCCCCCCCCCCCCCCCCCCCCCTCACTTTCCTTCACGAGTCTCTTCCTTCACTCTGAGCTGCGTTCAAAACTTCCTCACCCCTCTGCCTTCGCCCTCACGCTCTCTCTCTCTGTTCCATCCGATTGCTGTTGATCCCTCCCTCTGTCTCTTTGCAATGAGGTTTAAACAGCTCTGCCTTGCTTTTCTCCTCTCATTTCTCCCCCCCCCCCCTGCTGGCTGCCTTCAGGGTAGCAGAAGGGAAGTGAATGGCTTCAGCCCTCCCAGCTGGTCCCATCACCCGGCAACCCAGAGCAAAACAAAGGAACACACACACACACACACACACACACACACACACACACACACACACACACACACACACACACACACACACACACACACACGGCTACGATGAGGCAGGCAATGCGCACACACAGACGGGTTTGCCGGCAGATGAGTAGATGCATGCTCTTAGACATATGCAGACAGATATGTAGATGAATGCACGCGCATACACACACACACACACGTACCCCCACCTTTGCCCCCCCGAAACTCACATCCATAAACATAGCCAGCCAGCCGTCCCCTGCAGACTCCCACCCATCGCGCCCTTCTCCCCTCCCAGCACCCTCTCTCCAGACACCCAGTCCTTTGTCCACACTCCTCTCACACACACAACAAATAATATATATATATATATATATATGTATATACTGTATATTTGGGGAAAACATGTGTTGGTCCAGAAAAGAAGTCGACACAAAGCGGAGAGTAAGTGCACCGTTTTATGTTCAGGGTGCACATACATGTAAGTAAAAACTGAGCACCGAAACAGAGCTTCCATTGTTATTTTAAATATTGTTAACTAGCCTGTAGCAAACCTCAGGAAATATGCATGGTTGTTTGTGCAACTTAAATAACCTGTGTTATATATCATCAGTACGTGATGGTCATTTTGTGATAAAAGTCCTCTGACTGCTGTAACTATTTATTTCCCCAAGACCTGCTTCTTCTGTCGCGTTTTTCCAAAGTTTTGAAGAACGCTTTTGACAGACCTCAGCTGAAAGTGGGTACGAGGCAACCGACACAGTATAGTCTGTCAAAATACATTTTCAGAATCCAGGGAAATGACCAGAAATCTCAGTGGCTTAGTTGTTAATTGGTAAATGACCAGAGCTGGATTAACACAATAGGCTGCACTGGGGCAAAACGGCAGAGGCCCTATTGTCTATACAACACATCGAAAATATAAACTGAAATAATAAAGATTTTAAACCAGCGTCAGAGGGATAACGTTATAGTAGTTATTATGGTCTATAATGAGCATACAATATTAACAAACAAATCTGCTGTTTTTCACAAACTAATTGCTACTTAGTGAATCTGGAGGCCCCGAGTGGGCCGAGGGTCCGGGCCGTGTGCACACTTTAGAAGGCCATGAGCGGAATTACGTCGGCCTCACAATAAAGCTCCAGACTGCAAACTCCAGTGGGATGGAAGAGGTGACAGTAAACAGAAAATGGGGCTGAACTTTCGCTTTGCAATGCAGCACGTCCAGCTTCAGCAGTAGAAGAAGAACTACATGGGGGGGGGGGGGGTTCTCCCTGCAGACATAATCACATAGATTCTTGTATGATGGTAATACAGTTTGTTCTGTGAAATTGTGTGTAAAAACAGCTTTTTATCTGCTCAATCTCGTTTGTGTCAGCTTGGATTTCAAAAAATGTGGTTCTGCCGAATTCTCTGGACCCGCCCTCACTCTGACGTCACAGGCAAGAGGTCTGTTACGAATGTTAACTAGGGTTGGGCAATTGGACGAATATATCGGGTATCGGCAAACTGCCGATGTACTCGGTGTGCCGCACACGTGCCTGCACAAATATATTGGCAATCGCCAGATGTTAGTCAGGCGGGACATTCTTTACACATCAACCAATCTTAAGGTTAACTACCTGAAGTGCAATGTCTCTACCCAGGCACTTCTCACCTCTTGAGATCCACACAAATCACTAGGGTGACGTATTTTTCATTCAAGACAGCGAATCTCGTGGTAAGGCAACAAGTTTGCCGCTACAAGTGTTGACTGTGGAGTTTTTGAGATCTGATTTCCATGCACCTCGTTAATAGGTGAGATTGGACCAGAAATCCCTTATGACACTTGACCGGATTCAGCTTGCCGAATCATATCGGTTGTGGCGTGAGAGGAGGAACTGGTTCCTTTATCACTTTCACTGGCTTCGATCAGGCGGAAACCTCCGGTTCTGATGAGTGAAGCCAATGCGGAAGTGTCTTTAAATTTGTATTCTCTCTACTGTCCAGCAGGGGGCGACTCCTCCGGTTGCAAAAAGAAGTCTGGTTGTATAGAAGTCTATGAGAAAATGACTCGACTTCTCTCTTGATTTATTACCTCAGTAAACATTGTAAACATGAGTTTATGGTCTCAATCTCTAGTTTCAAGTCTTCTTCAATACAGCATGATGTCCATTTAGTAGATTATGGTCCATATAATGTCAAATAGATCATAAAGCAGGGTATGCTTTAGGGCGGGCTTACTGTGATTGACAGGTCGCTGCTGCTACAAGATTCTGTATTTCGTGTTTCCATTTTTTCATTTGCAGCTGTAATGTCCGATGCATGAACACCCAAACAAACACAGAGGTCCTGATGATTTGAGACAGGACAAAAATGGAGCAGCTATTGTGCAAGGAAATAAAATGTGTCTTTGTAAAAATCAGAGGGAAAGCAGTTGGAGCAGGTCAATGACTGGAGGGCAAAAAAATAAATAAGCCAGACTACTAAATATTTAGTTAAATTTTCTCCTTCGGCACGGTGATTGTGAGCCAAACCAAACCTGGAAGAAAAAAATGCTTTGCTTCCCAGCTCTTTCAGCTAGAGACTAGCGACTAGAGACAACTAGAGAGAGAAGTGAGATTTTCTGGAAATAACACATGGTGGAAAACCTGAGAATGCTTCTGCCGGCTCTAGGAACACAACAAAGAATAGGATGGAAAAATCTAGGAAACGTGATCTGAACTGAAACCAGTCCAGACTCATCTGGTCCCATCCTTTCTAAGCACGCCACTAAAAACATCCATCTGCTTCCAGTCCGCATAAGTCCGGTCCGCCTGAGCTCGGGCTTGTCCAGAGTGGTCCAGTTTGGTTTGGTTCAAGGCTAAACCGAGACAGTCTGAAACAGTGTGTCCCAGTCTCGTCTACAACCGTCTTACACCAAATCCCTCAGAGGCAGCCCAGTCTGGCTCTGCAAACTGTGCAAGCACCAGACCCAGTAAACACAGAGAAACACAATACAACCACACACACACACAAACACACACACACGCGGTCCTTATATGGCAGAGCGATGTGTTTGGTGTCCTCCACATCAATTATTGAGCAGAAAAATCCGCTACAGAACAAGCCAGCGATGAGAACTGGCCTCAGCTACGCGCGCGCACACACACACACACACACACACACACACACACACACACACACACACACACACACACACACACACACACACACACACACACACACACACACACACACACACACACACACACACACACACGCGCAAACACACACTCAGTGTATCTAAAACCCTTTTTCCACCAAATTAGCAAGTTCATACAGGTTTTTTAAACAGGAAAACCTGCTAAAAATAGGCGATAGACTCTTTTTTCTCATAGTGAGTATGTTGCACTGGCCTTTCGTTTTTTTTTTTCTTGGTGTGTTCGGTTTCGACGTCATGGTCGGCACCGGAAGAAGGGTTCGTAAACAGTGAAAATGTCATGGTGCTTCCTTTTTTTTTTGGGATCAAATTTGTATTGATTTTCAAGATATGCATTAAAAATCAACCATCAACCATAAATGGTGCTTCTTTTTGTTATTATTTCTAAAAATATATTATTTTAAAAATATATGTTACTCTTTCAGTTTCAAACTCTTAAACCACAGTAGAGGATTGTTGTAACAGTGGAAGGACCAACAAAGACGGTTTGGATGAGTTTTCTTTTGTCGAGTTTGAAAGTGTGTTTCAACGATCAGCGTGGTAAAATTACTGTTGTCTGATTGGAGTCTGGTGGCTTTGAGGAGAGCATATTAATTGTATGTTTCGTATGATAAAACGTCACACATTTGCCTCAGAGGGCTTCTATCACCGCCAATCGGAGCTGAAGCTGATAAATACTTGTGACTACTGCAGAGTCATTTGTACTTATTTATATTTATATTTGCAGCATGTGCAGCACAATCTGCAAATTTTGATAAATGTATATACTTTTATCCTCCAGGAGTGATTAAACAGGATTCAAATAGACTATACACATAGTTTAACATCATTAAATTAAAGTCAAAATCGACAGTACTTAAATGTCAGTATGGTAGACAATAGACCGCAAATACACCACTGGTTCATAACCTTTTTGACTTGTGATCCTTTATCGCTAAGCAATGCCGAATGAGCGATTATCCCCTTTGAGTTTAAATAATTTACATGAATTTAGAAGCCTAAAGAGGTAAACTCTCCACCATTTCACCAGAAAAAAAGCACAGATGGAAGGAAATCCTGACAAAAAACTAAAACAAATTCCGTTTAGAGGTTGTGTGTTTTTTCAATTCTTTCCTATCTTGTTAATTGTGACCCCTCCGATTGTTCTTGAGACCTCTCGGGGGACACCGACCCTCAGGGGTTGAGGGCCCCTGCAGTGCACAGTCTACCTTTGCCCTCATAAGGGTGCAATGCAACACAAGACAAAGTGAAACCAGTTCCCCACATATCAGAAATCCCGTGCATTACGACCTTTCCAATGGAGCTCTATAGTAACCATGTGCACGCATGACCTGCTGTGCGCGACATGGACCGGCGCGTGCATTTTGTCGCCCCATAAGCACACGACTCGCTTCCACGCAAAGCCCAAATTATGGTGTTACCCACACCATTATTCAGCCGGAGACCCAAACAACAATCTCACCAAATGCTACTCTGTACCATTGACACAGATATCAGCCACTTGAATGGCTGCCAAGCTGACACAGCACTGTGAAACAAAGTATATAATCATTAGGCCATAATCATACGGCAGCTGCAAGCCAAATATCCCAATATCAGGGCTGGCCTGTTAACACTTCCTCACTCAGTGAAGATTTGCCATGGCTGGACAGCCCCTAATGCAATATACTGTACTGTGGGAATTACTGTACAGGCTAGTGGGAGGCCTGGACATTGAATTTGTGCTCACTTTTACATGCAAGTATACATATTCAAGCAAGCAATACACTTTCAATATCTCAGTAAACAATTCAGGTAATATCTTAGTAAGAATGAGTAACAACCCGACAGACATAATGCTACGTTGTTAAAAAAGTACATATAATTTAGCTGAAAACATCACTGCCTCCAAGTGCGGGTTCACACCATAAGGTCCGGCTCCTGAATCGAACCAATGCGAGGAGCGATTGTCCAACTGGTCCGGTTTGCATTCACAAGGGCTAAAACTCAGACAGTCCAGACGGTGGAAATGTCGTTTGATTATTGGTGATAAAGTTGGGTCTTTGTACGACTCGACTGTTGCCTCCACGAGTATGATGTGCTTTGTTTGCTGTAAAAAGAGTGTACGGATGAAGCAAAGTTGTTTAAATTTGACTCATTTAGTGTCTGGCTAGTTAGCTAGTTAGCTTGCTTGCTAATTCCACCATGCTTTCACGATGTGCTGCCCTACGCTGTGACAAGACTGTGTGAAAGAAGCAAAGTTGTTACATTTGACTCATTTAGTGGCTGGCTAGTTTGCTAGCAACTTGCTGATTCCACCATGTTTTTACATTATACTGGTTGCAGAAAGTTACCCGAACAGCGGGCTGGTGGCCAGCGGCAGCAGCAGCTGGGTCTGTCACTCCCCACCGCTCGGAGAATACCGGAGCTGCCGACCGCTCTCCGACCGGCGAATTAGTCGAACCTATAGTGGCTTGGAGTGAGGGGGCGGGTGTGCTAGCTTATTATTGTCTCATTTGTGGTCTGATGAACTGTAAATTCATCAAATTCAGTGGTAGCAAATTTGAGAATAGACAACTAGTACAGCAGTCAACCCAAATTAAAAAAGGCTCCAGGGTTCGGTTCAACCAGACTAGTTCAAGGCTGGTGTAAGCGCTCCCTCAAGTATAACCTCATTGAACTGCTACTATGACTTTCAGTCTTAATGAGTCATGTAGGCAACTCATTTCAGTCCACTTCCCGGATCAGCAGCAATATTGCAATGCATTCAAACTGCTAAAATATAGGCTGATCCTGTAGGCTGCAGTACGTTGACCTGTGGAACTACACCGCTTCATTCTTGTTCTTTGAAATCAGATAAATTGATCAGATTTATGGGTCAAATTTGACAATGTGAAGCCATCAATACTTTTAATAAGCTTTTTGTATACTGCTTTTAATGACCAGTACTTGTATATATTTGTTCACATCCTTTGGGTTAGCGTGTGTGGCATTAAATAGATCCAAAAAAGACAAATCCTCGTACTTAAAATGAAACTGAAACTGGTATTCACGCAGCATTAATGTATAATGTTGAACTGCGTTTGTTCGGCGAGTCATTACAGACAGACATGACGTTTGAACAGCATGTCACATTGACGGAGGGGAAGAATAGTGTGTGTGTGTGTGTGTGTGTGGGGGGGGGGGGGGGGGGGGGGGGGGTTATTCCTACAGAGGACATGATGTAACTTGGACTACCATAATACAGGTATTGGAGATGTGAGTCACTGTGCTGAGGGAGGTAACATGATAACATCCACACAACTCAACATTGCCGCCGTGTGTGGCTTAATTTATGTATGACGTGCTGGGAGGGTGTGCTCTTCTCAACAAGCACCACTAAAAGACTGTGTTCAAATCTGAATATTTAAATACCCACAAACTAGATGTTTAGCGTGTAGTTCTATGTGTTCAATAGTAAGCTTCATAGATCATAAAAAAAAAAAAAACTTGAAAAAATTTCATTTAAGGGCCACTATCTCTTCCAAAGCTTTCAACCACCTGGTCTCATGGGCACACAATATCTATCTATATCTCTATCTATATCTCTATCTATCTATCTATCTATCTATCTATCTATCTATCTGTTAAGAGGGCTTCTGTGCAAACGCTGCTCTTCCACATGTGTGTGTGTGTGTTCTGCATGTACTACGTGCTTCAGATCTATACTTAGTCTTGTCTCCTCAGGATGTCTCAGTTCTGCTGCACTTCCACAGTCATTAGGTACTACTACATGATACTGTAAGTACCATGTAAAACAACATGTATACTGTAATGAATCATGATTATATTGTGAGGCCTATAGGAGCTAAAAGGTTCCCTCCAATGACATCATTTTACATTTTAAAGCACCTACAACACTGTTGCTTGTTGGGAAAATATATGCAAATAATAATTTTGATAATTCAAACAGAAAATCTAAAGAAAATGAAAAAGATAGCAATTAAACTGACCAGCTTGGGCTGTAATCAACGGTGTTACAGGTGTTTTATAATTAAAATCAAGGTCCTCTTCCTAGCTTTCTTCAGCGCTTTAAACCTTATCACTGTAACTTTTAAACCAACACAGACATAACATCCGAATAAACTCCATCTAATGATGAAGACCATGTGACATGATTGAAAGCTAAAGAAAAAGCAAATATGTGGACCTTCAGTTCGACTTTTTTGTTCCGAGGTCAAAAATCAACTTCCATGCCTAATTTCAAGTATTCTAACTACTGTCTGTATTTATAGTAAAAAATAATCAAATATCAAATATCTAAACATTATGTGAAAATGTCTTGTAGTCCCTTTCCGCTCTCATGATGCCTCACTGTTGATCTTTTAAGCAAACACACACACACATCATCACTAGAGAGAAAGAGAAGGAAAGAAGAAAAGGTGCCGCGTTGTGGGTAATGAAAAGGAGGTCAGTGCCTGAAGGGATGGGCTGATGGTGAACACTTTGCTGAAAGTAAAGGCACTGAGAATACAGAGCCGCCACACACACGCACACACACATTCCCACACACACAATCCCATACACACATTCCCACACACACAATCCCACACACACATTCCCACACACACATGTTTGCACCTCCGTCCCCCATTAAATAAGCACTGCTGACTGAGGTGAAAATGCTGCTGTGAATCCTTCCGAAATATGAATTGCACACTTCGTTGTCATGACAACCTCTCACACCCATTGCTGACTTATGACTTCATTAGTCAAAAAAAATGGCAAACACGCACTACACATGGGAGCGAACACACTGCATTTTGATGAAAGAGTTGACACAACTTGTATTTGGTCAATTTTGTCTGTTATGTTCCCGCTGATGTTTTTGGATGGGATGAAGACGTGCACAAGCTTTAGTTTTTCCAAAGAAAATAAAACTGAAAACTGAATGTTTCCTCATGAACGGGGAATGTATAATCCTAGCTTCACAACCGTAACTATAGGAACTAGGCCTGTCAAGCTTTAGATCGCTTGTCCACGCATTGAAGGGACGTGCATGGGAATGTAGAGGCTTTTGTCTTTTTTGGGGCTTTCCAAAACCAAAAACACAAGCGCAAAAATGTAAACTGTTAGTTTTAGCCCCAGTCTTTTGGCACAATATCATGAATGTAGCCAGCAAGAAAAATGAACCCTTTCACAAGATTTTGGTTCTAAGGCAAGTAAGCTGGAAACATCTTGGTTTAATCAGCTACCTCCAGCATCTAAAATCGACTGTCTATCGGTCTGACTGCAAATTTAGCATCTGGGGCCAACGGTTAATATTTCTGGGGTTTCAGCGAATATCCGGCCCAAGACTTCCTCTTATGTTCATATATTTGCAGATACCCGTTCATAGAGATTGATGTGCTGTAAGAGAACCGTAAGCTCGACAGGCGTAGTAACAGTAAGGTTAGCGAATGGTCAATTCCACAACAACACTGCAATAGCAAGCTTTCCAAGAGCATCTTCAACGACCCCTTTCCATTCATAATACTCAGGCATAAACCTCCGGTTCTGACGAGTGAAACCAATGTGGAGTCTTTAAACATGCATTCTGTCTACTGACCAACGGGGGGAGACTCCTCCTTTTCGTTGCAAAAAGAAGTCTAATTGTATAGAAGTCTATGAGAAAATGACTCTACTTCTTTCTTGATTTATTACCTCATGAGTTTATGCTCTCAGTATCTAGTTTCAAGTCTTCTTCAATACAGCACGATGTTCATTTAGTAAATTATGGTCCATTTAGAGTCAAACAGACCACAAAGCAGGCCATGCTTTAGGGCGGGCTTACTGTGATTAACAGGTTGCTGCCTCTACCAGAGTCGTACGGTGTCGCTACATCACTCCTCCACATTCCAAATATGGTAACGGTTCCGTTCATTAGCTCATTAAAAAACAACATGGCGATGGCCGTAATCCAAGATGGCGAAATCGACAAACTTGAGGCTTCTAATTAGCAGTCCACAAACCAATGGGTGATGTCACTATGATTACGTCCACTTCTTATGTACAGCCTATGGTAATAATACAATTAGAAATTATGGGCAACACACATTTTTCCAAGTCAAGAGCAATATGTCTGGGGACTGGAACTGATAGTAGTCAATATTTTTTAAATGCAGAGTGATAGCTGATGGGAGCCACAGCGAGGGTCCGGCATGACATTCAACAAATGGCAGTTAAAGCCCACAACATTGCAGGAACATGATCTTCACCTCCGCCTGCTGTCTGATGGACTGGGAAGCCCTCCCCTTATACACGACAAATTTAAAAGGATTATTCTGAACTTAGACTGTTCAGGCCGGAGTGAAGCATTCTTCTTTACCCAGAGGGTCCACATTAACAAGCTTAATACAGCATTTACACACAGAGAACCTGAGTGGAGGGTCAGGGGCTCGAGTTCACCAGATAACCCTGCTTATACCTGTTCACTGCTGGGGCTAGTGCAGGGGAGAGGGATTATTGTGTGGTGATGATGATGATGATGCTATCACCACCACCGCTCTCCCACTATCTATTTATAGTTCACAGAGCTGACTCTCTCTCTGTCTCTCTTTCAGTCTCTCTGTCAGATTCTCCATACTGGATGCAAAATGCATTTCTAGGAGAAGGTGAGAAAAAACAGAAGCGCTAACCAGCAGTTAGTGGTTTCAAACCCCGATCTGTTCTTCTTATGTTAGTTAACTTAACCATTATTACCACAGGAGATGATTTAATGATTTGTTCAGAATGCAGCGGGTATTGTTTGGAGGCCATTCAGAGCCAGTTAAAAGTGGGGGAGAACGATTGAGTTCAGCGACCTGTTCCAGGACATTTTGAGCAGACAACATGGCTGACATGTTTGCGGCTTCAAGCGACTTCTTCCCACCGGCTTTAGGCCGCCTCCTGCCACCACATGGGTGCACCCTGTGAGACGGTCGGGCGCTTATTAAGACCTTTTTGTTCAGATTTCAACCTGCAGTCACAGCTCATTTGTAGGGGGCGGTTTATTCGAGCTCCAGAGCATCGAGTTCAGTTCATTTGGTTGGGGGAGAACAAACTCGCCCGTGCTTCTCTTGAAGCACCGACTGAGATTTGATAAAAGCCGCAAGACTTCTATCTAGAAATCGTAACATCAGAGTACCCTCAACAGACAGCAGGTGAACTGGTTTCTACTGGGAGTTTATAAAATGATGTGGACATGGCATCAAGTTTACTCTGTTCATACCTGACCTTAGCTCGGGGTCCTGAATGTATCACCCTTCTGTGTCCAGACATGAGACTGTGAACGCTGGACGGCGGATGACTCTGTCTGCCAGCTTCGAAGTCCCAGGCTGGGAACTCAGATGAACCACGGCACCTTAATCTGGATTAGCTGCTAAATTAGAAGCCCGGTTGCTTTTGTGTAATCCCGGCGACAAAATTGCGGTACTCCCGTGGCCATTTGATGGCAGCCGATTCATCCACGCCAGTCCAACACAGGCCAGACAGGCTGACTGACAGACACAGTACCCATACAGAGAGTATACATGTTATATGGATGCTGTAGAAATATCTGTAAAAAGGTACAGACAGTCCTGTAGTACTACAATAAGAGTAGAAAAAGTGACCATATAGTACTCTTTAAAGTCATCATGAATGCAGAAGTAAGTATTCAGAGGTACTTGAGTAATAGTACCAATAACACAATATAAAAATCCTCCACTACAAGTAAAAACATTGACATAATTTAGCTGGAAAATGGCTCCAGTTACTGATAGGTTATTATATATGAGGTTATGAATATTGCTAATAATGATGCACTGAGGCGCGTGCAGCATTTTACTGTAGCAGCTGGTCTCGAGGTGGAGCTGGATTTCCTCCCTTGGAGGCCGTAGGCAAGAAGCAAATACAACGTTCTGCTCCACAAACATTGAATTAAATTTTTGCGACTTTTCTTTAATCTCTGCTTTTATTGTGGATGGTTATTTTAAAAGTGGCATAAAAAGGGAAATACTTACATAAAAGTACCGTGAAAATATTGTACTGCAGTAGGCGACAGTACTGTGCTAAGTGTGTAAAATGTACACCGAGTGAATCTCCATGGCAACATTATAGCCTTGATGGGATGATATCAGCAACAACAAACAAATGTGATAAAATAGAAATATAGATATATGGGCCTTGTCCTCAAGAATGACTACACTATTAAACCACAGTAGAAACTTTTTGGGTGCACGTGCAAAAGGGAGTGTCTAAGCGGCACATGAGAAAACTAACGAAAAAAATAATAGCCTAATAATAATCATAACAATTTGAAATAAATTCATCCTACAATCCTTTTTTTCCTTTCAGTTTCAACTTGACACACACACACACACACACACACACACACACACACACAACCACAGCCTTCTTACACTCACTGTGGATCAGGCCCAAGTAGGGAATGCTGTACTACACTGGAGCAGCGCAGCAGCAGACCAGTCAGTGGTCGTGGTTGTGTGTGCGTGCGAGTGTGTGTGCGCGCGTGCGTGCGTGCGTGTGTGCGTGTGGGAGCTTAATGACAACTTGGTTATATAACGCAGGCAGCAGCACAACAAACGGCAAATGCTCGCTGCTTGCCTCTGAGCGACGAGTACACATTGGTGTTCATCCAAACCCTGACAGGTTATATTTTCACATACATCTGGCAAGTTATAGATCTTATGGGCAAATATGTTAATCTTTACAACCTTGCGAAATTTGGCGTGCAAATCATGTACCGAACATAAGACATTTTCATGTAGTTTAAACTTTTAGAATGGATTCACCCGGCTCGTTACGAGCAGTCCCACTGTATCAATAGAGGAGGAATGTCGGTGAAAGGGGCACAATTTCCAAAATTTCATGATAATAAGTAATATTCGGTGAGTCACGTGTATGCCGATTTAAAGAGCAGCTTCGGTTGAATATGTGGACTATATCTGACGCATTGTTCTGTCGCGTACTTGCTTTAAGCAATAAGAAACATACATTTTTCCAGCGCAGTTTGGCGGTACCCTGTGCAAGCGCGATACACTGACGCGTAACGGGAATTACACGTTTTTATACGAGGAACTACTTTCTTAAAATGTTTCAGGCGCTTAAATATTAAGGAGGCATGTACAAGTCCACGCACAGAGAGAGAGGTACAGGGTAACGTAACTTGCAGTCACAAACCAGAGCCGCAGACACCAACACCAGAGTTCAAGATGCAGTTTGGAGACACTCACCCTCTATGGCAGATACGTCCAGCACGGTGCTAAAGTAGAAAAATAGATTTGAAAGAAATTGCCGGGCGAGATGTTTTGTGACGGCAGAAAGCTCACTCACAGGTCGAGGTGTCTGTTTTCTATTTTTTTTACCTATAAAAACAACTGATGGACCACGCAGAGGCTCCGTCCAACGCCTCCAATGTCACAGATCGCGGCCAATGCGAAGTCATGTCAGAACAGCCCCGTCTGGTGCTGCGTTTACGTACCGTGAGGCAGATAGCAAATGCAAACACGCTCCTCCGTCCGTAGGCGGTCACTGCCTCACAAACGTTCGGCTCACTGTAGAGCAATTATAATACAATTATAATACAATTATAAACGACAGTTTACCTCAGCTTCCGAGTAGTTTAGATAATTTCAATAAGCTAAATTTTAGACTAGCTTAATATGCAGGGTTCAAGCAGAGGGGGGTTAATTTAACTTTTACAACCGGCATTTTGACAATTCTAAACAAAGCACATTAAACTAACTATACGTATAGCATCATATGTAGACATAGATATATAGGTTACCCCTGGTGTGTAGATTGTTTATTTTTCCTTCCTCGTGGGGATGTATATTTGACACGCATATGAAATATCCGTTTATTCACGCAGTACTCGAACGCAGCAGCAGGAGGTGTGTGACAGACATGTCGTATGGTGACTCAGAGGTGAGTCAGAGCGTCGTGTCCCCGCCCACACCGCGGTGGCGGCCAATGGCGCGCGTGCGGAAAGCGGGTACAGCGGCGAACAGTCACGCAGCTCTCCACAGCTGTGCGCGGTTTAAAGGGACGCCAACTCCCGGTCCATGTACGGAAATCATCCCCCATTAACCATTTAAAGGCAGGTGGGCGTGCGTGTTACTGTATATACATCCGTGACAGAGATATGAACACATGTCCAAATATTAATTTCTATACATTTTTGTATAGTGTATAAATTCACAGTTCAATACCACAAACGCATCATTACTATAAGGCCACGTGCTATGGTGATAACGCATTAGGTAATATAATGTTGTGATATAAGGTCATCATAAATTCACTGTACACAAGCTTGTATGCTTATGATTTTTTTCCTCAGCTCCTTACTCAACAGCAGACACACAAGCCCACACACACACATGCACACAGGCTACAGGACATCATTTGCTTTGGATAGTAGATTAAGAGTTTGGGTAACCCTTGGTTTGCATTGACCTCTACTGACAGTAACAGGGAACTGCAACACAAACTCCTGCAAATTGGCTCTGAGGATTAGAAACACATTTTATGTCACTTAATCCAATGGTTTGCAAACAAAAAACACAACTTCATATGAATACTTTTGGATTACTTCAATATCAAACATTACAAATATTGCATTCGACGCAGCCAGAATAAGCTAATATTCTTCTTTTTTCTCTCCTTAAACATCTAAAAACATAAAATGTATTTTGTGTATTGGTTAAATCCGGACGGACGGTGGGAGGAGGAGAGGAAGGAGGACGGAGGAGTAGAGGACGGAGGAGTAGAGGACGGGAGGATCGGCCTCCCCCAGATCCATGTAGGCCTACAGAGCTACAGGTTCAGTCCACTACAAGGAGGTCTGTGCAACATTTCATCATCTTGGCCTGAAGAGTTCAGTGTGTTCATCACAGTAAACATCTCTGCTGCAAGGCTGTTGAGTGGACCTGCTTTGATTCGTTTTGCTGGTAATGAACACAAACATGTGGAGGATGATTGAAACTATGGTAACAAGGTTATTAGTTTGAGCATGAATTGATTCTTGGTGATACAATCCGACTGTATCACCAACATTCTCAGTCTGTTGGAGCGTGTTCTTTGAGGGACCGGGCTGTGTTGTCCCTGAAGAGGCAGGAAGTCCATTCTTTATCAGTCGGCTTACAAACATGTTAGTTGAAATTTTTAGATTATATTCAGACAAGATAAAATGAGCATCAGATCTCACTTCAGTATGCAGGTGGAGAAATAACAATGAGGTGTAGAAGCGGCAAAATGTGTCAGTTCATGTCACAGCGTGACATGAACTGACACATTTTGCACAGAGTGAAATATCAAAGTTATGATGAGCTCTTTAAATTCTGCCACAAAGACGTCTCGTCATGCGAAAAGTGAAGAACAGAAATACTGTTTTCTTATGACGAGACGTCTTTGTCACCAGCAAAACAAATCAAAGCAGTTCCAGGCAACAGCCCTGTGGCAGAGATGTTTATGCTGCTGTGATGAACACAATGAACTCTTCAGACCAAGATGATGAAATGTTGCACCAACCTCCTTGTAGTGGACTGAACCTGTAGCTCTGTAATCCTACGTGGATCTGGGGGAGGCCGATTCCTCCTCATCCTCCGTCCTCTCCTCCTTCTGTCTGAACCGGACGCTGTAGGACCTGATCAGCTGATCAGGTTCAGACAGCTGGACCCTCCGATTTACGGAGAAACCAGCCTTTTGTCTCTAGTTTGATAGGCGGGAGGAGGAAGGAGAGAAACAAGAAGGCGGGAGGAAGGACGAGAGGACGAGAGGGGGGAGGAAGAAGGAGAGAATGGAGAGACCCTGTCCAGCTCTTCCCCCTCAGCTCTCCCTCCCCCTCCATGCCCCATCTTACCCTATCTTGCTCCCCTCTCCCCTAACGAGGTCCTCAACCTTGTTACATCTAACCGCCCCACCACGTGCTCCCTTGACCCGATCCCCTCCCCTCTTCTTCAGTCTATTGCGACTGAACTCCTTCCTTTCCTCACCCACCTCATCAACACATCTCTTGTTTCAGGATGCTTTCCCACGGCTTTCAAGACTGCCAGAGTCACCCCCCTTCTGAAGAAACCAACACTTGACCCCTCTGATGTCAAGAACTTCAGACAGGTTTCTCTGCTTTCTATCCAAAACACTTGAACGTGCTGTCTTTAACCAATTGTCTTCCTATCTCCACCAGAACAGCCTCTTGGACCCCCACCAGTCCGGGTTCAAAGTGGGTCACTCGACAGAGACAGCCCTCCTTGCCGTGACAGAGTCGCTTCACGCCGCGAGAGCGAACTCTCTCTCCTCTGTCCTGATTCTCCTGGACCTGTCTGCGGCATTTGACACGGTGAACCACCAGATCCTCCTCTCCACCCTCGAGGGGATGGGCGTCTCAGGCTCTGCACTCTCCCTGTTTACATCCTACCTGAAAGGTCGATCCTACCAGGTGACATGGAGGGGGGCCGTGTCGGAACCACGCATGCTGACTACGGGGGTTCCACAAGGTTCAGTCCTGGGCCCCCTTCTCTTCTCACTCTACACAACATCTCTGGGTTCTGTTATTCGCTCGCATGACTTCTCTTACCATTGTTATGCCGATGACACCCAGCTGGTCTTGTCATTTCCCCCCGGTGACACTCAAGTGGAGACACGCACCGCTGCGTGCTTGGCTGACATATCGAAGTGGATGGCGACACACCACCTCAAGCTCAACCTGGACAAAACCGAGCTACTGTTCCTCCCGGGGAAGGGTTGCCCGCACCAAGATCTGTCCATCACCATTGATGATACCGTGGTGACGCCAACTCAGACTGCGAGGAATCTGGGTGTGACCCCGGATGACCAACTGTCATTCTCAGCAAACATTTCATCGGTTACACACTCCTGCAGATTCCTGCTCTACAACATTAGGAGGATTCGCCCCTTCCTCACTGACGAGATGGTGCAGGTGCTCATCCAGGCTCTTGTCATCTCCCGCCTGGACTACTGCAACTCACTACTTGCCGGAGCCCCGGTGTCGGCCATCAGACCTCTGGAACTTGTCCAGAAAGCTGCAGCTCGCCTGGTGTTCAATCGCCCCAAGTTCTCCCACACAACTTCCCTTCTCCATTCTCTACACTGGCTACCTGTAAGAGCTCGCATCCAGTTTAAGACTCTGGTGCTAGCCTACAGGGCAGTGAAAGGAACAGCTCCTTCCTATCTCCAGGCCATGGTCAAGCCCTACACCCCCGCCCGACCACTTCGCTCTGCTGCCTCGGGGCGATTGGTTGCCCCGTCGCTCAGAGGTCCCTGCGGCCGATTGACCCGGTCGCGGCTTTTTTCTGTCCTGGCCCCTCAGTGGTGGAATGAACTACCCACTGACGTCAGGAGAGCAGAGTCGCTGCCCATCTTTCGGTGCAGGCTGAAAACTCACCTCTTCAAGAAGTACTACCCTGAGCCTTCCACTCAGCACTTATTGTATTTGTATTAGTTTGTTTCTGCACTGTACTCTTGCTCTGGTTTATGCTCTGGTTTATGCTCTTAGATGCTTGTTTAAAAAAGGAGATGCACTTATGACTTCTGGTGACTCGTAGTTCTCTTGAATACCTATGTTGAATACACTTATTGTAAGTCGCTTTGGATAAAAGCGTCTGCTAAATGACTGTAATGTAATGTAATGTAATGTAAAAGGAGGAGAGAACGTGAAGAGGGAGGAAGGACGAGAGGACATTTCAATCAGTAAAAAAAGATCACTTTCCCTCGTTTCCCTCATTAAAAAACATATTTAGAGAAGCTGCGCTCCTTCACAACATTGTGATTCAGAGCAGATAATGTGATGAAGGATCTCAGTGGAAGAACCCTTTAATGACCTCCTAACATTCATAACTGCAAACCTGATGGCTCGTTGTAAAACTAGAGACTCGTGATGATTTTTAATGATCTACTTAATTCCCTTTCTAAAGAGCCAAAGAGCTTTTTCACAGCAGACATGTTGAGTGCTCACAGTGTCTGATCTTAGTAGGAAAAGCACAGGTGTTACTGACAACATTAACATGGCTGTGTTGTGTTCAAGTGTCCCAGAGAGCCGTCATTCATTGTCTTCTGTGTAAAAAGTCCATCAAGTCAAAACCGTTATGGTCAGAGCAACTGACGTGGTCTAAGAGTGAGATAGTCCACACAGGGTGTGCAGGTGTGAGGAGGGCCAACGGGTTAAATAAACACAGAGCTTTTGTCCAAGTGGTCGCTGTTTGAGTCCCGTACAAAACTAAAAGTAAACGTTCACATTTTTTACATTGTCATTAGTTATGTAAGACATTAGACACTAACGACTGGTCACATGACTCGATGGTCTCCTGCTAGTTTATTTTGAAAAGACACCGTGCATGTAACGAGTAGAAGCTGACACGTCACGCTGTCCCTGACACGTCCAGAGCTAACGCTAGAGGGAAACCTAGAGCGTCAGAGTTTGAAGCTTAGGGCCGCTGACCAAGCGTTGGTATTTGACGAGTTGGGAGTGAGAACATGTTGTCACCTCACAGGCGTGATCCCGCAACTGAGCACCACGGAGGCTTTGACCTGCTCCGTCTCAGACCTGGGCCGGTGCTCCCCGCCAAAGAGGACCTGGTAATCCTGGGCTCCCGCCAGCCTCAGCCTCCCGGTAAGTTGGATTACAGGCGCGCGCCACCGCACCCGGCGAGAGAGCTGTTCATTCAGAGAGGTTTGGGCTTTTACAAACGTGACGTCATCAGGGCAATCAAGCGGAATCTCGTGATAAAAACAAAACCTGCAGCTGCAACGTTGAAGGCTGATCAGCATCTGTACAATTGACCTAAAACCTTATTTGAATAAAGATCAATACTTTAATCTCTTATCTTTAAACATCTGTGTGCCTGAGTTTACTATCATCCACAGTCATGCACAGTTGATGTTTTTCATACTGTCAGCAGATTGCATGATACAATAACTTATATTCACAATCTGTGATTCAAATACAAAGAAGTTAGGCTCGTTCTGGCACTTAATAACAAGACAGTATATTGAGCTGAGTAGCTTAAAAGCAAATCACAATGTGACATATTTTCTTTATTTGAACAATAAAATTTAAATTGGGACTACTTTTGTCTCCAACATTTCTACGACAAAGATGCAACATGACACTTAAATGTATGTGTGCTGAGGTTTAACCTTTAACCTTTTCTAGATTCTAAACTTCTCAGACTGGTAATTTGTTGTTATTTATGAGCCTCAACCACACAGTTACTTTCCTTTGTTGTCCAAACACAAAGTGAAACCTAACCCCTGTACAATATGCAACATCTTTATTGATTGTTTCTTTTGCATTGTCTTAGATGGATGTTTTAGTACTTCTTAAATTTTTTTTACATTATATTTATTGTAATATTTTTTATATGTCTTGGTCATCTTTTTTTTATGGAGCCTCACAGCAAAAGCACTTCACATGATTGAACCTGTATAACAGTGGCAATAAACATCTTGAATCTATACTATGACTTTTTTTTATAACTTTAATCGACAGACTATACTGTGTTTATTATGGAATTTCTTCGACATAAAATACAATGACTTATTTTGACATACGTTATTATGATGTTTCTTTTTCATTTCGACGTGCTATAATATTACTCTTCAAAGACATTTATCAAGGGCTGCACGGTGGTGTAGTGGCTAGCACTGTCACCTCACAGCAAGAGGGACCGGGGTTCGACCCCCGATCCCGGGTGGTCCTTCTGTGTTCTCCCTGTTGCAGCGTGGGTTCCCTCCGGCTTCCTCCCACAGTCCAAAGACATGCATCTTAGGTTATTTGGAGGCTCGAAATTGCCCGTAGGTGTGAGCGTGAATGTTTGTCTGTCTCTATATGTGCCCTGCGATCAACTGGCGACCTGTCCAGGGTGTACCCTGCCTTCGCCCAATGTTAGCTGGGATCGGCTCCAGCGACCCTCAACAGGATAAGCGGTTTGGATAATGGATGGATGGACTTTTATCAACATGACTATAGGGACAGGTATCGTTGGGATTTTATCGATACTCTTATCGGTTCTTTTTGATTATTTTGTGAGAAAAATATACAATTAATTAAGAAAATAATCAACATTGCTTTATTATTCTTGTATGTGTACAAATGAAGCTGAAGCGGAAGATCAGTCCAGAAGACTCTCTTTACTCTCCTTTTCATTCATAAGCTCTCAGTGTGAGAGAGAGACAATCAGCTGATTGTGGGCGTTCACTTTAAATTAACTAACCAGATTCTGCAGTTTCCTTTAAGCCAATCACATCGCTGCTGTCAACCTTTATAAGTGTTCTCCTCTCTGCTGCTGTCAGTTGTCATTTCAGCATAATCGGATGCGACCCTCCTCCACCCCAGTCACCTCCAGCATCACAATCATGCTACTCATCATCATCTTCATCACCACCAGTGTCTGGACGTGTAAGATCCTAAGAGAAGAGGATTGAGAGCAGATGCACACCTACCTTGATGAAGGATCTCAGTGGAAGAACCCTTTAATGACCTCCTAACATTCATAACTGCAGACCTGATGGCTCGTTGTAAAACTAGAGACTTGTGATTCTTTTTAATGATCTACTTAATTCCCTTTCTAAAGAGCCAAAGACCCTTTTCACAGCAGACATGTTGAGTGCTCACAGTGTCTTAGTAGGAAAAGCACAGGTGTTAAAGTAAAGAATGAAGCCGGAGCATGTCAAGAGGAATGAAACATGATGAAGCAGAGCACATTTCATTCACTTTGTTAAGTCACTCTTTATTTTTGCAGCATTAACATTAAGAGCTTCCAGTCTGTGTACAGTAAATGGCATACAGCAGCTCTCTTTATATTTCATTCCCGGAGAACGTTTGAGGCTGACGGCAGCGTGCCATCTGCAGCCACCCCGTCTTCATCACAGCAGCTGAAGAGCATATCATGCTATCAGCCAGGCGGAATGTAAACATCAAGAGAGGACTAAATCATTCATCTTAAAAGATTCCCCTTGTATTGCACTAAATATTCAGCCCAGGCCACAATCATCAAGAGAACTCTGATGCTAAAAATAATCTCCGTTAATATTATTATCGATAAGAAACGTCTACGGTTTGTTAAAATAAAATCTGTGGAATGAAGTGGAGATGTTGTGTCTGTCGTAGGAAAAACACTTCACTTCAATACTTTTATGTTAAAAGGAAGAGAAAGGGCTCAGGTGTCTTCCTCGTATCAAAGAGGAAAAGGAAGAAGAAGAGGCACAAGGAAGCGATTGTCTTCCTGGATTCAGCTCATGCAGTGTTGTTCGGTGGGCCGGAGTCAGTGCTGTTTGGGGCGCTCGGGGTCGTACTTGAGGAGCAGGCCGAGGGAGGCGAAGCCGAACAGGAAGGTCTGGACGAACCACAGGCAGCGAGTGGCCGTGTCGCTGATGCCTTTAGTTCTGCGGACAAGAACACAATGAACCAAAGTCAAGCCAGCAGCCGTTTCACTGCGTCCAAAATTCTATTTCTACGGACAAATTCATCAATACGCGATGAAGAACAAATGATTAGAGGAGTAAAATGCGAGGAATGCTGGTCATTTCGAAAAGATCAAAATTGGACAATTTGCAGTCGAGATGACCTCATCTATTTTTGTAAAAAAACAATACTGATGACAAGCTGAAGCACGAGGTGAAAACACGTGAGAAAGGCAGCTTTTAGATGCTTATTTATTCTGACAGTTAGAGCATTTGAGTGAGTCCGTTTCATAATAGGTTTGTCAAAAATGCGATCACATCACCATCTAGTGGACAAATGTGACGGGTTCTTGTCATCCTTACCTGCACATCCTCAATGCAAGGTAGGCCTCATACACGTGGATCGCCCAGGCGGCCCACCACCTGCAACAGACAGACATGTGTAACACTCATCGGACTCTGGATTCTCATTTTATATTCTGTCGAGGTCACGATTGCAATAAAGTTTTTGAAAGTTTAAATTCAGTGACGCCGTCTGAGAACATGGCGGAACTTGACGTTTTTGTCTTCCCTCAAGCAGAGCTGAGTAACACCCCGGGCCGCCATTACATCACCCAAACATCCAACCACCGGAGCACGTCACATGACTCAAATGACGACAACAAAACATTCATCTTTCGATACTCGCCGTCCTAATCCTCTGCTGGTGCTACAGCAGGTCACGTGACTTAAAGGCCTAATTAGCAGAGTGCCCCACCAGTGGAGGTGTAAATGGCTGTGGCTGATCGCGTCTCAGCCCTGTGAGGGTACTTTGCACATCGTTTGATCGTCACGGATGCTGCTCTGCTGTAAAAAGAAAATCTGTCGGTTGCCTTTCATTCTAATCAGGCAACATCACAACGCTTTTAAGAAGAATAATCGAGTTGCAGTGTATTTACCCTAAGGATGTGATCAACAAGAACACTCTGCCCCCCCCCCCCAACCTCCTGTTAGCAGTGTGTTCACTTACCCTTTATACATAAGGCCAGCATAGTTATCCACAAGGTGTCTGCAGAAGCTGCCAAATGGACCGAGGTGCTGAAATGGGATTGTTTCCGGCGCGAACACGATGCACTGCAACACACACAGAGTAGCGGAGTAGTGCAATGTTAACTCACACAACCTGTGCAGTTGAGAGAAACCTGAACTTTGTGTGTATGTGCTTTTTGACACCACAAGATAAGTTCTGTGAAATATTTGAGCACAATTTTTGACATTTTCATAGTTTTTTTCACCCCTTGGAATTGGGTAATTTTGTCATCCAAAAAAAAAAAAAAAGAAGCAATTGTTACGGTTCACTATCTTTAGAGATTTAAGTCCTAGAGCCATGAGATTCGGTAAAGGCACAGACGAAGTAGTGTTCAGCAGATCCAATTGATTGAAAAGCACAAGCAGATGCTGTGTATTTCATTTCTGGCCCTTAAAATGGGTGAAAATAATGCATATTTTGGGCCACAGGCAGTCCCACGAAGTATAATAATATGGACGTAAAAATACAGTTTGATTGGTGTACCAGATTTCAGGGGCTCTAACATAAACATAATCTATAAATAGATGGCAAAGATGGGGCGTGGACTCATTCCTAGGACCAGGGGTCTATATGTGGCCATATTGTTATCTTCATATTCATATTGAACAAAATATAAGGCTGCAAACGGCTTCCTGTCTAAGACACATTTTAAGGTGTGAAAATGCCAAAATTCATGTGGGCAAAAAAAAATAAAAATTTAGAAATTCGAAAAAACAAATTCTGTGAGAATATTTTTACGAAATTTATTTTTCGGTGTCAAATAGCATTTAGAATTCTGAACAAAATCCAAAACTAAACCTCTATGTAATTTGACACTTAATGACCCTACAATAACCTATTTAATACACATGACCTTTTCATAACATATTTAGCCCAAAACACATCTACCCAGAATTTCAGGGCTCCTTAAACATGACGTTGAAGTCAAAGGTCTGTTTGTGCCGATAATGACTGAACACGTTCCATGTCCTACAGCTAACCAAGGCGTCCAACGCTGGTTAGCTCTACATATCATCTGTCTGCTCTCAGGCAGGGAGTTGCTGTTTCAGATATACAGCAACAATAATGAGCTGTATACTATGTGTTACAGCCGTAGTAACCACAAAGGGCAGCCTTGTTGAGAGATGTGCCACCGAAATGAAATTTGACGCAGTTCTGGAGGAGAATCAGTTCTGCACCATGTTTGTTTTTGTTTTTCATGGGTTGGCCTTTAAGTTTTCGTCATGTGAAAGCGAATGAGTAGACGTGTTGTTAGGCTGTTAACTCTACGGATAGAAGCCTCATTTTGAATAAGGATTAGGGAGCAAACACTATTTATCTTGAAGAATAATCCTTTGTTTTGCTCACTTATTAATTTCAAAAGCAGTTATTCTAAAACAATTTCCACAATATTAATTAAATCCCATTTGTATCAGTGATTCTAACAGTACAATGAATTTGAAGATATTTTAAAAGGGAGCAAAGTCATTTGTACATCATGTGCATTTATTCAGTTTCATGACATATCTGAATTTTCAAGCCACACTTGAGCCGAGTATGAAAACTCCCACAGCAGGCTGCAAGTCCCAGTGAAATCTAAATGACATGATGTAGCATTGTGCCACGCTGCCATTGTCCTCCCCTGTCCACCTGTGACATGTCAGGTGTGTGTCCATGTGGACTATGACTGGTGCATGGGAGGCACAAAGGGAGACTGTTGGATGGGCCCCTGAAACCAGGGGCTGCGGTTCATTATGGTTTGGAAGGCAGAGCCGTGTGTCTTCATGTATTACTGGTTATAAAATTACTTCGAAATAAATCAAACTTGTTGAATATTTGTCATCTTCGTTCTGCAGTAAGGACCCTGTTTACATAACTGTGTACGTGGCAAGTGGTGCTAAATATAGCCTATACGAGTACACGCGACCATTTGTATGAATATTTGCACCAATTTCCATGTAAAAGTATACATGTTGGTTCATGTTACCTTTCTGCCTAGCACAGCAGATTTACTCTTTATACAAGTTACATTTTGCGAATATTTTTTACCTAATTCGGCGTATATTTCATTGACCAATGACACATTCATTAGCTAAAACAAAACTTAAATACCTATAGGCTACCTAACTTCATTGTTCCCATGGCGCATTTCGCGACCAGTTTATAATATATATATTTGCCCGAGAGTACGGGAGCATTAAGAGCATTAAACTAACGTTATCACATTTTGAATGGAGTTTGGCACGATGCGGTGTGTTTTTTAAAGACAGTGGGCGGTGTCGGGGCAAACATTAGCCAGAGTTAGCTGTTACAGTGGATTGCTAACTCGTTAAATGGACTTTGGACGAACAAGTTAGTTTGAACTGTGGTCTCACAGAGGACTGAAATAATCCTGATAAGATTAGATATCAACGAAACCGTGACTTGACAATGACCACGAAGAGTACTTAAGCAACACAACAACATTTTCACAAAATACCAAGTGTTAAGTTAACTTCCCCGGCGGTTCACGACACTAGCGTTTTTGAAAATAGTACACGACCCGGAGGACATTTTACGCAACACAATGCGGCGGCATTTACAGTGCAGGGATGATTTTACACTTATTATATCTTATTTCGATTACAACTCATAGCTTGATGAACTTACAGTGAAATATCCCATCCCCAGTATCACGGAGACGATCCAAAACGTGCTGGTTCTTTTAAAGTAATCGCATCCATCACTTTTAGCCATAGCTGCTGTTCTGCCGTGCTGCGCTGGTCCCGCTGTCAAATACGACCGTGTAGTAACAGCGGCGAGAAGAGAGCCGACGGGAGGCAGGACAGGATGGTCGTGTTTTTTTTTCTTCATTTGAATGCGGGGTGTTACTTACATTATTAAATAATTAGTACGGAAACTGCCATGTGTATCACTATGGAGTTTTCTTAATGTTCATATAAATATAAAATGTAGGCCTTTATTAAATTGTGGATTAATAATAACTTGTCACTGCAACGTTGCCCCCTTATTCTTTGTTGATTTCACCACGCAGTAGCTTGTATAAATGCACATTAGAGACGATAAGGGAGCACATATTAAAGACATTAAGGGAGTTACCAACACTGTGACAGATTCGACTTCCGGTAGAATATTCTAATGTTTTCAGTTACCGGGAAATATTCAGTATTTTATAATTAAAAGTGGTTTCAGTGAACATCCGTGTACTTGTTTTCGCAGCTCTGTCCTAGTTCCTCGCCATGTCGTGCAGGATACTACTGTAAGTAGTTCCACAATGTTAAAAAAAACGTTATTCTGCAAAACAGCTACACAATACTATAAAGTAAACACTGTCTAGTTCTCAGTCCTGGTATACTGTTTAGGTAGAGATTAGAAATTTAAGATTCCATACTGCAGGGAATAATACAGTATTTTGCAGAGGGTGATTCTAGCATGAATACTATACCTTCTGCGAATACTTAAATTGGTCACATTCTATAATATTCAATATATATTGCTGTAAGACACTAGTGCGAGGGGATGCATTAAGTAACAATCCCTGTCTTTTAACACGTTGTCCTATTGCCCCTGAAAAGATATTCTGTCAGACAGGCTATGATTTAGATCAGAAACTATATTGGGGCAGTGTATTAGAAATACAACCTACAACCGCTATTGTGTTGTATTAGACTTTTTTCTACTAATATTCCCAAACAAATAATGTAATTTTGGAGGTATGCAGCAGCATTTAAATAAATAAGAAAAGATGCACTTAATAAACTCTATAATCATCTGCATATATTTTACCGCTACCAGAGGCCCTACTATGTATATTCAGTACAACCCGTTTATTCATGCATACACAAAATCCAACTATTATTAAAATCACCAAAGGTCATGTATAATGTCAGAATAATTCATTGTTTTGTACAGTTTGTTTATGAAAAGGACATACCTTTCCTCTCACCTTGTAGTTGTGCGTGCTTGTCCACAACTACCAAATTTAAAAAGTGTCAAATTATTATATAAAGTTTGTATTTAAAACTCCAAATATGAAAATCAAACTAAATGCACGTTAATCAAACTACAGGATTCCTTCCAAACAGTAATCCATAAACTGTTTTGTTGATGCCATCCTCTATGCCAAGTCCCTGCAGCTCAGCAGTTTTCCTGTTTGTGGGATTATGCTTCTCAATTTACATGAAGAGTTAAAATGATCAGATGACTTTTTGCTTTTAAAAATATGCAGATCTCCAAACTAAACAAAGCTCTTTATAGTGATTTTGCATTAGCTGATTAGCCTATATGCTGGACCAGTGCTTAGTTATCTTTAATCAATCGATCATTGTATGTAAACTGGGGTAGATCAAGCATTTAATCTGCTGAAATGGTTTATTGATAAGACTCTTTCCCATTTTTATTATTTTATCAGACTAATTAGATAGTGAAATATGTAGTACATATTTTTTAATATGGCTATCCAGAATTCATTTAAATCATTACTTCAAAATGAGGGAGTTTGGCCGCCTTCATCGTTGGCAGTGTGTGGTATAAAGTCTGATAGGATTTGGATATAGCACAGGGAGAGTTGGTGGGACTTTCAGGAGCCGTCTCCACACATGGAGACATTGATTCCGCGAGTTGTCCAGATAAAGATGAAAAAGAGACGGCCTTAGGTCGTTCTGCTGCCTTAGATAACCCCGGGTAGACTTCAAGCTGCATTGTTTTCTAATACACCTACAAATACGATAAATCTGCGTCTAAACTTTGCCCTTTAGTACTGTTTGACTTTAGATTCAGCAGGTTAGCCTTTTACATTTTGGACGCATTTGACATGCAGCTCAGGAATCATTCAATTCAACCAACAGGGAAGAAGTCAAAGGTCAAGACTAGAGTGAAAAAGCATAGGGAGGAATATACATATATATATTTAATATATATTTCATCTATTATATTGCATTGTTTTGCATATATATATATATATATATATAGCAAGTTAATATATATATATATATATTTCATCTAAGTAATTGCATTGTTCCAGCAGCATGTGAGAGCACAGACGACAGGCTTGACATTCTGATATTAAAGCATCTGCATACAGCTGAGGTGAAGGCCTGGACATGTTTAACCATTTCAAACAGTCCTGCCACTGGCTTTGATGCAGCTATTCTGCGTACTGAGGCTGCTGTCTAACAGTCCAATTCATCAGTGAGTAATTACCCCCCTTTTGTTTACCCTCTTGTGACAGCAGTGAGCTGCTCTGCATGTGAAGAGAAAAAAACTAAATAACAGGAGCCGTTTTGTGTCTCGCTAAGGCCTGTGAGTTAACCATTTCTTCAAGACTGTTGTTGGTTGATCAGCGTCAACAGTGTGCAAAGCTGCCGATGTTTGTGCTGAACACCAATCACATGACTCACAGCAGCCACATTTGAATTCAAGGGCAGCCCTGGAATATTAAGAAAGATGTTTGTAATCCTTCTCTTAATTAAAACATCTACTTTAACATTAGTGCTTGGTATCCGTGCCATGAAAAAAATGTATATAAATATTTAAAAAAATATATATATAAATAATATAATGTATATATATATAATATATATATAAATAATATATATAATTATTGTATATACACACATTTAAATGGTTTCTACGTCATCATACAATAAAATAGTAGCAAGATACAAAAAAGAATGTCTGTCTTTGGGCCTTGCATACTTTTGATATGTCACATATTCAGCAGCACAAAGACACAAAACAGTCACAGTTCTGGAGTTAAGTGGTATCGACGAGGCTGACGATCACTGAGAGACTTCCCTTTGTCTCTCCCGAGATCATTCCGCAGTGTGTCATATTTGCCATTGACCTTGCTGCCACTTTGATAGGTATGAGGTGATAACGGGGAGGGTTGGAAGGGCCAGAGTACTTCTGTTGAGAACCCATCCTCAAAGCAAAACGAGACCCCACCCCGGCACTCCATGGCCTTCTGGGGTCTCAGGTGATCAATATAAAAGGTACCCTGCTGCGAGCAGGAGACACAGTCACAGTCTCCCGGTGGAGGAACACAGTGTCACACTGATCTCTGTCAGATCAGAAGTCCACTGGAAAGCCATTTGTTCCCAGAGCTTCTTCATTTATTTAACTGCTGCCATGTGGAAGGACTCCAGCAATGGTAAGAAATGCTTTGTGATCTTCACATCAAGACCAGTCTTTGTGTTTTGCTTCATGTCTCGTAGACTTTTGTTTGTAGGATCTATAGCCCTGGATGAGACAGTTAGCAGTGCCAGGGGAATTGGTTTTACAGCACCATGGATGCCAAAAACAGAGAAGCCTCCTCAGAATTATTTCAGATTCGTGCAAACACTTTGGCACCCATTGCATGTGCTGTAAGGCAACTCACCAACCTACTAAATAGGGCGGCTAAAAATCTAAAACTTCTCTGAGAATTTGACATTTTTAGAACTAGGTTTGATATAACCAGTGAAAGAAAAACACAGTGGTAGTAGAATTGATAGATAACCAGAAATTATAATCGTTTATTGTGTAAGGCAGCATGATACAGCATGAACTTAGAAATGAGCACTTTATTCGTATGGATAAATAGCTGGATATCGACACAACACTTGTTATTTCTCCATTCAAAAACTTTAATGTTATTGTGTTTTTTTGTTTTGTTTAAATATTACAGAGTCTGAACTTTTTAAACCAGAAAAGAAAAGGCAGTTAATTATATTTATCACTGAATATTCAACATTCTGAATCTGTGCCTTTCATTATTGCATTAACATTGAATTACAGCTTTAGAAATAAACCTGTTGAGTAACTAAACAGCCTCTGGTTCAGAGAACAACAAGAAGGCTATGGAGAACTTAGAGAAAAGAAAAAACAACAACAACTATGGATCCTGTCTTACGTTGAACCCGCTCCCCCTCTCTCTCCCCCCCAGATGATGCCAGGCCCTCCGGCGCCGGCTCTCATCGCAGCGCCAGTCGCAGGAAGAGAACTAGCTTCTCCAAGGACCACGTTGAGCTCCTGCGCGTCACATTCGAGACCGACCCGTACCCGGGCATCAGCCTCAGAGAGAGCCTGTCCAAGACCACGGGCCTGCCGGAGTCACGCATCCAGGTACACAGTCGCCCAGGCTGCCTCATAATGTAGCCGAGCCCTTGTATCTACAGGGGGCAGATGTGATGATGATGCAATGAATTAAACCGAGCTGCTTAGAGTCAGTGAAATTGACTGTTCAGATAAGTTTAGGAATTATCTTTATTTATTATTGGAAACTGGTGTTGTTCCGAGATTAAACGCACACATGCAGTGCTGTTCATGTAGGCACACACAGGAGGCCCGAACACACAGAGGGCCGTGTAGCTTGTGTCGTAAGGCCATTTGCTCTGCGCTTTCTTATCATAAGAAAGGCTCTGTTTTCAAACGCATCCTGCTTAGAATTGTAGATACCGCTATCACTCTATCGCTTTACTTCGTCTTATCTTTAAAGATGACACAAGCTGTTTTTATCAGGCCCTTGTTTGAGCTCACTGTACAACAAGGCTCTCTGACGGCGGACAGCTGTACTAATTCTGCTGTCCCGCTGCTTCACTGGTGCCTGTTTGCCCAGAAGATGATTAACAGGGCAGATTGTTTTGTTTATTTGTCCCCATCTGAATCTTAGCTTCTATTTTTTTTTTCTTTCTTTCCTGTCCAGGTGTGGTTTCAGAACAGAAGAGCTCGCACCCTGAAGTGCAAAGGAGCCAAGAAAGCTCTGTGGCAGTCTGACAGCCCAGCACGTGACGCCCTGTCTCCACCCCATGCTGTCGCCGGCATGGGCCCGCAGGTCGGCTCCGTCCATCTGCCGCCTCAGGGCCCTCCGCCGGCCTACCCGACCCAGGTGAAGGAGGAGATGGAGGTGGCCTGCTACTACGGACAGCGCCCCCCAGCCTACTCCACCATTGAGGAGCACAGACACTACGGCTCCATGTACGGGCTTCAGCAGGGTAGACCGCTGGGATGCGGCTCCAGCACGCCGTTGAGGGGCTTCTGGTCCCAGCCAGGCAGCCAAACCTCCCCAGTCCCACCCCAGTGGTGCCACTCTCCCCTGGAAATGAGAAGCTACGGATCCAGCTACAGCCAGGCAGCAATCGTGTATCCGGGATCAGCGGAGCAGCAGATGTACATGCCCTGCTCCACCTCCCACGCCTCGACTCCAGACACCCCGGATTCTGGATACTGGGATGCCAGTCTGGAGAGCAGTCCACCAATGGAAAGTCACTACTCGCAGCTGGAGCACTCGTGGAGCAGGGCTGCTCTGGAAGGCTGCAGGGAGTCCATGCGCCCGGCACGGGTCCGGTGTGCACCCCTGCCCGAGCTGTCCCTGCTGGAGATTCTGGGGGAGCTACATGAAGACTGGTTGGGTGGAGAGAGACTGGACATCCATGCTACTGGGGATAAAATGCCTTTCTGCTAATGGCTCCATCATAAGGATTTACAATTAGAAATCATGTTTATTATTTTGATTGATTGATTGTCTCTGTGATGTGTACATATAAGAAGTTCAAACACTCTGCAGAATAATTTAAAATGGGATCCACATTTTCAAAATCCTACATGATTTTTATTTATTCCTCAAAGACTACAATTTCTTGTAGTCTTCGTGTATTTATTCTTTTATTTGTCTATATTTATGACCTCACAATTTAACATTTATGATTTTCTGCACTTTTATACAAATAAATCAGTAATAAACTATGCAATACTTTTCTTTGCTGTTATTTTCGATTCCCAGAATGTGCTTTGGGTTAATGTACGATTTGGCCATTTCACCACATGAATTCCTCTGGAATCCAGATGTGACAGATTTTCTATAAAGTAGGTCATGCACTGCGACCAACAGATGGTGCCTGTGAGTTGGGAGAAGGATGAGAGGGACACAGATTTTTTTTTTTATCAGTTAAAAAGAAAATGCTTCTTCTCTTTTCATAGGATGAAATGACAAACACAAGAAAACCTTGGCAATTAAAGTTATCAATCGTATCTCTTTTTATAAAAACAGAAACATCTCAAATACATATTTAAATCTGAATGTATTTTTTTTCTCACGAGCAAAAGCATTTTGGGGCTTTCAGATGAGATTTGACATTTAGGCTATACCCTGGTTATTACACAAGTCAAAACAAAACTAGCTAAACAAATATATATTACGGTTTTTGGAACTTAAAAATAGTTTAGTCTACCTTTAGCTAGCTAACATTGTTTGCGTTACCTTACAAAACTATTTAGCTACTGTTACAAGAGTTTATATGGAGGATTCACATTACGTGCACTAGCTAGCTTTATGACAAAAGTTAGCTTCAGCTAGGTAGCTAGCTGAAAAGGTTGGTGCTTAGTGTGTTTAGCCACCAGCTTCACAGTCCCCTCGATTCGTTCCACTGATGAGAATTGGAAATGTGGCGAGGAAAAAATAAATGCTTCGTGGGGAGAATGGGAAAGATATCCCTAAATGTGTGTCAAGACCTGATACTTTTTACTACAAACTGCCAGCATCAGGGTTGCATAATCATGATTCTATACTTTACCTGACTGAACCTCTGTTGTCCCCCCATCAGATACTGAGGGTTAAATTGTCATGTCAACATCAGCTTTAATGGCCAGGTATGTGGACACAGAATTGCTCTCAATGTATGTACACAGAAATGGACATAACAGCTAAGAACAACAAAGCTGGACAAAAAAGACAAAGACCAGACAGGACTAATATGTTTTAAAAAACGGTACACTGTAAAGAATATAGCCTGTTAAATGTTCATCAGTGTGATGGCCTATGTGGGCGAGAAACAGTTTATGTGTCAAGATGAAAGAAATCTGGTTCCCCTGTGTTTTCCTCTGACCTGGCGACCATATTTCTTTATCAAACGTGCAATGGAAAAAGCCCAAGACAGTACACAGGATGTTAGGCTCGAGGCTCGACACTGTTTCCCACAACAGCGCAATGTGCTTATGTTGTTTACACTGTCTTGGCCTCCTGCCTTCATCCTCAAGAAAGGAAGGGTGTTGTCCTTTTGTTAGTGTCTGGCATAAGTTCCTGTCCCCAGAAGAAAAGAAAAGAAACACACAACGGGCCGTGACGCGGGAGGGAACGTGGATCGTAAGCCTCCAGTACTCGCTAAAGATAGACCAGCAGAGGAAATGTCGCAGAATGGCGGACGTCTGACGTGTGTTGGGCAGGTGTTCGCCAGCACATGACGCTCAATAAGCAAGATGCAGACAGCTGAGCGCAAAGAATGGTGGCAGTAAACCAAAGCAGAATTGCATTGATTCAGAATTTTTGCATTAAAAATCGAAGGACTAACACAGATATCTTGCCTGATATCAGAGAGAATTGTCACCTCTGCAGGCAAACTGATATCAGTAATATTTTTGACTATAGCTGCCATTGGCTGACATGTAGTTATTTTTTTTAAACGTACCCTCTCTCACATATTTAGACAGCAAAAAAATGTGATTATTGGGATGCCAACAAATTAGTACTCACTGTTTATTACAAAATGTTATTGGAGGGCATAGAAATATCTGGATTTAGGCCACAGATAACAATGAATTAATTATGTATGAACAATACTCTCTATTGCAAAATAAGTGTAATTATCAGAGATGGATGAGGCAGTGATGGCACAATTAAAATCAATTTCAATGTTTTTATATTCACAATGGCATTGCTACTTCTAACACTAGCCGCCTAGCACCAAACGGCCGACAGACAAAGTTAACGACCTGCTGGTGACTATAGTGTAGCATTTAGCAGCTAAACCAGCTATTTCCCTCAGAAGCTACAGCTAAATGAGAGTGAATATTGGACTTTTATGTATTAGTTGGACACAAACAGAACTCCAAATTAATGCTAATGTTGCTCCATGCTTGCTGAAGATGTCAGCCAAAACAGGTAGTAGCCAAACATTCAGTTATTACAATAACTGAATGTGTGATATTACAATAACTGAACATGTCTAAGCCTACAGGCTTAGACATGCTAGCTGCTCTGTTGGGCTGGCGGCTTAGCTAAGCATGTCATTAGAGCTAAATGCTAACATGCTAACATGTTTATAATGACGATGCTAACATGCTGATGTTTAGACATAATGTTTACCATATTTACCATCTTAGGTTAGCATGCTATCATGCTAAAATTAGCTGATTATTAGTAAAGTAGAGCTGAGTGTCATTCGTTTTACAAGTATTTGGTCATAAACCAAAGTATTGGGGTTGGTAGAGTAGCCACCTGCATGTGTGCTTTCTTGTGTGGTTTGAGTCACGTTAGTTTGCTGTGAGTAGGTAAATTTGAGTGTTTGGTTTAAATTGATTTGATTGTAGTGGCGGCAGTGCAGTCTAGCCCCATGCACTTTGTTTAATTTCTTTGCCTGTTCACTTATTGATTTGGTGTAATGTATTTCATGCGTTGTTACAGGCAGGGCTGGTCATCTGTAGAATCCAGCAAGAGTAAACTGGATTAAAAAAATGAAAAATTCGGTCCAATGTTGCAAACTCCTTTTCAATGAAAGAAGCTTGCAAAACTAGATCCAAAAGTCGCAAAATCTAAGTTGCCAAGTCTTTTCGCTCTTCTCCCGACTGGCTGCGGCAAGAGTTCGATTGACAGATCCAATCACCTGCCAAAATCATTGCTTTCTTAGGGTGCCTGCCCTTTTTCAAACAGTTTCCAATGATGGCTTCTCAGTTGGTTCTGTG
The DNA here is from genome assembly GCF_050575085.1 of Anarhichas minor. Lineage (NCBI taxonomy): Eukaryota > Metazoa > Chordata > Actinopteri > Perciformes > Anarhichadidae > Anarhichas > Anarhichas minor. The sequence continues at coordinate 3,658,989 of NW_027466504.1, forward strand.
TAATGAACCATCAAATTTCATTGCAATCAACGGTTAGTGTCATTTGCATTATGTCACTGTACTGGTGACCATTTCTAGTATCTTTTCATTTTCAGGTACTTTGGAGTGGTTTAGTGTAAAGACAGTGGAAAACAGGCTTTCATTTCCTGCTAAAAGCTACACACACACACACACACACACACAAGATTAAAGCTGAAGCAGATGACTTGGAGTCAATGGGTGCGACTGTGATCTGTTTCATGATTCCTCTTCAAACTGTCAACAATGTGAAATAATGTCGTCTGTGAACAATCTTTCTTGGAATAGGAAATATGTAACAGCTGCCATTATGTTCAAATGAGAAATGCCGTTGAGGATGGACCGTCGGTCCTTTAGATGTTGGTTGCAACCTCTCCCATGTTTAAACCTTCATGTCTCCTCATCTTGACCTTGTTACAGTCAGCAGCGATGGCACAACAGTAACGTTTCCTCTAAAGCTACACTCGATTAATCCAGCGTTCGACGTGTAGTGCGTAACGTTGTGCCACATGATGTCGTCCACTTGGAATCAGCTGAGCTTTTCATGTGATGAAGGTGTATGTGTGCCAGTGTGGTTTGAGGCGTCTCAGTGACATTTTCGCATGACCAACATGTCTGACATGGCCAGCAGACAATGTCTAAACACTGCCTGTTTCGGCCTATCAGCTTGCCTGTGACGGTCATACGCACGCACGCACGCACGCACACTCCAAAGAATGATTCTCAGACTCCTCAGCCAGAACACAGGAGGTAAATTATAATTTGTAACGACACAAAGCAATAAAACCGTAAACCGTTTCTAATAAAGTGTCTCATATTACTCCTGCTCAACCAAATACGCACAAACACCCACACACACAAGTGTTAACAGCTCTGGCGTTGAACAAACTGGGGGCAGACAGGCGCGTGAGTGATGGTCCTCAGCTGCCGGCGGTTCCGGGGATGAAGCCCATAGCCTTCACTAAAAATACGGCCTGTAATTCAACAAACCCTCCCAGGGAGTCCGATCAGAGCGCTGGGCCACACGCTCTAATTTAGGAGCTCGTCTGAGCGCCTTGTGATTGCACTGCGCCACTCTCACCCGTCCACGTCCTCAGTTGGTGCACGTCCGCGCTGTGATTGATGTTGGTCAGTGACAGGGAGGAAGTCTGTGTGTGTGTGTGCCTGCATGCTCATACTGTATACCAGGGGTCACCAACCTTTTTTAAACAGAGAGCTACTTCAAGGGTACCGAGTACTACGAAGGGCTACTTGTTTGATACAAACTTCCTGAATAACAAAGTTGCACAGATCACCTTTTAATATTAATAATAAATGTGAAGAAACTGTTTGATCACGTCAGTTAATTATTCCTCACAATAATTATTAATAATGATTTCCACAACAATGATGGTATAGCTACACATACATATTTAAACATGCAACTTTTATTTCTGTTAATCTGTTTCAACATTTGAAAGTCAGAGGTATCACATCTGTAATATTTTTGTATCATCATATGATTAAAGCCGGTTACTTTTGCACATAGCGCCTGCTGGTGAATGATGCAGTGGTAATGTAGAAATTTTGCGAAGTCTGGGTCACCTTTGCATTGCGCAATGAAGTCTGCATGCCGGCCCGTCATCACGGGAGCCCCGTCTGTTATCACCGACACCAGCTTTTCCAACGGTACCTTTTTCTCCACGAAGAAACTAGTAAAAAGTCTCGTCTATAGCCGAGCGGGGGATCCAACCCTCCGAGGCGCGCGAGCGTCTTCGGGCGCCCGCGTTCAAACCTCTAGTCTGGGCCTTTTCGGTCGGATTGCGTTGCCTCGCCTCTACCCCCGCCACCCCTGAGTTGTTGCCCCGCGGCCTGTTCCGAGGATTTACGGACCTGACGACGGGGTGCGCTCGCGGCGCGCGTCTGGGGCCAACGGGAAGCGCCCGCCATTCGGAACCTGAAAACCTAGTGCGGTGCGGCGGCCTCGTCCTGGCTGTCCGCCGTGCGCCTCCGGGTACCCAACTCTCTTATGACAAGAAATATTGTCATTTTAAAATCTACACTAATGCAAGCGTTTTTGATTAAAAAAAGAACAACAACTACAATTTTAGACGGAGCTTCATGGTGACTAGTGCTATTTTTAGAACATGCCTTGCGGGCGACTCACGTGGTGCCCGCGGGCACCGTGTTGGCTACCTCTGCTGTATACTATATATACTATATATTCTATATATATGCTATAGGGGCGTTTCTAGGATTGAAAGAAAGGGGGGGGGGGGGGGGGGGGGCTTAGCCCCAAGGGGAGTGGCATGTTTGCGCGCGTAACGCGCGGCAATTTTTTTTGGGGCCGTGGATATCCATTGTTTCAGACAGTTCATAAATTGGTTCAATCAGAAAGAGTGTGATTTTGCTCTGTAGTTTTGCTTGCATTCAGTGTATGATAACACAAGAGACAGAATTTCAGGGGCATTGTGAAATTTGACAACACAAATATGAACTTTTCTCAAATAAAGAGAGAGAAATCATTTTCCTGCTTGTAAAGGAAAGACGGATAAACTAGCTTTCATATCCGCGTCACTCTCAAATCCTAATTCTTAAAGGGACCGCACACAATGGATGGAGAATGGACCTGACAGTGTCAACTTTATATCGTTAAGTATGATGATAGGCTATTGGATTGTAATTTGAAGGGGGAGAAAACATACAAACCAGAACGCACACACATATGTAGCATGTTAGAGTTATAAATAACTTGTCCATGTGAGAAACAATAGTTTAATTTAATGACATCACCAAAAAAAAAAAAATCTTTTTAAATCCAATAATGCCAAATTATTTGGGGGGGCTGAAGAACATTTTAGGGGGGCTTCAGCCTAAAATAGGCCTAACGACGCCCCTGCTATACGATCTGGAGGGCAGTGTCTGGAAACTGGAGAGGAGACGTGGGAGTGAAGAGCTCTCGCATTTGTTTGCCTTTCCTAAAATAGAACGGACAAGCCACTCGCTGACCAGACTGCAGTCCTCTGTAAATAGGCCGATGTAACACTATTCCATTGAATATGTTTGTTTTCACTCACATGTGCATGCAATACACATAAACACAAGGTGTCTCGTGTCCATTCACAACATCACAGTCGCTGTTGGGAATCTACACAAAGCGAGCGGACGTGACTTGGGCTCAAGTTTGTTCACGAGCGAATATGCTGAGATGCAGAACGTTGCGGGCCGATATGTTTCATGGAAGCCTCCCGCCTTTAAACTTAGCTCCACACCGAAATAGAACGTTGATATTAAATATCGTCCACACGGGAAATAAGGTCAGCAGCTCGCTAATGAACTCCTGGGCAGCAATGTCTTCTGGGTCCTGCCGGCGCTGACCTACACCCTAGCACAACCCTACTCTACCTGACATACTGTACCGACACAACGTGTGACCTTCACCGAATGTCCTTCAAAATAATTGAAGTTGTGCATGGACCCCCTGCAGCAATATAATAGGAACGTTGTTGGGATGGCCATGCGGACGGGTAAGGTCACATCGGAAAGTCATTATTAAGGACCCCAGATACACCACCATTCAGTTATTAAATCTATGACAAAGTCCACTTCATGGTTTATTGCTGACTATTAATGTTTTAAGGGCAATACTATTTAGTCAAATGTTCTTCATAAAAAAAGTATACAGCCCTGCAAGCCGATCTGTGAGGCTGTATTGATCAACTTGCATGACACAATAAATAACATAATAGATGGACTTAAAATTCTTGCAGAGATATCATGTAAATGTGTCAGTACCAGACAATATGACTCAGTGCAAAATTGACAGAAAGACAAACACAAAAATGTAGAAGAAGCCAAACCCTCCCAAACTTAACATATTCTGCTTTTTATTATCATAGTGTACCCCTTTCAAATCCTAATAATCCCTGTCATGAATAACCTTAATTAGCTCAGGAGGTATTTATATGTTGTTTGACAACACACATATTCCGTGCCAAGTTGGTCAAGCGCTTCTTCCTATCCAAGATACATTTTCAATGGATGTCTCTTTATTATAAAAGAAAAGCTTCCACAGGGTAATCAAATGTTTCTATTGAATCATCATATAACTATAGATCTAGAATTTTAAATAAAGCTCTTTTTACACAGTGCGGAGACGGACACGTGTCAAACACTAAATATGGTGGCTCGCGTTAACACAGATTTGTGACTGTACAAAGTATCACATTGATGTACATGTTATGATGCGCACACATATGGGAATGGGGTAATATCACAGTGATTGATGTTAGCAGTCTCATAGTGGGCTATCAGTGTAAGGTGCCACTCGGCCCATCCCTTTCCAATGCAACACCTTCGGCAGGAGTACCACATGTATGAGGTAATTGTTGTTTGGTCATGTGAGCTGCTGCAGCAGCTGTCAAATGTGATGATAGCAGGAGAATCCTCGGCCCCGCCCCTACCCCCCCCCCCCCCCCCCCCCCCCTCTCTCTCTCATCACAGCTGATTGGACAGTTTACGGCAGTCTAGGGACCGTCAGCCAAGAGGTCCGCCTATAGACGGACTCAGAGTTTAGTTTCAGGAAACAGAGAAAAAGGGTGTAAAAAGAGTAGCAGTACTGTGACTCGGCTGATTTTTTATTTGTTTTACAGCAAACGGCTGTATGAATTTAAATAGAAAATGTAATAGTATTCAATATCAGCATGTGTAATGTATTAAAGGTATTTTTAGTATTTTATTATATCTGTATTTTACAGAACTTTTAAAATATTGGCAGTTCAATTTTTTTATTGTATTTAAGTTCAATTGCTGCACTTATTTCTGGTTTATTTTCATCAGTAAACCAGAAAGTGCCCCCTCAACTGACTTGATTATGTCAAGATGTCTTCATTTGTTATCTTACTTCACACATTCTTTAGCCGTCCCCCCAACCCGGATAGCAGGCACTCGCTTTAGGGACCAGGGAGATTAAGAGAGAAGGAAAAAGGACGTGTGTGTGTGTGTGTGTGTGTGCGCACATTCCTTTCCATGTGTAGAGACACATGCTTTGAAGTTATAAGTGAGCTAATTCGAGGAGACAGCACACACCTGGTCGACTACAAGGCAGAGGTCAAATCTCTGTATCTGTACCCTCTTTCTTTCCCAAACACACACCTCCTCCTGTGGCGTCTCCATCTGCAGCTCCCCGCTCCTGTCTCTCTCACACACACACACACACACACACACACACACACACACACACACGCACACACACACGCACACGCACACGCACACACACACACACACACAGCATGTGTCTATCTGTTTATCCATTCATCTCCTCAACCTCAAAGTCATGTGAGAAGCACACAGAGACTTCCCTAAATTTAGAAGACTTCTGAAGTTTCGACATTGCAGGCGAGGTGTGTGCTTACTGTCTGAAGATGCAAGTCTAGCCAAGGTGAAATCAAGATAACATCACTATTGTCTTTATTTAAGGACGGAGTTTTAGGTTACTTATAGTGGGGTTTAGGGGGACATTAAAGCCACGATATTCCTGTGTGGACTTATTGTATCTAGACTATAAACTATAAACTGTATCAGCCTAAAGCCTAAAAGGCTTTGGAACAACCTGCCTGAGGAGATAAAGCTCTCAGAATCAGCAATCTCTTTCAAATCACTTTTTAAAACCTATTTTTACTTGTATGTGACGTCTTCGTCTCACTGCTTAATTGTATTATTAATATTATTATTTTATTTTACAAAATTATTTTTAAGTTACTATTGACATTATTTTACTTTACAAAATTATTTTGTTTTACAAAATTATTTTATTTATTTATATGGTATGGATTGCTTTTATTGTTTCATCTGTTTTATCAGGGTTTAACTCTTAGTTTGTCTTGCTTTGTTGGGCCTCACTGGTGAACTGTCTTTTGTTTTATTGCCTTGCTTTTAATGCTTTGTCTGTCAAAGCACTTTGTAAACTCTGTTTTTAGAGGTGCTATATAAATAAAGTTATTATTATTATTGTTATAGTCCAACAGAGCCCTATGGTGTGTGTGGTCCTACTCATTAGCATCTCCAGGATACTGTTTTATCTCCTGTGGGGCGACGCGCTTCTCATAGTCCTATATAAGGACTAATAGAATGTAGGCCAATGTTTGCATATTAGCTTTCTTAAATGTATGATGTAATTCCTCACAGTCCTCGGTCCACACATCCCCACCAGGCGGAGTGTACTTTATCCAGAGCCCCTCGTTTTCAAACCCAAGCTCCGCCTCTCCAGCAAGCACACCCACCTTGTCCACCAGCGGTAGCAGCACAGTGCGCACAGGCAGCGACAGAGAGAGCACAGGCGTGGGGGCCACACCGTGGAGAGAGAGAGATAGAGAGAGATAGAGAGAGACGCACGACGGAGCGGCGGCAGCAACGGAGCGGCACCCGCGGTGCTGTGAGAGAGGCGGTTGTAGGGGGAAAAACCCCGCATTAACACCTCTCAGGACTGAGGGGTTCATTCTGTCTGCCGGCCCACTTCACGGTCACTTTTTGGGGAGGACGCTACAACTGTGACCGGTGGTGGTGAAAGATGCAGTTCCAGTCCGACTCTGTGCGCCGCGCGGTCCGCCTCCGACGCTGGTGATGCCCGCCGTGCGGGGATCACCGCCCAGCAGCAGCAGCAGAAGCGGTCACGGCAGGAGGAGCAGGAGGAGGTTAGGGTCAGGACAACAGTGCGTCGGGGGGCCGATGGTGATGATGGTAAGGTCGGGACCATGGCTAACGGAACCGGTACTATCATGTTAAAATGCGTCGTGGTGGGAGACGGTGCGGTGGGCAAAACGTGTCTCCTGATGAGCTATGCCAACGACGCCTTTCCAGAAGAGTATGTGCCCACAGTCTTTGATCATTATGCAGGTAGGAATACATAATCTACTGGTTCTATGGGCGTTTAATAATAGCATCACGTCATGTTGATCTGCTTCTAGTCTGTGTGTTTGTGTAGCCTAGTGAAATCAAATCTAATAAGAGTGAGTGAATTCCCCGTTTCCTCTGCCACTCTTCCCCCCAACTGCATTGGCCTGCATCTGTTGCTATAATCAAAACCACTTGTTTGCCTCCTTCATAGCAGAGAGGGGTTGGGGGGACCCCTCCCTCCCTCCCTTTCTGCCCGCCCCCCCCATCCTCTCCCCTTCCCTTCCTCCTCTCACCATGCTCTTTGTCATTTCTTCGCAGTGAGTGTCAACGTCGGTGGAAAGCAGTACTTGCTGGGACTGTATGACACAGCTGGTCAGGTACAGTTGATTTTCTCTTCTCCCCTGGCTTGGTGCCAAACATGTCAAGGACACACACACACACACACACACACACACACACACACTCCCTCTATCTCAGTCTCCCCATGCACTCCTGGGACCAATAACTACCCGACGGGTCCCATATTCAGGCCAGACACTAAGCTGCAACAGGTGACGTTTTTTTTCCCCGCATATGGGTTAACTGCCAGAGTGTGTGTGCCATGGACAGTGATGGCTAGTGACGGGGGGGGGGGGGGGGGGGGGGGGGGGTTCAATAGTTCTATTATGTGGAGAACAGGGCTCCTATGTCCAATAGTGATGTCACAGGTTTGTTAAACAGGGCTGCCCTAATGCATGGGCTTTTTCTTCACAATGTGCCATTCAGCGGGCAACAGTTAAAACTGTACTGAAACACCCCCCCCCCCCCACACACACACACAATAATGTTCCCAGTCAGCAGAAGAGCGAGTCTAAACACACAAAGACAGAGGAAGTCATGTTAACACATAACAGACAGGCTCATTGAGGACACGGTGCGTTATTTGCCACCAGAACCTCCAGACTTAAGTTTTAAGGGCAAAAATGGTCTTTTGGTCTGTGTGATAACGTAAGACCCTTTCCCAATGGACAAGGAAAACCCCCACTAACACCCACTAACATCTGGTTTTTGTCTTCAGTGGTAAAGGTCACAGTCGGCATTCATTCTTGGGACAAATGACTCTGCGGTAGTCACAAATATTAATCGGTTCCAGCTCCGATCGGCAGATGATGATGGAAACATGACAATAATGTAGAAAAACTATACTTTTTTTGCCATTTTCTGGTGCGATGGAATGTGACGCGCTTTGAAGTGAATACATTACAAATTAAATCAACAGGTATTTGGACAGTTATTATAATTTATTATGATTTATTAACGTGCAAAATGTATTATTAATATGCTCTCCTCAAAGCCACCAGACTCCAGTCAGATAACAGTCATTTTAGCTCGCTGAAAATGTCAAAATACACTTAACTTAAACTCGACAGAACAATCTTTGCTGGTTTTCCACTGTTCCAACAATCACCAGAGTTGAGAGTTTGAAAGAGAGACTGAATAAGTATCATCTATATATATATATATATATATATATATATATATATATATATATATATATATATATATATATATATATATATATATATAAATAAATAAAAGAAGAAGTAACCAGCATAGCATTTTCACTGTTTACTAACCCGGCTTCCGGTGAAGTCGATCATGACACACCAGAAAAAGAAAACAAAACAGAAAGGCAGACTTGTCTACTGGCAATAAGAAAGGAATCACCTACTTTTAGCTTTAGTTTTCCCGTGTCTAACATAGAGACGCTTATTTTTGGTGGAAAAGGGGTATTAGATAATTAGTAGGATTAGGATTAATTCATTAGACTAGAGCAAAAATAATGAGTCAAGTTATCAAAACAAATTGGTCGGAAACAAATTTGATAATCCATTAATTGTTGAAAAAGTTTGAAGATTAATTGAAAATGAAAATAATTCTTGGTTGCAGACGTAGATCATTAATACACACGTTTTAGACGGGACATTAGTCCTAGTATTTCATGTCCATAGCAGAAATATTAAAGCTGCCCTGTGGAGTTTCTGACCACTAGAAGCGCTATGGAGCAATGTTTTTACACGCGGGCTCCCGGTTTGTTTGTATCGTGTTCTACGTAAAGGGGCCTGTGTACAACACTGGCAGCAGTCAGACTGGTCTCATCCAGCATTCGTAGCTATACCTATGAAAAATAATGCGCCGTAATTCGTAGATATCCCACAAAATGATTCCGGATGTTATCGACGTAATGATGAACGAGGAAATATAAAGACCACTTAAGCTAACAGGGCGAGTGGGACGGGAGGTGGATTGGTGAAACAAACACAGACCACTGTCCGTTCCCCGTGTGAAACGAGAAGTCAATGACGATTTATTTGTCTCGTAACTTGCGTAATGTAGTTACGCCACTTCTGTGGTTATTCGAACCCAAACGACAATCTTTTCCTCAACCTAACCGAGTAGTTTTGTTGCCTAAACCCAACTCAGTAGTTTCCTGTTAAGACGGAAGTTTATTTTGAAAATACTGTGTGCACGTAGTGGAAATTGACCCGAGTTGCTGGCTTTCGCAGGAAAACGCACAGAAAATAACTTTTTGGTAAGAAATCCCACAGATTGCCGTGTGAGGATATGTCGCAGCACATACGTGCGAGGCCTTCTGGTGAGACACATTGAATAAAAACACAAGAACTACAAGACTCCCTTCAGCTATGCTGTAAGAGTTGTCAACAGCGACCCGAGGCCTTTAACCCTCCGGTCGACTTAAAACTGTGCACATGTCAAATGTGGAATAGTTAACGCTTTCCTCCGGGCCGGATTTAACTGTGTGAATTCAGAACGAGTCACAATCTGCAATCCGATCCGTCCATTGGAAAGAACAAAAACGAGCAGCTTGAAAGGTCAACCGAGTCCTCTCTCATTCACGAACGCTGAATGCACAACTCCATGAATAGCAAATCACAGCCTCCGTCTTCCCCCCCGAACAGCTACCTGTGGCTGCGTTGTATTTCTGGTCTCGGGGAAAACAGATGGTGGAGGTGTTACAACTCGCTTGCAAGAAAGAGGAACACTTATTAACACACAACTTATTGTCTATTCTGTCATGTTTGATACGGTGTGTGTGTGTGTGTGTGTGTGTGTGTTGGAGCAGGGTTTCTGTTTTGCTGATTCAGAGTGTCTCTGAAATGGAGAAGTTCTCCCAGATGTCTGCCATGGCTGCTGCCGGCCACCGAGAGTAGAGTTACTGCTCCTTGCAAACGCCCCCCCCCACCCCCCACACACACAGCCCCGACTCCGTTGACCTCTTTATGTGGAGCACAAGGCCAGCTGGTAATGTTTATAGCTGCAGCATCTGATCAAAGACTCTGAGCCCCAAAGAGAGAGGGGGAGACAGTGAAAGGAAGACAGAAAAGAGGAAGAGAGGGGGGGTGGAATTGCCCAGAAATTGGTTAATTCAGTCCTCTCAGTTTCATTTTCCTTTCTCTTTTTTTTCCAACTTATGACTCTTTCATGTCAAACTCTCCCCCCTCATCATCTCCAGTATCTGGCCTCTGGGCGACACATGTTCAACTGGCTTCACTCCCCCCCCAATAATGATATTCCTGGCACGGCTGGAGGCCCCACAATGCTTCGCTGTTCCACGAGGGCATCGGCAGCATTGCAGACACAAGCCCCTTAACATGTCAGGGCCGCACAATCCCGACTGCCGCTGTGCTCGGTCTGCCATTGTAATGATACCGCTGCCCTGCCCCGCTGTTGTCTGCGCGCTTGCCACGTCGCTCCCTCCAGCCGCCGCCTATTGAACTATTCCATATGGAAGGTCTGCGGAGTCTGTTTCACCGAATGTGACGAGGGAACAGAGGGGAAAGCTTTTACTTATTCATTCAATCATCCTCCTCTTGCTGCTGCTTGCTGCACTCAAGGAAATCTAGCACCGCTGCCCGAGGAGGAATAGGAGGAAACAGGAAGCGGATGCTAAGTGCCGTGGTCCCCATGGAGACGCTTTAGGTAGAGGGACTGAGGAGTAGGGATGGTATTCGAACCCCCGATGCCCCAGTGACCCCCAAGCTGTACTTCACTTTAACCACTTCACGGCACCCACTACCCCCTCCCCCGTTACTGTTTGGTACAGTCCGATGAGTCCTTTTTGACTCAGCAAACCAAAGTGGCCCAGTGACCCCCCAGACATCCCAGTGGGGGTGGGAGGGTGGCAGGTGGGGATGGGGGTGAGGGTTGGACTGGAAATGATTTTACGTTAATGGATTCGTCTGTCAGACAATGTCAGAAAATGCTAGAAAATGTTATCTAGGTGAAATACCGAATTACCAAGAGTAATTCAAACCGGGCAGGGCAACCCACCAGTCTGCCGTGGGGGTCTCCATTAAAGGGGCACTCCAGCAATTTAGTTTTGCACTTCCATAAAGTCGCCACACTCCGAAAACACCGGATCTTACACTTCCCGTGATGCAACCAAAAGTACAATTTCCTGCTTGCCAACTGTACATTTACATTTACGTGTACAACAGAAGCTGTATGTTTGTTATTGGAAACGAACCCTATGAGAAAGAACAAAAAACAACAATGTGTTTCTCCATCTCCAAATAATTTTGAGCTCTGACTGCAATACTGAAAACTTAAAAAAGAGGTTACAAACATTTAATTAGCTTTTAAAAGTGGTGCGGTAATTTCCTTAAACAGCTGGGCAGTGTAGCTTTTATCAAATGTTACTCAAACGGGAGAAAATAATGCATATGTTGGGAACTATTTTCAGCTGCGGATTCACACACATTTTGGTCCTCAAATGAGTGTAATCGATTCAAAATGAAATGCAGTGTGTGTGTGTGTGTGTGTTTGTGGTAACGAAGGGACACTCAGTGCAACAGCGTGGCTCACTGATGCATTTCTCATAGCTTTTGGACAACAATGGAACTCAATGGCACAGAGGAATACGAGCTCTGGATACATGCACAATAATTGTTAGTTGGATAAAGTCATCATTAGTTTTGGTCTCGTCATAAGAAAAGTGTAGTATATTATCAGCCTCATCTGTAAGCAGTTTTGTTTGGCTGATACACGCCCTGATGACATCATCAGGGACTTCAGAGTCACAGAAGACATTATCCAGCTGTTTCCACATGCTGAGCACAATAGTTGGAGTAGTATTTCCCATTGTGAGTAAACGAACCCTTTTTGTGTGAAATCGATGGCATTCCCCTTTAAATATTTTTCAAAATTTTAATTAAGTGATTTCTTTTGTCTTAACTAATCAATAAATTATTTCAGCACCACCGTCTTTAAAAATATTCTTTCATATCATATTTCCCACCTAAAGTAGTATATTAAGTAACATTTTAGGGGAAATGAGTTACATGAAAAGAGATTCATAATTCCCTCAAATGATTCATAAAGAGGGCTTAATTTATGTCGTGCCGTGCACAGTTTGTGTGCCACTGCCATTAAGTGCCATTAAATGCAACATTAAACTGTCGGATGTTTGAAAGGAGCGTGGCAGGATGTGTTCCCACCGCACAGGCATGAATAGACAGAGTGCATCAGCGCTCAAGCTGTGATTAATGATCATTAATCACCATTCAAATCAACAGTAAAATTAAAACGAGCATAAATAGCTTTTTTTTAATCCCTGAGGTTAAATCCAGCTCCGCGAAATGTGCAGATTTGCAGATCAGAGGCGAACTTTGTGAATAGCAGCGTCTTGTGTCTGGGCTTGCGTTCGCACCCGGTGGCCATGTGGGAGCAGGCGTCTCCGACTCTGGTTTACGGAGCCCCGAGGAGACGATAGGCGTAGGAAAAGGAGAAAGAGAAGAGAGAGAGCGGTGGGAGGAGGGAATGACTCACTGATATCATTGCACCCAGGTGTCACTGAGTCAACAGAGCGCAGTCACACGGTGGCCTGAATGAAGACGCAGCCCTGGTGGAAATGGATGGAGAGAAGTTAGCGTTTAATAGAGGAGCCCCTCTTGTATTCTTTCTTTCATTCCTTCCTTTCCTCCCATCATATCTGTTGCACCACCTTGGAAAGACTGCCGTGCAATGTCTCACTGATGCACTCATAAACCGTACTAATGTAACTAACATGTCAGACATATACATCTGTTGGAAACTTTCACAGCCGCCTGAGTGTAAACATTTCTGGACCGAGCGCTGATCAAACACGAGATTGAGCGCCCGGAGCTACGTGGGAGTACACAGTCCTGGCTGTGTCTCCTTATACACTCTTGAGTGGCTAGTGGGCACACTGTCTTTGGTAGTGTGTCGGGGGTGTGCTGAGAAATGTGCGGAGATGGGTCTCAGAGAAGCTCCGGGCCCGTTTACAGTAAACTGCTGAGTGGCTTACATCTGTGTTCCTTTATGTCTGCGGCTCACCGGGGGATCGGAGGGTTCACTTGTGCAATCAAAGGTCACACATGCGCGCGCGCGCGCGCACACACACACACACACACACACACACACACACACACACACACACATACACACACACAGAGACCTGATCCCATGTGATGGATATAGTGTATCTTTGGGGGCAGATGAAGGCACATAATGTATGAATGCAAAAACATACGTGCTGTTACATTTTCTCCCCAAGAGGGTAAAAGGCACTGCATAACATTAGTGTCTAGGTTTGTCTCAATATAAATGTATTGACTGTTACAGATTTTGCTCTACCGTTTATACCAACGTACAACCCCTTCGATATTTCCGGTTATATTAGACCATTGTAGGAAATATTTTAAAGTCTTTACAGCTTGTTGTATCTTTCAGGTATTTCATTAGCGTGATTAGCACCAAACATACTCCTATCTAGTTATTTCATCTCGAAAAATTCTAAAATGATCGTCAAAGTTCTTTCTTGACCTCGGAAGTGGTTGTTTGACTAAAAATGTGATTAGACAGAAAGAGAGTACAGCCATGCTCGCAGCTCTGTGAGGCCGTACGTAGGCAAAGCACTGCTTTGAGCTAAGTGCTAATGTTAGCACGCTAACATGCTCGCAATAGCATTGCTAACACGCAGATGGTCAACGCGTATGTTCAAAATCTCAGTGTAGCATGTGAGCGTGCTAACATTTGCTAATTAGCGCAATGTAGGCTACAGCTGAGGCTGTAGGGAACGCCATTAGTTTTGCAGGTATTAGATCATAAAGCAAAGTATCGGACAAATTAAAATGTTGACCTGATGATGGCGCTAGTGGAAAAATTAACGGGATCACCAAAGTTATAACAATTCCCAAAGGGGAACAATAATGATTATAAATGTCGTGGCAATATATCCAATAGTTGTCGAGACATTACGATAAAGATCAAAAATGTTTTAGCCACGCTGCTAGCATTGGCAAAAATGTTTCAATTTTATTTTCAGATAATAAACTATATCAGGATAAACATTAATATTACACATACAACTGGTTTGTATTTTATTGAGGGGTAGGCAATTTTGATAAAAACATCTATCAGGGTGTATGTAAAAATATATCAGAATGTCAATATATATATTAAAATATATATAAAGTACATTTTCTGGAAAAATCAATTTTCTATTGCGTAATTGTTAATGGATATGATGACAAGATAAGAATGTCTGTTTTGGTCTAACCCAGTGAATAAATGCCTTCAACACATTAATACAAAAATCATGTAAAAATCCAATATTTCCACAAAGCGGTCCTGCTCATTTATCAGTGCAACACAGCCACCATATTAAAAGGGATAGACACCACACGCTGCCCGTGTCTCAGTGAATTTAGTACAAATCTAGGTCTTTATGTTGTTCTTTCACCATATTTCAAAGTCAGACATGGTGTTTGCGAATCATCCTTATCCTTTGCCTCAGCCTGCACGGAGCACCAGATGGTTTGCATTCATAACTGATTCACCACATAAGGGAATTCAGATAGTGTCAGGTAAGCTGTCGGTCACACTTAAGCTACTCAAATGACTCTGACTGTCAAAACACTGAATCATCTCATGTGACGATTTCCAACCTGCTGGCACTCGAAGAAGTTCAAAAGGATGATTTAAAATTCCTGCATGTGCCGAGCTGTGAAACACTCTACTCATTTGGAAGTAAGAGGATGAGCAACTCATACATTTTTGACTCGCATCCACTTGACCCACTCCAGTGGAGTGCAGTCATTTCCAGTACAAGCACGGGCGTGAAGATTTGTACGCCGTTTTCATCATCTACTCCGATCAAATATAAAGTCGGTATATCCTGAATTCATTACACGGGCAACAAAAGATGACACACTCCGCCTGGCTGTTCTACTGCTGTTTGGAGAATCCTGAGCTCCTTTGCATAACCATTCCCCTCAATGCGTTTGTGTGAGAAAGACTTGTTTCTGGGGTTGATCGTCTTGGACTGTTTAGCGTGTGTTTGGCAGAGAATGGGACTCGCTGAAGGCATCGGAATGAAAGGCTGTCATTCCAGCGCTTTGTCGCCCTGTTACAACCGTCTCTGGCAAAGTGGGATCCAATTTGCTTTGATTTCAGGGATGTGGGCAACAAAGTTTCCCAGACAAGAGAGAGAGAGAGATTGATTCACTTGGTCCTATTTGGTCTGGTTGAGTCATATTGAATTACTGGAGATCCATTGATCGCCCTCGTCTTCAAGCTAGCAGGCAGACAAGCATCCAGATTTGTGCCATTAGAAGAAGAAGTCGGAAGGGTCGTGAATATTCATGTGTGTGCAAGTCGGACACTCTGTCAAGAGGGTTTATCTTCGGTGAGGACAAGAGGGCGCTTGATCCGACGCACAAAGGGCAGTGTGTGAATCAGCCGTTCGCGCCGCACAAATATGGGAGATGGCAGTGTGTCTGGTTTTCGGTGTCCTGTGACGATGCCTTGTGCAAAAGGACAGAAAGTAATCCGTTAGCATTTCTGTCAGCTCTCGCATGAAGATCATCCTCTTCACAGTCTTTCCTCTTCATAGCGCAATTCCAAAGTGCGGTTCTTCAGGCGTATCCTTCCTGTCATAATATTCCACATCATTCCTATAAAACAGCCAAGGAGATAGCTGAGCACATGAGTAAACGTCTGTCTGTGTTCAGAGCTCCTTTTTCACATGCTTTAATAATTCATGAGCAGTAATTTTCAGATGTTGAGAAACGGAAATGAATCACGTCTGCTCACCTATCCGTCCTCCCCTGACCCCGAATGGTAACTATTCCTGTCCTGTCCTCTTCCAGGAGGACTACGACCGCCTGAGGCCGCTGTCCTACCCGATGACCGATGTCTTCCTTATCTGCTTCTCGGTGGTAAACCCTGCCAGTTTCCAGAACGTGCGCGAGGAATGGGTGCCTGAGTTGCAGGAGTATGCACCCAGTGTCCCCTACTTGCTCATTGGCACCCAGGTGAGTTCGGAATACACCATTACTTCACGCTCAGCCTCAAATTACTGCTTATATGTGATTTTGTACTCGTATATTTTCTTGGATACAATATCACATCTCTACCTACCCTGTATAAAAATGATATGACAAACTGTCAAGTTTTAGGACTTTGGCTTTTTGCTGTTGTTACTGTTGAGGATCAGACAAGCTCACTGTCAGCTACAATGTGAATTTAACCTCAAGAGGCCCCTGAGGCCCTCAGAGCAATTTATGAAATTCAGAGACAAATATGCACCATGGTTGTGTTGCCAAATCCTGAAGGAGGTTTGCATAATGCACAGAAGACATGGAGAATCACAAAACCTCACAAGAGAAGTTCTGACTGTATAGCCTGTCAGATCTTCTAATTGTTTTTAGATTTTTTCAAGCAAAAATGCCAAACTACTGCTGTTACTAGCTTTTCAAATGGGAGGATGTGGTGCTTTTCTTCGTCATGTATTGTTGGGTTTTGGACTGTTGGGCAGACAAAACAAGACATTTAAAAATGTCACCTTGTAATGTAATTGGCCTTTCTCACTGTTTTCACAAAATACAGAGACAGATTGAGCCAACAATCACACCACCATACATTACACATTACAATTACACATAATTACAATGTTGTAGTGTTACAATTTAAACCTGAGCCATGGCAAAGAAGAGTTAGTTTATTCAGGCAAGCCAGTAGAGACCTGGCTGGGGTCCTCAGGCTGAGCTGGCTCATACAGGTTTGAAAGGTATGTGGCTTGGTACAAGAGTCCTCATTGCCTCAAAGGTAATCATTAAATCACAAATGTTTAAACCAGCAATTTAATTATGCAAAGCTACAAAAGCAGGGCTTATGTCTTGTGATCTTCAATCAAAGCATCACTCAACTCATGAACATGTTAAGAGAGGACACCAATCCTAAAAAATGTATTATTTCTTAAGCCTTAAAACCCACTGCCAATACCATATGTCCAAAAAATGAGCGCTCACTTGTGGGTGGTTTTTGGTCTCTGTTCCCTGGCAACCAAATGCCAGTGCAGCCAAGGCCCAGCGGTGGTGAGGAGGATGGAGTGGGTGTCTGATTTATCGTGTGTCAGCTGATGTTTACTGCCCTTTTATCAGTTCCCGTAATAACTAGCTCGCTGCTTTTCGGCTGGATGCTGATATGCACGCACGAACAGTGAGCCACGCTGCCACAAATCACACCAGTAGAGAAAAGGGTTGATGAAGGTCGCTTGCAGTGAGATTGTGCAGGTGGATGCATTCATCATTAGCTGGTTATTACTGAGATAGGGATGAGTTGTGTGTGCTGAGCATTGCAATGAATAAAAGAAGAGTGATGAACCTTGTGGTTTGCTGTGAAATCGCCTTTGCACAAGAGCAGGAAGTGTGGGCCAACATGGCTTTGTTTCAAAATGAAAAAACACACTGTCAGTTATACAGTTCAGCTCTCGTGGCTATGCTTAGTGTGGAGAAAAGTGCTGTAATGCCTGATTTGATGTTGTGAAATCAGGCGTCGATGAGAAACTATTAACAAAGTATTCAACTGATATCCATATTATAAACAGACAGCATCCTCGGGTTATGAAAAGTAAAGCCAATGCGGAAGAGCAGAAAACTTGCATTCTTTCCAAAGGCCAGCAGGGGGCGACTCCTCTGGTTGCAAATAAAAGTCAGATTGTAGAAATTAATGAGAAAATGACAATACTTCTAGTTTCTGGTCCTCTTCAATACAGCATGACACTATTTAGTATTATGGTCCCATTGAGAGGAAAATAGACAAAGCAGGCTTTGCTTCAGGGCGGGGCTATCTTGTTATTTACAGGTATTTTCGTTTTCAGTTCATTAAAAGATAATTGTAACGTTTTGGTCACCTTAAAATGTCTTATTCAGCATTCGGTTGTATTTAGTTCCACCCTCTTGTGTCACTTCTGGTTGCCAAAAAACAAGATGGCGACCGGCAAAATGCTGAACTCAAGGCTTCAAAACGGCAGTCTACAAATGGGGGACGTCATGGTGACTACGTCCACTTCTCATGTCTGAGAAATGTCCCGTTATCTCTTTCAGATTGACCTTCGTGATGACCCCAAGACCATTGCCAAACTGAATGACATGAAGGAGAAACCCATACCCACTGAGCAAGGACAGAAACTAGCGAAAGAGGTTTGTATGTTTGTCCTATACCGAAAAAGACAAGTAATAAGTAGCTGGCAAAAGAGACTAGAATCTTACATTTTCACTTTCAGTGCTGTAGGAGTCAGCTGTCAGGTCCAGTTAGGTTCCTGTGTGATGATTTGACCCATGAATGTCTCTGTAGGAATGCTATTTCCTCAGTGAAATGCCTGTAATCAGACCTCATGTGCCTCGAAGTGAATCGAGGAATACATTCTGGGTCAACGTGAACGTCCAGAGGAGAGCCAGGCTGTAGGACGTAGACACCAAATGTGGTCTGTGATTAATCGCTCCCGTCAGGCAGAAACAGAGAATGAAAGTCAAACGTTCAAAAATGACAATCTAGACTCATATAAAGTCGATATTTTTGGCAACATAAAATGGGATTGCAGCATTTGACCTTTGACGTTACCATTACCTACTACTCTATGTTGTAGTTGTAGATGACCTATTCAAATCCATGTCAAGACTAGAAATGCTTTAGAAACAATGCTCCAAATGGATAGAACAGTTTTTATACATTTCTTAGATTCGACAGATCATGAATAGTGACTATCCCCAGTTTTAGCCTCTCGTGTAAAAAGCATCAACTTTTATGAAACATGAATTCCCGGTAATCTTTAAAAAAGGTTGTTTCTGAACAAGGTTGTCTAACAACACTTACTGATGGTATTTTCAGACCGCTCAAACACAGTTCCAACAATTTGGATAAAAGAATAGATTCGCTGCAGAATAAAAATGATTTTTGTAAGGGATAGCTCGAGCCAGTTAGCTTAACTTAGCGTAGCATAAAGGCTCGTAAACAGGGGAAACAACTATCCTGGCAAAGTCATTGCTCCTGGCCAAGAAATAGTCCCCCTGTTTCCACTCTTTATGCAGGGAGACTGATAATTATTGTTGTATTAGGAGTTTATCCATTCACTCCAGACTTGAGCCATAATGGAACATATCAATACAGAAATGCTACACGGTTGTGACAAACATGAGATCGTGTAAAATTGCCATCACGCTGATGTATGCATGTCTGAGAGGGGCTTTAGGCATACATAATGTCATTTCTTTTTAGGTACAACATTAACAATGGCTAGGCTGCTAAATAGAATACAAATTAACACATATATACACGTATATCGTTTGTTTAATTCGTGTCAAGTGTAAAAATGTTTGTTCCCTATTTTACAGGGGGTTATGTGAAATAGTCTGGTGTATATAACCCCAACAAATCAATGTTTTTACACTTAAACAAACAAGATATAACACGTTAATGAGTGGGCTTCACAGGTGCTGTTAGAAGGATTCTGTTAACTACAGAACCAGGCTAGCTGTTTCCCCCTATTTCCAGTCTTTATGCTAAGCTAAGCTAACCAGCTGCCAGCTTTAGCTTCCTATTTACTGTACAAAGATGAGATGTTGTCATACAACTCTGGGCAGGAAAGACAATGTGTACTTTTACATTTATCTATAATAACTGCTGGTTGACCAGGTTATTGTACTGGAATTTCTGGACTGATGGTCCGTCCTTTCTTTTCTACTCATCAGATCGGCGCATGTTGCTATGTGGAATGTTCAGCTTTGACGCAGAAGGGCCTGAAGACGGTGTTTGACGAGGCCATCATCGCAATCCTGACTCCCAAGAAAAAGAAGGGAGCTCTGAAGAGAAGACTGGGACCTCGCTGCATCAACTGCTGTCTGATCACGTGATACATAAACCCGGAGATCATTCGGCAACCAACCATAAACCAAACCTTGACTGGAGGCAAAAGGCAGACAAGAGAAAAAATGCACAGACAGCGGAGTGAGACTAAAGACTGAAAAGGACAAAACAAGAGCTACTTTTAAGCTGCAAGGCTCTTAAAAGGCCATAACTCTCTTCTGCTGTCCAACACAGGTTGAGGATGCAGTTTACAACCAAAGGAGCACAAAACCCAAGTCAGTCTCTTCTTCTAAAAGACTTTTTGCCTCTAAAGTACCTTCTTTTATAACCATTTTTAATCATTTTATTTTCCTGTACAAAATTGATGTAAGCTGTCATGCAGAAAAAAAACACAAAATGACATTTCAGTTTTAAGAAAAATGCTACATTTTTAGTTCATATTATGTGTTTTGGTTTTGAGAGCTAGATTATTGATTTGTGCATTTGTCTATATAAGAGCAGATCGGAGAAAGTCTGCAGCTGATAAATAATGAGAGGCTTACTTAAGTGACACTGTGACAATAGCCAGGATACATTTCTGGCCATAGAGCGCTGCAGGGATAACATATTTTTGTTAGCTAACAAAATGCTAACAGGATTCTTCCATTGGATTTTGGATTATTGCAAAAGATAAGCTCTGTGGCAAACAAAAGTTTATAACAAAGCTAAAGGCGGACAGGTGGTTGACTTGAAGTTTCATTCAGCCACTTGTTAGCGACCGGCTTTTATAAGAAACGTAAACGCTTTAGTGGGATATTTACTGATGTATTGTAGATCGCAGAACAAAACGTTAACCACAGACCTTATTCCAAGGATCTAACCAAAGATCCATTCAAAAAAACCATTGACTTCGAGACAAGGGAACCGGAAGTACGAAAATGCCGACTCATTACCGGGTTTTAGGACTCATTCCTGCAGCGCTCTATAAGGGCCCAGTTCCCCCCGGCAATTTTAAGATTTGTGCTACCGAGAGTCTGTCGGCCCACAAAGTCTGTTTCCAGTTATTTGCCAATTGAGGACTTGCAAATGAAACCACACAAGGCTTATTGCATTGTGTGGGGGATAACACAAGTCGACAGTGAGTGTAATGGTGTTCAGAGAACACATTTTGGACCTAGAACTGTATGATTTTAAAGTTTTAGAGTCTTGTTTTTGCTTTATGAAAACCCTAATTTATAGTGTGGCATGCAAAAACATGCTGTAAGTTAGGGGCTGAGGTCTTCATCAGGAAGAGGTCTATTATCCATTTTCAAAATATTAATTATCCAGAGTATATCATTCTATATCTCTAAATCTAGTATGTGCAAATATTATTTTGTCAGCCGATTACTTTTTTTGTTTTAATTGTTGCTACCCTGCAATAATGCGTTCTCCTTTTATCACCTTCAAGAAGGTTTAGAAGTAGAGGAATCTCATTTTAGAAATGAAACTCCGATTCAAATTCAACGTCCAAAGAATCAAATGCACACTTTCATCAAAAAGTGTAATGCACAACATGAAGCAGTCGGCGCCGCGCCATTTACCGACACAACAAAGCACATTCCTCTGCTTTTAAACACAGTCCCTCTCCCAGAAAAGGCTGATTGAAGCACAGAAGATACACACTGTTCCATCAGGCACAAGTATTAGCACAGCACACTATCTTACCACGCACAATCATTGTCTCTAAAACACTTACAGGTATCAGCTTTTCAGGAAATACAGAAAAGAAACGGATTCAAACAGTTTTGAAAGGGTACAAGAAGGGGTTGCAGCAGCTGTTCGTACGTACAAACTTTACCTAGTTTTAATGAAAGTGATTTACACATCACCTAATCAATACAGGGGCACCACACAAACTAGTTCTTACTTTGAGATAAGTTGCTAATAACCATTTACACCCAGTAACTGTCAGGCGTAGCCGTTGCGTAACGTTAGCTTGCAAAGATGTTACCACTTTCGAACGACGAGTAAAAGAGGTAAAAATGGAGCATGGTCGAAACAACTAACCTGCCACTTTCAAACTGTTCAATAATTATATTAAGTGTCCATTAAAAAGTCTATTTGACCATAACAACCCAATATACCTTGAATTACAACACATTATGCCAACAACGTTAGACCAAATTACTAGCTAACGTGAAATAACTTTGGCTAGGTTAGCATAATCTGATGTTTCCCACTCATTCTGGATTATATGAATACTACTAATTCTGATGTTTCTCTCTCTTTTGGCATCAATTATGTCAATTATGTCACTATGCCACCTAAAACTATTATGTTTTGGCAGTTATTTTACAGCTGATACTACAATGACTTTGCAAATTCCCCCCCACCTGTGGATAATGAAAACAAAGTATATGTCGACTTGTCCGTCTAAGATATTTCGTAAGTTTTAATGATGCAACCTAATCATGAATTTCAAACTAGCTTTACTGAGAACGTTTAAAGGACTTTATACACAAACGGAAGAGATGGATATACGAATAACTGGTGCAACGTTGTCTGTTGAAGTCCATCCTTCAAATAATAATTACCAAATACAAAGTTATCAGTTATAAGGTAGATAGATAGTTGAAACAGAATTCATTGATCCTTGTCATAAGCTCACAATCTACACCATTTCAAATATAAATTGAGGTAATATCTGAAGTGAAACAGGATTTAGAGAACAGCTTAAATATCCACGAGCTCCCAAAACAACTGTATGCAACAAAGGTTTCAAGCCTACATGTCTATAATAATTGAGGTCGTGACCGAACTTTTCTTGCAAGCTCTTCTTATTATTATGCATTAGTTTTGGGCTTTTTCTAACTTTTTTTTTTGTTTGTTGAAAAAGATATTAATCAAAGGTGCCAACTCTTGCTAAATGACTTGCGTTAATTTTGTGTTATGAGTCAGAATATGCTGATTGATTAAAGCTTTAATGTAAATGGTGCTCCTCCTCTCTATCCCCGCCTGCGTTGTTACAACTGTCTTTTTGAGCAGCAGAGTGTACTGCGGGGGTGAACAGCCTTCTCACTCGGACAGTGTTCGCTTGCTTATGTTGTGTGAAGGTCCCCCCCCCCCCCCCCCTCAGGATCCAGGACCTAAGTGCCGCAGCCACCAATGCATTCTCCCGTTGATGCTTCTCTCTTCTAAATAAATGTGTTTGCTGTGTTAACAAGCCGGCTTTGAAAGGTTTAACTTGGACGGCGTCAAATGTGCTGTGTGGAACGCATTTGTGAGATTAACTTCTGCAGTGTTTATTCCTGGAACTAAGTGCATTCATACTCATTATGGGTCAGACATCAGTGGATGGACTTGATAAGCAGGTCAACTCTGAGGCGAATGAACACACACAAATGCTTTATGTTCATCTATGTATGCTTTGTTCAGAAAGGTTCCTGTTTCTTGTCAACCTCTTGAAGTTGGTGACGTTTCATCAATGTACTCTTGATGCCACTGCTCAGTCTATAAAAGGGTGAGTTGTGTTGATCTCTGCAGCGCGAGCGCCACTTGCTGGCTACTTTTAGAATGTCCGTCACATTTCTGCTTTTTACTCAGATATTACAGGGCACTTTAACGTGCACTTTGCTCAAGGTTAGTTATGACTCCATACCGGAGAAGTAAAAGAATAACACAAGACACATTCAATTATCTAACTTGCATTAGGGATGGAGAATGCCATGAAATCTGGTTTTGATCCAATCGCAAGTAATACCAGGGCGAGAATTACCCATACCAATACTTTTATTACTACAGGCAGTTAATGTACAATTGTGTATAGAGGAGCTGCGTGGCTTAATTCATAAGGTCAAAAAAATCATTAATAAGCGGCTTCTAAATTTTCAGTACCACTGAACAATTTTGACAAACATTAAGTTGTTTTTATTTTACTATTCGTATGAATGTTACGTAATTAGATGCATATTAAAATACATGATTATGTTGTTGTAAAATGTATACAAGAAGACAATAACAAAGCAAATTCTGGAAGAAAAATGAATTTGAATCAAGAAAACCAAAGAAAGGTAAAATAAATAAATAATAAAAAAGGTATCCGCTAAAGTAAGACCACAACCATCCCCAAAAGGAGACACAAAACAAAACTGGCATACACAGAGTGGACATTACCGTCTGTTGAATTGCCTGACGGAGTACGCATTCAGTAAAGAAATGAGTGGAAGAAAGCTGAATGCTAAAAAAAGTTGTTTGTTTATTTGGATCACATTCTGATGTTGTACAATCAGGAAGATGTGTCCTCCCACGCAGCCCATGATTCTAGGCATGAAGAGCTAAGAACGCCCCGTGCATTTGGAACCTGTTTTCTTGCTTATTTGACATAGAAAGCTGATGGATGAGGCATCGGATCCCACATTTCCTATTGAACTGAATCCAATTTTGGAATGCTTTGACTTACAGAGGATAAACAATGTGAGTTACTTGTTCATGTCATGCAAGTGCTGGAATAGTGTAAGACGTGCAAACGATATTGTTCAGTTACTGTGGCCAGCCCTTGTAATGGTAATTTTTTTACGTAGTATATATTTCTACTCAGTATATTTTATTCATGCATAAGTAATTTTGCTCTGAACTTTGTTGAACTTCACCGTGTCTCTGTTGTGCAAAAGAAGAGTTCTCTCTTGCCTGTTCACATAGATAACTAACTGTGTTGTATGAGAATGTTCCAGGGCAAGGCCTTTGGGCCGCTTGTTTTGGTTGCTGGCCGTTTGTTTTTCATTGTTGTTCCTGTCAGTCTGAGACCGAAATGTCTGTAACATTGGCCATCGGCCCCCACCTTTGCTCATTCTGTATAAAGAAAGCTTGTTCGCTTTTTTCTTGGTCTTCCTCACGGAGACTGTACGCATTCTGTTGTGATGATTGAACCTTCTCTGCGTAGAGAATAAATATTTAAAAGACAACCTGGTTTTCGGTATTGGTTATTTCAGCATTAAAAGACTATAGGAAGGTATAGGAATATTTTCCACTACACCCTACTGTAAGTACACTTACTGGACCTCTTCACATATGGCAGAGCCACTATCAGAACAGTATCGGGATATCATCAAAGTAGGGGGGCAGCAATGTGTTTCCTAAAGTGAAATAAAAGGGACAGTGTGTAGGCTTTGATGGCATCTAGCGGTGTAGTTGCAGATTGCAACCATAGGCTGTATATAAGAAGTGGACGTCACCCATTAGTTTGTAGGCTGCCGTTTTGAAGCCTTGAGTTTAGCGATTTCGCTGCCGCCATCTTGGATTACGGTTATCGCTATGTTATTTTTTTGCAACCGATAAACGGAAGTTACCATATTTGGAATGTGGAGGAATGATGTAGAGATGACGTATACGGCTCTGATAGCGGCAGCGACCTGTCAATCACAGTAAGCCCCGCCCTAAAGCATACTCTGCTTAATGGTCTATTTGACACTAAATGTGATCATAATTTACAAAATGAACATCATGCTGTATTGAAGAATACTTTAAACTGGAAATTGAGACCATAAACTCATGTTCACAATGTTTACTGAGGTAAGAAATCAAGTGAGAAGTAGAGTCATTTTCTCACAGACTTCCACACAATCAGACTTCTTTTTGCAACCAGAGGAGTCGCCCCCTGCTGGTCAGTAGAGAGAATGCAAGTTTTAAGACACTTTCACATTGGCTTCATACGGCAGAATCGGAAGCGGCAACCTCTGGTGCTGAGAAACTTCCAACGCGGAAGTGCCAAAACTTGCAATTCCTCGAAATGGCCTCTTGAGACGGGCTCCAACAGCAAGTCAATCCCCATTGACCTCTATATTAAAATGGTCAACTTTAAAGCAGGAATAAACACGTTTACAGCCTTAAACTAAAACTGTTTTTGGATCTCTATAGCTAATATCCCCGTTCATGACATCTACATGGGGATCCTTCAACCTCCGCCTTCAGATTCTGGTCGACAGCTGAGGTCAAACATCCACCTTCAGCCTCTGCCAGCAACCTGCAGGTGCCGCCTCCGCCTGCAGATTCTGGCCGACAGCTGAGGTCAAACGTCCACCTACAGCCTCTGCCAGCAACCTCCACCTTCAACCTCCGCCTTCAGATTCTGGCCGACAGCTGAGGTCAAACATCCACCTACAGCCTCTGCCAGCAACCTCCACCTTCAACCTCCGCCTGCAGATTCTGGCCGACAGCTGAGGTCAAACATCCACCTACAGCCTCTGCCAGCAACCTCAACCTTCAACCTCCGCCTGCAGATTCTGGCCGAAAGCTGAGGTCAAACTTCCACCTACAGCCTCTGCCAGCAACCTCCACCTTCGACCTCCGCCTTCAGATTCTAACCGACAGCTGAGGTCAAACCTCCACCTTCAACCTCCGCTTGCAGATTCTGGCTGACAGCTGAGGTCAAACATCCACCTTCAGCCTCTGCCAGCAACCTGCAGGTGCCACCTCCGCCTGCAGATTCTGGCCGACACCTGAGGTCAAACATCCACCTTCAGCCTCTGCCAGCAACCTGCAGGTGCCACCTCCGCCTGCAGATTCTGGCCGACAGCTAAGGTCAAACATCCACCTACAGCCTCTGCCAGCAACCTCCACCTTCAACCTCCGCTTGCAGATTCTGGCTGACAGCTGAGGTCAAACATCCACCTACAGCTGCCTCCGCCTTCAGATTCTGGCCGACACCTGAGGTCAAACATCCACCTTCAGCCTCTGCCAGCAACCTGCAGGTGCCGCCTCCGCCTGCAGATTCTGGCCAACAGCTGAGGTCAAACCTCCACCTTCAGCCTCTGCTAGCAACCTGAAGGTGCCGCTTCCGCTTGCAGATTCTGTCCGACAGCTGAGGTCAAACCTCCACCTTCAGCCTCTGCCAGCAACCTGCACGTGCCGCCTCCGCCGCTGTAGGTGGATGTTTGACCTCAGCTGTCGGCCAGAATCTGAAGGCGGAGGCAGCACATGCAGTTTGCTGGCGGAGGCTGTAGGTGGAGGTTTGACTGCCCCTCACCCTGCTGACTGTCTTGTGCCTCTAAGGCAGGGTTCTTCAATGTTTTTCAGGCCAAGGACCCCCAAACTGATAGAGAGAGATGGAGCAGGGACCCCCGACTATATATATTGTATAAAATTGTGTTTTATATTAAATGGGCCTAGTGCCATGTATACCTCTTTATTGTGCATTCAATACTAAGCTATTCAAATAATACACAGGTTCATATATTCATGTTTTTATTTTAAACATGTGCAAGGTACAGTGAGTAGGGTGGCCGTGCCACTGCCATTTATAAACATAGCTTGTCAGCTGATACCAATGCCAATATCAACATTGTCTGTCAATTGCATGATAATCATGCACACAAGCTATTCAAAATGATGCCCATTAGTGCCACTGCCATGCATAAACATACCTGTTATCTTTCATACAATACTGAACTATTAAAATAATGGACAGATTCATGTTTAGAGAAAATAAAAATTATTATTTTTTTTTTTTATTTGTCTAATCAACCAAAGATTTCGCGGGCCCCCTGCAGTACCTCCTGTTGAAGACCTCTGCTCTAAGGGAAGCCTGTATCTACCAGTCACGTCACGTCTGGGTTCACTTGCAGTTCAACCGGCACAACCGACCTCTAAAGACAAACTTGACTGTTAAAAAAAATTAGACCAACTTCTCTAAATTGCCAGGGTGTGACCGTGGAGCTATTAATGTATACTTCACGAAAGATATTTTCAGAATTAGCCTTAAATTGATTACAAAAAAATATTGTATTGAGGGAAGGCATGAATTTAAAATGATACCGGTTTAGCAAATATCACTCTAAAAGTATAATAATGATTGTAATAATGATAATAATAATATACTGTTATCGTACTTTTAATAATAATAATAACTTCAGAGAACACAGACCTCCACAAAGGTTGTATCCATAAGAGAAAAGAAATTACCTGACTGGTAGTTTTTTTTCTGTAATCCCGCTGACAAACAGACAAACAAACAAACCAGACTGAAAACATAACCTCCTTGGCGGAGGAAATTACAGAAATGAAACAGCAGATTTGAGGGGTTTGAGACACTAACACTGATCATCAGCACATGTGATTTTTGGATGTTGATGCAATTTTGTTCCCACCCTGCTGCCACAAGATGGCAACCTTGTCTTTGTCACGACACAAATAACTCCTAGAAACTGTACATCTAGATTCATACAATACAATGCACAAACTGTGCATCGGCTTGGCCCTGAATGTGCTTGAATTTATATTTTTAGGCACAAATGTGATTCTAATTTCAAAACAATGCAATACAATGAGAAAATGCAGGCAAAGTGAATAGGAACAAGAGTCACAATAACTCATAATAAGGTCAGATCTAAAACGCAAAGGTTAATGAGAATTCAAATCGGACACGATTCCAAAACTGTCAATTACTCTGCTTTTTTTACACCTGCAGTTTCAGTGGGCTGCAAAGAGAGAAGCTGGACAAACCATACCATCATCCAAATGTAGTCCAACATAATTTGCTCACATCTTGATGTTTCATCATTTCTTACCACCAAAACATTCAACGCACTGTATAAGTACACCTTTGAGGTACGAGTACTGAAGATAAATAATGAATTTGACAATGAAATGTGATCTGCACACCGTGGAAAGAATCCTACGTATCCATCCAAGCGTCTGCATCCATCCATCTATTCCACATCACGACTGATAGGTATCCAAATCTATTTGTGTCCTCTGTAACTGCCCATGCTCCAAATATTATCTGTCAGCACTTATATGATCTGTCGTTTCTTGGATGTCAGACTCGTGGCTTGCCGCAGTAAATTAAAGTTCACTATCCACATATTCTTCTCTGGGATTGATGAAATGATCCCGATATACACGCCACCACTTGCAAGTATTCTAAGAAGTTTGATTGTATAAAACAATCCTTATTATAAATAGTCAGGCGTGAAGGCCGGAACACTTAAGTCTCTTTGGTTAAAGACATGTTTCTCATTTATAGCAGAGCTGATGTGATGCTGTGGCTTTGTCATCAGGGCATTGTCTTTCGGATCCAAGTGAATCTCATCATCCTGGACACAGTAAGTTATGCGGACTGGTTTGCAGACGACACAGCGGCGACCTGGCAGGAGAGGTCCGTGTTGACTAAAATAGTGTGAATCACTCCTGGGCCCCGAACAATCGGTGCTAATGCAATTCTCTTGCATTTCCTCTCATGGGCACAAATTGGATCAGCAGCTCGGAGATGTAAAAGCTAATGTGTTCGGACTGCTGGTGATTTCCACTAATGAACTCACCGTGAGCTCCAGCTCACTACTTGCATTACTCACACCACTTCCACTTCCCATTACGCCTTGTGTCATGTGCTTGCGAATGATCCGGCTCCAGGAGATGACCTCATGTGTGGGTGCGAGTGACTATGAACGTCGCTTTGGGTTGTTTTCAATTTTCCTGAGATTTACTTTGGTACAAGCTACGACACATAGCCTACTCACTGGTCTAGGCTCCAGAGTGACACATCTAATTCTGCAGCACCTAAGGCCCACGAGGGTGCCTGCATTAAGTGTTTGACTTTGTTTGATATAGGGGGGAACGCTAGTTTTTACCATCCTACCATTTCCAAAAATAAATGCATGTATTAGTAGCCTAGTTGTTTACTTTTTCTTCATAGATAAACGGCTTTGTTCTGTGCACTGGAATTATATTGACACTGAGAGGACAGTTCCCATGCATGATCATGGTGAGATGAATTGGCTCAAGGGCCACTGGTGAGTATAATTTGCTATTGGATCCCTTTCTGTCCACTGTCTGCGCAATGTGTGCAGTTTTTTATGCTGGAATATGACTTGGCCTTCAGGTTGGCTGTGTGGAAATTTGATTACACATAAATTGTTTTTGGAAAATGAAACATTGAAGCACAAACCTGAAATAATTAAGCTTTAAAACTAGATTTTGACACATGGAGCTTCTTCAAGAAGGGGCCTAGTCTTGGCCAATTGGTAAAACAAACCTTGGGTATGACAATAATAGGAGCTTGGATTTACTGAGAATAGTGTGATTATTGTAGTACTCTTTACTTTAATCTCTACAAAATAAAATGATTTTGGATTTTCTTCGTTCTGGAGTTCCCCTCACTCCCAACTTACTTACCTGGATGACATCAGACAGTGAGTCGATGGTCCGGCCTGGCCGTAACACCACTAACATCGGTTCGCCTCTCCACGTTTCCAAGTAGCTGCTAGCGGAGAGCCCCATCCTCCTCTCTCGTTCATTGGTGACACGAGACGCCCATCATGCGGAGCCAGCTCCGGGGCATTCCCTATCCGCGTGCTCCGTCGGAAATGGCCGTCTTTTCCCTCTCCTCCATTGGACCGAGCCGCTGTCAGTCGGCTTCCCTCACGCTCGACGCCGTCCGCCTCTCCGGCTCTCTGTCTGCTGAGAGCGCCGTCATATTGGCTGCTACAAGCAGCAGCGACCACGGCAGAAAAGAAGACCCCCACCATGATGAAGAACAGGGTTTTCGCGGCGCTCAAAGAATAATTTAGCTTTTTAAATATTTTTGATCAGTATTTAACTAACTAATTTTCAAATATTCGGGATGATACCATCAAGTGTCCGCGTACCTTTTAGTGCTTCCATCCAACACCGTGGTCCGCAAGGGGGATGTATGCCTGACTTCTCTTAATAGCCATTTTTTGCAGACAAAGAGAGCTGTTGAATAGGGCTTTCAAAAGGCACACGGGTAAGATATGAATTCGAGAAACAAACTACTACTTGTCAGTCATGTAACATGTGTCTGCTAAACATCTGTAAGCAGCCCATTACCACTTTATTTAGTTGTGTATATTTTTGCGTTGCTTTTTTCCCAAGCTAACAACGCTAGCTGGCTGCTTAGCCAATGCTAACTAAACCGCTTGAAAATCCCATTCTAGGAGATGCTAACAGTTAGCAATTTTTGACAGCTCGTAAGCCTGAACCGCAAGTTAGCGAAGCCGTCTGCGTTTCGCGTTAAGATAGCGTATATCTGTTACCAACCAATAGAGGGCAGTTTGAAATATGTTTATGACAAATGTACTTCTGACTGAAAGCACCATGCCAACTTGGCAAATTTGACCCTAGCTAACGTTGTCTTCGCGGCTTTAGCTACATTTAGCGGTATGGCTGTGGATGGTTAACGTGTTAGCAAGTCCGCTAACTTGGCTGGGATCAGGGAAAAGTGGGGCCTCCAGAAACGTAAAGGCCTTCAAACCATTTCTATATACCAGCTATAATAACGGTAGAGCTCGTTAATTGTGTATCTTGTGTTGACATTAAGTTGGTAGTATCTATAATATGTCAAGGTAGTAACGTTAAACGTTAGTATAATGCAACTTTACATCCACGTCAATCTGTATGAGAAAATCATATTCAAACGAATGCAGTGTTGGTAACGTTATTGTAGGGATGACTTCATGTAGTTAACATCACATTTAAAGAGATTGTCATACAATGCAAGTTAAGGTATGTTCTCCTAGTTCTTGTTACTGAACTAATGTGAGTTACTTATAGTTTTCTGTCTGACTTGAATGTTCGTTGGTTTACTACTGAGCCCAAACTACGAACAAAAGGACAGAATAATGATCATACAAACACTTATATTGTTAATGCCAAATTGTTTTGCAGGAATATATTTTACTGTGCATGGTCTGCCTTTATTTGAAAAGTTTGTTTTTTGGCGAAGAAAATCTTTTTGCACAGGAAATTTGCCGTATTATGTCTAATGAAAGTTTAAATATTTGCTGAGATTTTAATGATGGGAAGAATCAGTGTGATTTATCCGTCATTTACAGACTCCGGGTGGCTTTCCGGCATCCCACATATATTTCAGAATGCAAAACGCTGCAAATATCTCATTAACTCTGGTCTGAGCAGAGAAGGCGTCCTCCCTTAATCTTGTCTTCTCTACAGCCCTCTCTTAGATCAGTGGGATCCCAGGAGAATGGGTGTGTTGGGCTGCCAGAGAGCAGAAGTAGCCTAGTTCTGTTTCAGGGCGGCTGTACATGGTTTGTGGACTGGATCGCACTGTTTGTGTGGCCGTTGTCAACAACGGCAACAGTAGTAGGGCGTTATATAGGGCGACAATAGTTTAAAATAATCAATCTTAGCTGAGCAGGGTTCATTCTCGGTGGATATATACAATATGATATGCCCTAGCGGTGTTTGGCCGGCTGTAGACATACATTTGAACTTCTAGTTTATAATGTTGCAGAAATGATTAGAGCAAGAATTTAACTTAATTATAACTTGCACCAAAAAAGTAAATGTAGTGAGAAATATGATTACTGCTATGCATCTGTTTCGGATGACTCCAAGAGTTTTCTTTGACGTCTAATAAGAATGTAACCAAGCTAACGAGGACACGCTGCAGAGTTTTCCTCGCATTTGTAGTAATTCCCATGTATGTTCATGGTACACCTCCTAGCACTCTGTCTCTTTGCTTATCTTTTCAATCCTTGCCATTTATTATCAGTCAAAAGTGAAGCCATCTAGATGTGCACAAGTGGACCTCGTTTATTATTGCTGATACATAATTGTTAAATTGTGGCAACAGTCATAAGAATGACATTGTGTTAAGCCTACCTGGGCACATTTAACTCGGGTTTAGAGATCCTGGACCCTTTTAGCTGTGTGTCGTGGCCACTGGAACTTCCTTGTTTGTATGTGAAGGTGAAACGCTAGCTGAGGGATAACACACTCCAACCCAGGTGGAAAATCCAGCCTCTCAAGATGTAGCTGATATAATATTAGCTTCACAATTCCAGTTCATCTTTGAGGGAAGACCGTTGAACATGCAGTTTTCGTTCCTAGGTCAGTGTTTTCATGTCGGCAGTACGATTACAGAATCAAGGCAAATGCTGGCAAATTCTTTCAAGGAAGTGTCAATCATCACTCGCATTGTGTAGTGGCTAGAACCTTTGGACTGAACCTTTAAATTCATTTACAACTATTAAAGTCCTAAGGCAAAATAATAGTATAATTTAAATGTATTAATGCTCACATTTGAGATCAAATTTAGCATATTATCAAAACAACCGGACAAGCGAAACAAGAAATAATTTAACAACCCTGATGACCACGTACCTATCCTAAATAAGTGCTGAGGCTACCAGTTAGGACATGGTGTCATAGAAATAATGCACAAAAACAGGAGTAGTACAAACCTGTGTTTTCTAATAATGAATATTTGAACGTCAGTTTTGGACAATTTTGACGGTCCTAGCACTGAGATTTCAGATTGCAACCAGCTAAAAGTTTGCTCATTAGCTAAGTGTGTAGGAGAACTACGGTGGCCGATGTGTAAATGCCAATTACTTTATTTAGAGCCAGTGTTTGGTTTGTCCATTCTGGGCTACTGTACAAACATGTATGTTGATAGAAACAGCTCATTCTAAGGTAACGATAAAAAAAAAGATAATTTTCAGGTGATTATAAACACTAAAGAATACACAATTATTATATTCCATTTCTGTCAATAGCTCCCCTTAAATGCTACACACTGTTGCTTTTAAGTCACATCTTGAATAACTTTTACTTATTGATTTGCACGGCTGAGGTCCCGTGCACTGTGGATTCTTGCCATTACGTGAGGAATAATGGGAGCCTGTGCTGTGGGCACAGAGCCAGTTGTTTTCCATACAACAGGAAAGGCACAATATAAGGTGTCGCTTACCACGATGACGTGGTGCAGGTTTGACTTCAGCCAAACTTGTGTCGGCTCCTCTCACCTTCATCTAGCCCGTTCATGGACTCTGCTGCTTTTACTATGCTCAATATAATATTTCTAATAAGTATATTATATAATTATTAAATTATAACGAAACCTGTCGTCAGGACTTCGGGGAGCTTGAAGGCTATCGTTCAAATGCATCAATTCATCAATGACCAATTAGCAATGATCATAAAAAGGAGATATGCCATGTGTCAAAGGATTTGTTAAAGCAGGAGTAGCAAGTCTTGTCATGTTGCTTCGTGTTTGGATATTTAAATCAGAAATGTAATTGTTTAATTGTGCATAGCAAGAAAATAGGCTGTCATTTTAATTGAGGCTTCAATATTAAAAACACACATTTTGTACTTAATACATTTTTAATTATTGATTGTGAATATGACCAGTGCTTGATTAATATGTCTTTGCAAGTTTTATGACTAAAGCTCTGTGACAGGGTTTTGCGTGACGTTGCAGACCCGTCACTATGACACTACAAGTGATAGGAGATTCAAAATGTATGGAAAATCATCTGATATTTTTTTATGAGATGAAAATCAAATATATATGCATCAGAAATGATAATTTTGAGATCAAATCTAGTAGCAAATTAACTCCTAGCCACAGCTTGCAGCACTTAACACCAAACTGAAGTGTGTGTGTGTGCGTGTGTGTGTGTGGGTGTGTGGCAGACATGATGTTGGCTTCATTGTTTATAGCAGAGATGACGTTTTTAAACACAGTTCTGAAACACTGGGACACAGAGGAGGTTCTAGCAGAGGGACGTCCGGCGGACTAAGCTAGCGATGCTTATTTATTAGCACTTGCTAACGTGAAGCCAACAATCCAAAGAAGTTCCAACACTCACTCAGGCTTATTGTGCAGATATGCATGGAGCACAGAACAGGAGAGAAACCACAGCAAATGAGTCATTTGGTGATGCAGCTTAACCGTGTGAATAAGATCATTTTTTTCATAGCATTATGTTTATTACGTGCTGTTTTTTGTAGTTGAATGTAAACATCCAATGACTGTCAAGTGGAGAGACGTCATCTTTTTTGTATACAGAGCAGGTCAATAAAGGGGATGACACAGACGTCATGAGTTTGTTAATGATGGCCTCAGCAGATCAACTTAATCAGTCATGTGCTTAAAGACCAGTCTGGTTTCCTGTGCATCACAGAACCCGTGTCTCTCTAAGCTGACTGTGCACATCCATAATGTCTTAATGAATGTTGCACGGCAAACTTCCCTCTGTAGGCAGGGCGACAGGATGCACGGTAGTTGGATAGCTGCTTTTAGCCCAGAGGTAGATGTGTGTGTGTGTGGGGGGGGGGTCCAACCTACTTTGTTGTGGGCCTTAACTTGGTAAATGGCACATGCAATTAATGCTGACAGGTTTAGGGATTTAAATATTCAGCAAAAACTCCCATAGTTGGAGTGCATGTTCTTATAACGTACTGTATCTTATTGATACGGTCATCATCTCATCAGTTACAATTGCATAAATTTCAATTTTCTTGGCTGATTGCAATGTTTTCAAAGAATTATAATTGACTGCATACACAACATTGTTGTAACTTTTTTCATGGAAACTTCAAAATGTAATTGTGTATTTTCATAATTAAACTGACTATTAATTTTGTCCAAAATTGCACATACAGGCCAAATAAAATCCAATTGAAAATCCAATTGCAGTTTATCCCACTTTCTCCTCCGTGTTTTACAGGCACAACATATCTATCTAATGTAGTTTGGGCTGCATCAAAACCTCCACGCTGTGTGATGCACCGGTCAGGGTTTTTTAATACGAGCTGTTAGCCAATCCGCACTGCCCAACCCACAAAACGTGCGTTAATCAACCATTTGAACCCGCAAAAAATGGAATGGGCTATAACAGACGATTGGCCGATGACTGTTCTTGGCTGATCAGCTGGTGACGGTGGCTAATCGGTCGGTGCATTTCTAGTTACAATTACTTCAAGTGATAAATGTGAAAACGCGTTGTTCTAATTCACTTTTAGGAAATGGCTAAAACATAAGTGTGAAGAATTGCGAGGCATGTGGTTTTGGATATTTTGCATATTGATTATTCTGTTATCTAGCTGTTTGCTGCAGGGATTTTGGATTGGCAACACCAACTAGAAACGGTGTCTGAACTTGGAAATGAAACGTTGTGTTTTAGAATCATTCAGTGCTTCGTGCTTGGCAGACCACCTACCTGTGGCGACTTGGTTCTCTGTAAAATTTGCACCTTTTGAACGCAGTTCGACGCTACTACTCCCAAATCCTTGTCAAATTCTAATAGAGCAATAAATCAACGGCATATGGGAGTGTGTATGTGCATGTACATGTACATCTGCCCTATCTGCTGCTGTTACAGGGAAAGTTCTTGGTCAGGTCTAGACTGGCTCTGTAATACAGTACATACCAGCAGATCAGCTGTGAGCAGATCCTGGGTTCATTTATAGCTCTGGCCTTGTGTCCCTGCACGTCTGCCTGGCAACTCCTAACTCCGCTGTTTCAACTACTCAAGCTCAGCCACCTCTCAGACCCATTATACTCTCGCCATGTCAAATTACTAGATACATAGTAGTCTGGGGAATTTCAATGTAGGACACTCTTTATGCAGCTTGTGCCTCGGTGTTAAATGTATGCGCCAATTGCTGTTGTGAGATTTTTCTAATTTTTGTCTCCTGTCATCTTCAGGTCCCGGGGACTCCTGTTGATGAAGAAAGTGGGCAACATGTGGAGCAACCTGAAGAGCAAATGCCAGACACTCTTTCACAACAACAGTTCAGGACCCAGTGAGAGCAGGGCTGAGGCCGATGCCGTCCACTGCGTGGTGGAGCTCGGACTAGGAGGCGGCTCAGGTGAGGCATCGGGAGCCTCCAGCCCATCACGGAGCCTCCTGCCAGTGCCGATGGCAACGGTGGGACGTCGCCACCATAACTGTGTGTCGGACATCCCTCAGATAGTGGAGATTACAATCGACAAGGACACTGAGGATGTGCGGGGGCGATCGGGGGGCATACCCATGGCCCGGAGAGACTCCTATTCCCGTCATGCCCCATGGGGGGGCAAGAAAAAACACTCGTTTTCCAACAAAACCCAGAGCTCTCTGGAGGCAGATAGGCGGTCTGGGCGCCTCCGGGGGAGCGGGAATCGTAGGGACAGGCGTTACGGAGTCGGCTCCATCCAGGAGATGTGCGACTCTGTGTCCGGAGGACGCAGTCTGAACGCTCGGTCTCTGCGCCAGCGGCTCAGCGATACAGTAGGGCTGTGCTTACCGCTGCCCGCTCGCAGACGCTCTCGCTCATCCAAGAACCCTGTCACCTCCAAACGGAAGATTCACCTGACGGAGCTCATGCTGGAGACCTGTCCCTTCCCGCCAGGCTCAGACCTCGCACACAAGTGGCACCTGATCAAGCAGCACACGGCACCGGTCAGCCCGCATTCCTCCACTGCCCTGCTGGACGCCTTTGACCCAGCCCACACATCTCCCGAGGACGAGGAGGAACGCCTGCGCGAGCGCCGCCGACTTAGTATCGAGGAAGGTGTGGACCCACCACCTAACGCACAGATCCACACCCTGGAGGCCTCAGTGCCGGGCTCCTCTCTCTACAAACTGGGACCAAAGATGGCTCCTAGCATAGGAGAGGCCTCCGGGGACGGCCGGGCCTCAGGGGACGGCCGGGCCTCAGGGGCCGGCAGCTCTGTGGCCGCTGGATCATCAGGGGCCTGCGGTCCAGTGTTGGGGGCTTCAGTGCCAGCCCAGGACTGTGACTCTGAGGAGGATTCGACCACCCTCTGTCTGCAGGCCCGGAGGCCCAAGCAGAGGCACGCCTCTGGGGACCTGAGCAGGCAGCAGCCGGGACCCTGGAAGGTTCACACTCAGATA
Organism: Anarhichas minor; assembly: GCF_050575085.1. Classification (NCBI taxonomy): domain Eukaryota; kingdom Metazoa; phylum Chordata; class Actinopteri; order Perciformes; family Anarhichadidae; genus Anarhichas; species Anarhichas minor. The sequence goes on from NW_027466504.1 coordinate 3,696,674, forward strand.
GACTACATCCACTGCCTGGTGCCGGACCTACAGCAGATCACAGCTCTGCCCTGCTACTGGGGCGTGATGGACCGCTACGAGGCCGAGGCGCTGCTGGACGGACGGCCCGAGGGCACCTTCCTGCTGCGCGACTCGGCCCAGGAGGACTACCTCTTCTCCGTTAGCTTCCGCCGTTACAACCGCTCGCTGCACGCCCGCATCGAGCAGTGGAACCACAACTTCAGCTTCGACGCTCACGACCCTTGTGTTTTCCACTCTTCCACCGTCACAGGACTGCTGGAGCACTACAAGGACCCCAGCGCCTGCATGTTTTTTGAACCATTGCTCACGGCGCCTCTCCATCGGACCTTTCCCTTTGGCCTGCAGCACCTGGCACGAGCCGCCATCTGCCGCTGGACCACTTACGATGGTATAGGCTCTCTGCCGCTGCCCCCTGCCCTGCAGGACTTCCTCAAGGAGTATCACTATAAACAGAAAGTACGAGTTCGCTGGCTGGAGAGGGAACCGCCACTCAAGGTCAAATAGGGTGGGCTTCTTCATTGCCTGTACACACACTGCAGGAGGATTACAGAACTTAAAATAAAAACAATTCCTCATTAGCCAATTAGATGCTATACTGACATGGCCCTCTTTCTGGCGAGGGATGGGATTTAAATGTAACAAGCTATACAAGATTCATTCTAATCTTTGTTTTAGTTAATACTTACATCACAGAAAATACATATGATTATATTCAGTATAACGCTGTCTGGCAAGCACATGTTTTTGTGTTGAACAGGTTGTTTTGACAGGGAGGGAAGGCACAAATATCAGTGCTTTGTGTCTTTTTTCGCCTGCTTTGTGCTAAATGTCTGCCTGATCCCACAACATCACCCTGCCTGTAGATCTGCCTGCATGCCTCCCCGTATTCATCCCAAAATGCTATTTAGGCCCACATGGCTACATTGTACAGTTCACTTTGTGCTTTCTCTATTTCTTTCTTAGCTAAAGCACCTAGTGGAGCACCTTCCCAAGAGGGTTTTACGGTGTGTGTGTGTGTGTGGGTTGAGAGGGCATCTGGAGATGCTATTATTTTATTGCAGTCAGAGCTTGTCCCATGGATGGAGCTACATGAGGCACATTCTTTGCCATCTCTTTGCATGCACGAGCATCAGCTAAGCCAGGGACAGATTCTGAGAGGGTCCACAGAGTTCAGGACAGCACATCAGGGAAATGAAATGCTTTCTAAGGACTATAGATTAGTCCTTTTTAAAGAAAAAAAACGTAGTTCCTCCTTAAGCAGTAATGGTGAATGATGAATCCGTTTACTGTGTCCTATTTAGTGAGCAAGCGGAACGTGTCAACTTTATTTCCATTGTGCGTCATTGCTTTCAAAACAGAATATTTTCTTACAATCTGTCCCGAACGATTCTTGCCGTAGTTGCGGTTGTCGCAGCTGTCAGACAGTTCTTCATTGTGCATACATTCACACAGTTCATTTCTCCCCCAATGCAATTTAGCTCCCAGGGTAACATTCTAGCAGTCCGGTGTCTTAAGTTTTACACCCGCGTCCTTCAGTTGGTATCTTTTGGTGGAATCTGCGTGTCCCAGTTCGATAGTTATCTTCACCAGACACTTGTAACACTGGTGCAGATTGCTTTGAACTTTGGTTAGTTACAGTAAGGAATGCTAACACGTCTTCTCAGAGGGACCGAGGGCACGCGTGACGAGCTGTAGGTGAAGCCAAAAATTCAAAATGCCAGTGTCCTTTTAAAAATGACTGTGAATCGATCTGCTTGAACTATTAAAGCTCGTTTGGAAACGGGCTGACTGCTTACCTCATGATACTTCAAAGACTAAACTACAACTCCCATGATTAGTTTGCTGTACCCTTTTCCACCTTAATTTATATTTCTTTCATGAAACGTGTTCAAATGTGTTTTTAAATGAAGATCACAGGAAAGAGGTGATGTACGTCTCAACCCCCAACACGTCCCCTCACAGTCCCGAGTTATAGCTCTGAGCACAGGCAACACTCGACTCTGGATAGGTCGGCATATCTCTGAGAGCTTCAGTTATGTAACCTGAATGATTTTGGCCGGGTTACTCGGGACAAAAACACCGCTGGCCAGCCGGTCATTTCTGTGTTTGTTCTCATTGTGAAGAGGAAATAAGTGTGACCGATGTGCCTTTCAGAGAACCATATATCCTGTTCCATAGCAATTAGTTGCTTCGTAGTCCAAAACCTTTAGCAGGAGGTGTTTTAAACTCGGTCCACTCGGAGGCCATCGAATGAGACTGGAGAGAATACTGGCTCACCTACTGATGGTGCATGCTGGAGGTTTTTGTAACGGATAACATTTCAGCGGTGCTACGTCGGTTTGAGCGTTGACAGATTATTGAAATAAGTTGTACGTTAGTTACATCTCTTCTCGCTCATTAATGCATGCATTAGCCTCTCGCACATTATGGCCTGTAGTATTAGGTTGTTAGTGGGTCCAATGCCAGCCCTACTGTAGCATCTTTCAGTGGTCGACCAATCAACGTCCAGCTCTCACACGTGCAGGTCGTCACACGTACGACTCTTTACTGTGAGAATTTTGACATTGATCGCGTTCATCAGTTCATCAGCAACAGTGTTAGTTCTAACTCTTAGTAGTAGTAGTAGTAATAATAACGTTACCTGGCTTTTTTTAAAGAAAAAAGAAAGAACTTAGTTGACGTTTTGACATGACTTTGGGAGGATGAGATGGTCTGAGACAAGCAGAGCGGTTCCCTTACGACATGTTTCCTAACAAACACGATTAACTTGAAAGCATGTCGACGCAGCAGGTGAAGTGTGAAACTAAAATACATCGAAGCTGAAACAGTTCCTATTGTTTTAGTTTGCGCGTGCACACATGTTAAAGGTTATTGTCCTTCTCGTCTGAGGATGAATCACGAACAAACGTCGAGTGTTTCTTTGCCGTGAATATCTGAGCCTGTGACCAAAGCTCCCGTACACAGCTGTGTAATAACGAGCAGGCTTAGGCTTTTTAATGTGCACGATGGTGTTATGATTACATTTCAGATTTACATACCAGTGAAAGTCAGACTGCTCGTCTTTGTAAATATATACACAAAGACACCCTGAAATTCAACACGGGCAACCTTCTCTCTGCTAAACTATTACCCTCTTTGCTCTTGTTTATCAGGCAGGAAACAAGACAAATTTATATGCAGGTGTTAAAAGATCATTTTTGTCGGTTTAAGGGTCAACTTTTGTCAATTCTCACCAACACTTTACTTTCTCTCCTTATTGCATTTCTGCAAACAGATTAGACCAACATCTTGAACCCTTTCCACCGCCCTGGTGTGTGTGTGTGTGTGTGTGTGTGTGTGTGTGTGTGTGTGTGTGTGTGTGTGTGTGTGTGTGTGTGTGTGTGTGTGTGTGTGTGTGTGTGTGTGTGTGTGTGTGTGTGTGTGTGTGTGTGTGTGTGTGTGTGTGTGTGTGTGTGTGTGTGTGTGTGTGTGTGTGTGTGTGTGTGTGTGTGTCTTGCACTTTTCGTGTTTCAGGAGTTTTTAAAGCATCCACACTGTCAAATACACTATCACACTGTGTTGCTCGATGTCGCCTGTCTATCCACGCTACTGCCTAGCAATAGCAAACAACTCCTTGCAGCGCCCCACCCCACTTGTAGGCACTAATCACAGGCTAATTTGACCATGTTGGGGATATAAATTTACTGGGTACTAAAAGGGCAGGTCTGTGTTGCCTCATGGCTGCTGTGTGGCTGAGGGAGGCCTTTTTTTTATTATCCAACTGCTCTCTCTCTCTCTCTCCATCTGGCCACACCCCTAACATCACTGCTGATGTGGAGGTGACTGGCGTGGAGTGAACTAAGGCCCGCTTGTCCTACCTGCTCTGCTCTCTATCCAACCCCGTCAGGGCGATGTTGGGCTAAAGTTAGTGCTAAGGAGCCGGGAGGAGGAGGAGTTATGGAGCCTTCCTGTTTGCGGCAACAGAGAGGGCTTGGGATTTGTTGAAGTAAAAAAGCACTTTAATTGCGTATTTGTGTTGGACGGTGCAGTCTGCAAGTATGAGGACAGCGACATGTTTTTTGTTGGCTCCAGCATATTGGATGTGAAATGACAAGTTGGCCTGAGTGACATCTTAAGGCTTTGAGCCGTATCCGTTAACATTTTAGAAACAAAACAAACTTACGTCATCATACTAAGAATTCGTCTTTTGCAATTGAATTCTATCGTGCGTAAACATGAGAGGACACTTTATCTAAGGCCTGCAATGCCTTTGCGCTTTATTCTGGCTTCTTTTGGTCATTTTCTAGACTCGTGCAAGTAAAACGTCCTCATTTGGACTGAGGCCAGGTGACTATGCCAGCCAGGAACTTCATTGGTTGTCTTGTCTGTATGTTAAGGATCGTTGTTGGCCTGCTTTGACTGAACTTGGGATTAAATATGAAAAGAGCTACCCGCTCTATACACCTGAATAAAAGCAGAATTGTCACTTTAACCTTTTTTACCAACATGCTGCACTACCGAGCTCAAACTGAGAATGTCCTACTGTCCAAATATTTGACAGTTTTGTGTTTTTAGCTCAAAACGGGAGTGATACTTGCGCGAGTGTTAGGAGAAAGCCGGCGGTCTTGAAAAAACCCATTTCACTTCTATATTCAGGCATCGCGAGTTAGCCGTGCGGCTGTGTATCAGTGTTTGGACAGAGGGTTTCAGTGGAGGGGACGCAGAGTGGACTGTGAGGGGCGATGACGCTGACTCCTATGAACGATGCCTCTCTGCCGCCGCCCCCCCCCCCCCCCCCCCCCCCCTTATTCTCAGGCAGGCCCATTGCGAGGAGAGTCCCGGGACCCTCTCAACCCAGTTTTTCCCCATGGGAAATATCCGACATTAACCCTAGCATACGTTTGCCATATAAACCCCGTAGATTTAGATTTAGAAGAGGGGAAATAAAGCAACACATTGTATGTATGATGAATGATAGAAGTGATGTAATAGGAGCCTGATGAAAGGATGTTTTTATTCTTCTGTGGTGCTTGAACTGTCTGGAACACACACATTTTGCACACACTAGCTCTCACTCGCACCTGCACTACCCCCCAGGTATTGACACACATCCGCACCTCCCCCAACCGAAGCAAAGGGATGTGTAAACATGGACCACATTTAGCCAGCACCACCTTTCTGTGTCACCCCCCACCCCTGGAAAAATAGGGGGTGGGGGCGCCAAGATGGGTGTTTATGTGTATATTCATATTCTATGTTCTTCAGGAAAATAAAATGCCGTGAATTGAACTATTTTGACCGTACATTGTCTTTAGCATGACACCATTTAGCTGCACTATGGGAGCCTCGTTTTGTGGAAAGAAACCACTGGGTCCGGTCTGGAGGAGAGACGCTAGCAGTCCTGCTAAACTACTGCAACATCCCTGCATGAAGGACTCCTAACCCCCCCCCCCCCCCCCAAACCACCACCACCACCCACCCACCTCGGTACTAATCATGGTTTAAGCTCTTAGAGGACAAACAAAAAAGATATTTTAAACATTTTTTTTCATGTTCCTATATATATTTTAGAAAGCTGGGTTAAGTGCTATATGCAAACAGAAAATAAAAGATGTATGAAAGAATTATTATTTTTCATTATTACTTCTCCCTAATATGCAATGCAATGGAGTGTAGTGTAACAATGGTTGCAATCCTCTGTCACTTTAATGCTGTACGTGCACATTGGTTGCTGTGTGGATGTCGGGTGCCGAGGCAACAGCACTTGACAATGATGGGAACTAATGGTCGTCACTCCGCAGCACCGCCGTGTTCCCAGACTGCCTTATTCGATCCGACCAATCACAGAGAGCCCTCTTCAGTCCCGGGTCTCAGCCGCTGCCACAGGCTGAGCGAGCTGTTGTCGGATGAATATCGCTGTTCCATTACCTTCTGCTTTTCCTCGCTTTTTCTTTTACCTTTTCTTTTCTTTTTCTTTTTTTCTGCTGTCAGGTAGAATTTGGAGCGTGTAAATGGCATAACCATGTTCACATTTCACTGTCTGTTCTGTGTATCTGCTTCACCATTCAAAGAGACAACAAAAACCTGTTTTCCAGTATAACCTGTTCATTTTTAAGAGCCGTATGATGCGACACTTGTAGCTGTCACTCTTGGTGCTTGGCTTATGCTTCATTGTCTTAATATTCCAAATAAAACTGTTAAGTGTAATCCACACTGGCCCATGATATAATATTGAGTTTGTTTTATTCTTTATCGTGACGTACTACAGTCTTCGTGGTGTCCTAGCAGTGAGTCGGGTGTGACTTGGTCAGAGTTTAGGGCGACTGTGAATGTTTGATTTCAGTTAATGTTCAAGAGAAAATTCTGATGGATCACTAAGACTAGAAGCATTCAGTACATACCAAATGTCTTCATATATTTCCTTTTCAAGTTAAATAGCAAAAGGGTGTAAAATACTAGTTTCATAAATGGTCCAATTAATGTGACGTTTTTCCAAAATTCCAAGCATTTAAAACACATACTCAGCTTAGATAAAGATCTTGTCTTTTAACGCAAAACACACACAGCTGCAGGCCTGAGTCGTGGCTTGTAAGCTATGAGGCCGCTTCACTAAAGCAAGCTTCCTTAATGTGCAGTAATTGGCATAAGTTTATGTAACTGCAGGTCCCGCTGGGAGTCCTACCTGGAAGGACGGGATCGCAATCTGTGGAGCCTAACAAAAGGGCTTCACCTGTGTAATAGGATAGGTCTGTAAGGTGCTGAGCCGGCGTTTATTCATTCTGAAGTGAATGAAAACCTTTTTTGAGTTACAGGTGGTACAATATCTTCTGAGTTCCCATCTATAGTGAGCAGCTGCTGGTTCAGCCTCTCTCCCCCCGATGGACAGATGACCCCCGCTCTCCTCCCAACCCACAGTCTACCTCCCTCACTGGGCTCAGCAGCAGCTATGCAGACTGGAACTTCACAGTTAAGTATTTGTTCATTTGAAATGATGTATAAATAGCATGTGGGTTATCGGTTTCAAGTTAGCTACCCAAGGATTATGAATAATTGACGCTCACCGAGGAGGGGGGAGAGGGTGAGCTGCCATGCGGGGCAGTAAAAACTTTCTGTGGGCTCGGAGAGAGCAACAAAACTGAGTAAGAAACTCGTATAAACTTACTACAGCACACTCGTATCCGTGCTCTGAAAACGTACCCTCGGGTCTCCTGTTAAAGCCTCTGGCATGCCATAATAGAAACCAAGCAATAACTCCAGCAAAACGTTGTGGAATCTAGAGTTGGATGTGGGTCACTGACGGGAGGAGGATGAAAGTGCAGATGATGAAGTTCTTGTCAGCTTATCAGCAGGCCAAACCCTCCAGATTTCATCGGAGTGTGGCCCAGTCAGCTCCGACTGAGACGCCTCCTTATCAGCCCGGTCCACTGTTCGCTCCGCTCTATCTCTGTTTGGCACATTGAGCCGCAGCAAGCGGTTGTTGTTGGCAGCGGCATCAAAAGACACGGCAATGGTGAAAACTATCCCACCGCTATCGAGATTTAAGTTCCTTTTTTTTGTCTGTTGCTCCAATGCCAAGAATGCTATTTTGTGTTTTTATGCCATTTGATAATGAGGGGTTCACACACTAATGCAGTGCTTTTTGTTTTTTTATGGCAAGATGCACTTATTCTACGTACCTTCAAATTGCCTGGTTCCACATAAGTGCCCCCACATTGCAGTATACTCTTTATTTTGTGTTTTATCGTGTGGGAATGTGCAGAACTTTTTTTGGGGGAAACACTTTTGTGCCAAGAGTTAGATGAGAAGATCGATACCACTCTCACGTCCATACACTTAATATGAAGCCACAGCCAGCAGCCTTTTAGCTTAGCTTAGCATATAGACTGGAGATGGGGGGGGGGGGGGGGGGCAACAGCTAGCTTGGCTTTGTACAAAGGTACTTGGATCTGCTTACATGCACCGCCCGCGCTCTCTCTGATGCACACACACACATGCTACTAAGATGCGTGTAATGCATGCGCATGTATAATATTTATAATAGAATCAATGTGTCAATATTTCATACTGTGGCTTATGTGTGCTCTGCGGCACAGAAAAAAAAAGAAAAATGCTCAATAACAAATTGCATTTTGTTACAGAAGCTACTGGAATAGAGGCATGGCTGGGCGTGAAGTCATTACTTTAGCCGCCAGAAGCCGGTTAGCTTAGCTTAGTACAAAGACTGGAAACAAGGCAAAACATCGAGCTAGCTGACTGTTCTGTGTCAGGGTTTTGGACTTATTTAATAAAGAACATATAAGGTTTTAATAAGTGAGACGTGAGACTTTGTGAGAGTTTAGAGGTGCTAGTAGTACCTTTGGACAGAGCTAAGCTAGCTGGTCTCAGCTTAATGCTAGGCTAAGCTAACCGGCTGCTGGCTAAAGCTTCATGTTTAGCGGACAGATGTGAGAGTTGTACCGATCTTCTATCTAACTCTCGAATAACTATTTATTGAAGTTGCAACATATTGAGTAATCAGGTCTTTATAATTCTGTATTTTAAGCCAGTAAAATCTTTACAGCTTTATAGCCTTGTTTTCTGAAATCAGTGGCAGTGTGCGGGGAAACATTTCCTCTTACATGTTCCTGCTTCTCATCGGACTCCTGTCTCACTTGGGAACCAGCTAGGCTTTTCATTTCCTTCACTTCTCCTGCTCTAAGCCCACATTTCTCCCCGCACCCCCAGTGCTAAGCCCAGAGCTCAACGCAGATACACACCACATGGCTGCCTGCATGTTTTCTGCACGCAAACTGCAGTACCACAGGAGGAGAAGAAGAAGAAGAAGAGGAGGTGGCAGAGCGAGGGCCAGGACAGAGTGCGAGTAAGAGACACTGCTGTTGCTTTTCCAGCATTGGAGCGCCGCCAAGTCTGTGGCGGCAAAGTGAGCGTTGACCTCTGGTTAACCTTGCGCGGATGCACGCACCGAGCAGGCGCGCACGCTCACACAAGGACTCTCATCCATATTTCATTGCAGAAATATATCCGCCCGACAGCGTTTTTTTTACACCCACTGTGGAGCTCACCTCCGAGTGGCTGAGCCGGCTGTGGAGGGCCGGGCCTGCAGGCTGCTCCTCTTCAGCCTGGAGGCGGACACAGAGGCTTATGGAGGAAGATCCGTCAGTCTGTTTTTCCAGCTTCTTCTTGCTACCTGTCAAATTTAGTGATCAATACCTCAGCTCTGATACGGATCTCTATCGCGGAAGCTTCCGAACAGTACGCGGTAGCTTCACCTCTTAACCTCTGGCCCCCCTGCAGACCTCCTGGAATGTTGACTCCCCACCTGTCCAACATCTGCTAGCCAAAGGTCCAGGTTCTGCCTCACATAATCTGATTAAAGTCAAACCCCGGTCCATGAGCCACCCCCCACCGTTGCGACCTCCTCCTTCGACACCACCTCCTTCTTCGCCGACGTCTCCGCCCCCTCCGCTCCAGAGAAGTCGGACCACATGTGAACAGTCAGTGAACGGCATCTGGACTGACCTCTCTCTCTTTTCTTTTTTTTTGGTTGTTCTCTGGCAGAGACACTGGAAAATGTCAGTGGGCATGTCCTTTTAATTCCTGTGCCCCCCCCCCCCCCCCCCCTTCGTTCTCATTCTCCATTACTGTCTCCCTCCTCTTTCTATGTATTTATGTACAGTCATACAGATCAGGGGGATGTTTTGATTCTCCAGCTCAGATTGCAGGGTTTTAGTGGGTCCAATCTATCCTCCTCTTCCCCCCTTTCATTCTGGTTCCGTGCTCCCATTTCTACCACTTTTCTTCGCTCCCGTTCCCCCGTGTCCTTCTCCTCCGGTGCAATGTATCATTGCTGCTTGGCTGGACCCTGCGTAAACCCTGGGCTCGTTCGGCAGCCCTGCTTACTCTCAACCTCGGCCTTCCCCAGTCGCTCAGCGAGCCTCCGGAGCGCTGGCATCGGCGGCCGAATCGGTGTACGTGTTTATGAAGTTCTGACAAATTCCTTCCTCCACGCTCCCTCTCTCGCGTTGCGGACTTGACATGCGAGCATTATATTTAATCCCCCCCCCGTGCGGGCAGAGGCAGTGTGGTGGAGGAGCCATGGGGCCCCGGAGCTGGAGCGACGGCCTCTGCGGTGGCTGGGGCACCATTACGGAGGCAGCAGGACAGGAGAGCGATGGGTTCAGATATGGGCCTTGAGGTAGAGCTATAGGGTTATGTGGTGGGGCTGTATTTTCTTATGGCGGGGTACTGCCTAGGTCACTGGCACTGGGAATACTGGTCTCCCTTAAATTAATTGAAATATGAATAAGCTGCTCCGATCCACTGAGTGTTACATTCTCCAGCAGATATTTAAAACAACAGGGGCTGTGCATGCCTTTAACTTAACTAGACCCAGAGGTACAAAGCCACATTTCGGCTAAAGTAAAACATAAAAATGCATCGAAAAGTCCCCACACATAATGGTATACCACATATGATGCTATAATTATAAATCAGTCCCATAACAACCCTGCTAGTAGACAGTTTTGCCTTTCGCCTGAGGTCACCAAAAAAGTAACTTATAAAAAATGGGTTAATTCAAAGATGTCACATGACTTCTGAGAAGCAGCAAAACAAATCAAATCTAAATGTTTGAATCAGGAGTATGAGCCGTAAGTTCCTAACAAAGTGCTTTCAGATGCTGTTAGATGGTCATCTAGATATGAAGGGGCTCATTCTAAGCACAACGATTCTTATATATATTGTATTTCTGCAAATCAATCCTGCACGCCGGCCCTTTAAGGGACGGTTGACCAGGTGAGCAGAGGTGTGAACGTCTGCTCACCTAAAGCAACACCGCGGAGGAGAAACTGTGTGAATGACGGTTTGTTACGCAGAATCAATCAACCAATGTTCTTTTGAACAAACAGTCGCCTATCCTCGTCGCACACGCCTCAACCACGCCTGTAGCTGTCAGCAGCTCAGTAGCTGGACGCAGGACGCCGATTGGTCCAGACACACACGTGATCCTGTGAAGTAAGCGAAAGACCAAATAACATGGGCAAAATAGTGAATGTGATGCTAAACCGAAACAGGAAAGTTACAGGCCGTAAAACCAGAACAATGAGCTGAAAGATGCTAAAAAGCTCTTTAGATTTTAGGGTTCGGGTAGAGTACTCACAGTCATCTGACCCATTAAACAAATAAAAGTAATGATTGGAGCGGGTTGAAACTAACCGAAGAACCAAGTGACTTCCATTCTTGAAGCCTGTGGCAGTGCTAAAAGATGCAATTAATCATTTGTTAATAACTGCAACCCCAGTGATGAAATGCAAAAACGATCGCGTAAAGGCTGATCAATGACAAACGTCAGCAGCTTTGTGCCGTCACTGTCATGGTGTCTGCGTGGCGCAAAACAACAAGAAAGAAAAAGACAAAAGAGAGACGGAGAAGGGGGGTCAAGACCAGACAGTGAGAGACGAGGCTGTTTCTTTTTGCGGTTTCATTCCCGAGCCGGCTTTTCCCAGAAGAGTGAATCAGCTGAGGAGCCCGGAGGCTCTTCTTCATCCAGGCCCCATCCAGGCCCCGGCTCCACCACTTCACCGTCACACTGGCCCTCGATCCGGTTCCCAGTGACTCACGCAGCTGTTGTCCCACCACCGAGCGAACCACCCAGGCTGTGGAAGGGTCCCTTGTTTTGTGAATGTGTTGACGTGTTTCCTCTGGCAGATCTGGTCCCAAGTCCCATGTTTACATGCCGCTGACATGTTTTATTTTGTCTGGCAACTATGGCACATGTAACTGCTCCGGGGATAGAAACGTTATGTATGAGCGTCTGTGGTGTTGAATGATCTTCTTTGACGTACTATAAATGTTGAAGGGATGTTGTGAAGGAATGTTTACATTACTGTGAGTCGAGCACTGGGCCTAGTTTCATGCCACTTTCGGTGCATATTTTCACTTTGACTCCACACTGCACAGACCATATTCTGGACTTTTGCTTTAGTTGGAACCTTTATTAACAAGCGTGGCAATAGTTTCAGCTTCAGTGGAAATTTGAACAGAGTAATTTTAGCTGGGGGTAGGGGGGGGGGGGGGGGGGGTTCTTCCTTGTAATCTCTTGTTTCCCTAGGAAAGGTTCTTGGAGCTCCCTGCTCTTTTCTCAGCAAGGCTTCACATCCTGCATGGGAGCGGCCCAAATCAACCACAGGTCGTTGAGCAACTCCACTGGAGCTTTTTGCTTGTTGGGTAACTTGCTCAAGGGCATCTGCGGATCTGAACCTGTGACCTCAACTCGTTGTACGTTTTCTGTCTGCCCAATTAAACCAAGGCAATCTGACACAAACCGTTGCTTTGTCCAATACTGTAAGCAAATTTCCAGACTTCATGCTATTTGTCTTAGCTAACGGCCGACGCTCCGCACTGCCCTAATACGGCGTTCACTGCTGATGACGCTGTCCCGACCCACGACCTCGTCCCTCCGGTTCCCTCTCAGGTGAACACAGTTAGCTCTTTCAGCACTGCTGCCGTTGTTTGTCTGTCCTATTCGCACCGTTAGCTGCTAGCCGCCGGCTCATCCTCCTCCATGTTGAGAGTCGTGTTGGAGGCAATAGCTATCCTCTGAATTCCTTTTAAAGGATAATATGAATAATTCTGGTTTTCTTTTTTGTAGTTTTGGCCATTGTTACAATGATATTTTTATTGTTCAAAATAATGTGCTGCAGAGCTCCATTGCTGCATATCAGTGATCCACACTGGGCGACGTGTTCCTTTATTCCCATGAACGCACACATTGTAGTTTATTTTGAGTCAATACCACACACACCATCCTGCTGCCCCAAATGTATAATAATACTGCAGCTGAAAATAGTCCCCAACAAACCCAACACATGTTACACAAATGTGAACTTACCAACACTCACCTCGTATTTCACCCTGTTGATCTGATGGATCGGCGCACAGGTCAGTCCCTGCACTTCCCCTCTGCAGCTGCAGCCGCTCCGTGAGCCGCGCTGCTTGAAGTCTCTCCTCTGCCTGTTGAATGTATATTTGTGGAGTGATCTGTATAGTCTACTGTCCTAACTTTGTCTTGCGCTGCATGTGAGGTCCTCATATCTTCTCACCACCTGGGTCGGAATTTTGTACCATAAATGCTGTCGCTGTACCAGTGTCAAGATACGGTTTCTGTGCAGTAAATGCATTGATTCTGAATCAAAAATTCATTTTTAATGTTTTATAGACTTTCACGAACACAGTAAATGGGTGGCTTTGGGAACGTGACAATTGTTTAACCAGCTTTCTTTGCTTGTTTCACAAGACGATTTCAGATTAAACACCGCGCTGAATCCCAACCCCAAGTGTTTTATAGTTTATCTGTGCGGTGGATGTGAACACAGACAGGTCATTAGGGACCTGCTGCGCGTGCGTGCGTGCGTGTGCGTGCGGAGGCAAAGCACCGAGCACTTGAGAGTCCGCTTGTGGTAGAAAGCACAGCGAGTCCTGCAACAGGAAATGACGGAACTCGGCTAAGGGGCTAAAAATACTGCCCGTTGTTAAGGGAGAATAGAGCCGGGGAGGCAGCGGAGTACAGCAAATATTATTGCAATTAAACCGCAGGTCCAAAATGACCCAGGTGGCTGCCAGTGGGGAAAAAATAAAAATGAAGTGAGGAGAGGGTGAGATGAGGAGTTGAAGCTCTAACAAATGGAGTCAAAGCTTGGGTGTTGGTGGTGGTGAGGGGGGATGTCAGAGTCAAATTCCTGCGAAGTTATGCCACAGTGCACTGACTCAGAGAGGACAACACGCATTTTCTTTTTCTTTTCGCAATGACTTCCAGCACCTCCTTCCCTGACTTCACTATTGTTCCCAAGAGCGGGAGGAGGACAGAGGAGGGGGCATCGAGGGCCGCAACGTTGGCATCAAACTTGACGCTAACGCCACTCCGGTTCACCTCCCCCTTTTCCTAACCCCAGTCACACACCCACACACATGCACGCTGGCAAGCTCAACACATACTGGCACTCGGCGGTGCCGAGCTAAGAATGGAGCACTCCTTCGACTCACGCAATGTGGTGTGCTGAAATTTCCTGCAATAAAAACGTGATTGGGAAGATACCCATTAAAAAATGTGTGAGGGGAGAGGAAAGAGGCGAGGGCCTGCCAGCCAGCGAAGAGTGAGAAAGCAAAGAGGGGGGGGGTGGAAAGGGGGGAGTGTTGTGGAGTAAAGTTGGAGGAAGAGAAGGATCGGGGAGAGGAGGTTGAGGGATATTCTCCTCGCTGACCACTGGATACCCTGCCACCCCTCTGCCAAAAAAAGAAGACGCACATTCTGGCTTCTTCTGTGTTCTCTCGCGCTCCTCTCTTTCTCCAACTTTTTTTGTTGTGTGTTTTTTTTTTTTTCCAAATCCTGTTTTCATTTAGCACATGGCAGCGCTCCCTCTAGCTCGTGAGTTTCCCAAACCAAAAGCTATTTCCTGATTCACTCCCTCTCTCATATAATTATTCTGCTGGACCGGGTTCATCGCTTCTTTTTTTTCAAGGCCTCCTTTTCCAGCACTGCCTGTTCTGTGCTCGTGGTGACATCACAGGCTCGATGGGGTAAAGGCTGCCCCGGCTCGTACTCTGTGGGTCAGAGGTCGCGGCGGCTCCCACTCCTTCACACTTACTTAATCCCTTCAGCATTACGCGTGAACCTGATGCACTTTAATGAAACACTTTTGCGTGGGATAATTGAATTGGTCGCATGCCCTTTGAATGAAGCCATTTAAGGTTAAGAACTTGAACTTGATTTTAGGGAAGAAAAAATACTGTAAACATGCAGAATTGTAATAACTGTACTTTACATTTGGACTGTGGCTAAGTGGACAGCAGGGCCGTCCTTCAATCAGAGGGTCGGCGGTTCGATCCCCGGCTCTGGCTCTGCTAGTCGCATGTCGATGTGTCCTTGAGCAAGGCACTTAACCCCAAAATTGCTCCCGTAGCTGTGCCTACGGTGTAGAAATGTGATAGAATCTGAATTGTAAGTCGCTTTGGATAAAAGCGTCTGCTAAATGACTGTAATGTAATGTATCTTTTTGGGTGCAAAGGGTGTATGAAGAGAGCTGGGGATCTCAAGACATTTTCTGTGCTCAAGCGGGTCACATGGTGTAATATGTTAAGGGCCCTTGTTAACGGCTGCGGTATTCACCTCATAAATGGCCTCATTGTTCCCGTTCTCACACACACAAACTCGCGCACACGCCGGGGCATTTACGGCCTAACTATTCTGAATCGCTCGTAATGCGCCTTCAAATCTGCTGTTAAAAGTGCACCCTCGGTCACCACGGGGCATTAGCCGTGCATTTTAGCTACACAGCCAGTGTGCTATATGCTTTCAAGTCTCTCTCTCTGCTGTTAGTGTTAGCTGCATTGACTCTCTCTCTCTCCTCTCTCTCTCCCCCCCCCCTCCCCCCAGCTGTGTGCTTCTGTCCCGGTCCAGCTCTTTGGGTGTGGCTGCTGCTGGCACCAAGACATACCTCCACAAACTCGGGGGGGGGGGGGTGGTATGTCTGTGTTATTGTGCGCTTGTCAACACAATGATCAGGGAACTCGTGTGTACCTTAGATTGTGATCTACTGCTTGAAGGTAGAGGGTGATAACATACACTAAGTTAAGCTCAGCACCAACTAGCTGACAATAATGATATTTAAAGTTTTCATATTAACAACGGGTCGAATACGTGTAATGTGAAATTGTTGATGAACTCACAGAACATTATCACCCAACTCTACAGTTCCCCACAGCTCGACGAGCCTTTTTAGCGTCTTTCAGCTAATTGTTTTGACTTTGCGGCCCACAACTTGACTGTATTGGCTCGCTCTCAGCATTCTCATAAGCACTGTTCCCAGCAGCAGGCAGCTGTTTTCACCTTTAAAACCAACCCTGCACTTAAGTGCCCAGCCGACAGACAAAGTTAGCGACTAGCTAGCTGGTGAACATACTGTAGCGAAGCATTTTAGCGACCAAAGAGAGAGATTTCTCTCACAAGAACTACTGTAATAGAGCTAAAAGGAGAGTTAACAGTGGACTGGTTGGACACAAACATGACTCCGGATGAATGCTAGTGCTGCTGTTCCCGCTGGATGTATTTTTAGGCAACTGTTTGCTAATCTGCGTTAGCACAAAACCCTTTTTATTTCAACTAAAAAGAACTTCTAAAAGGCATCATTTTTCGACCTGCCAAAATAAAGTAGTCTCAAGTGAGCAAAATGATCATTTCAAATGAATTGCATTCAAAACGTGTACCTAAGTTCAATACCGAGCCCCACTTATGTGACTGTAAGTGATTTAAATAATTGTTCACCTACGCAAATGCCAAACTTAGCAGTAGCTGCAGGGTAACATGGGGACAGCAGAGTATATATATATATATATATAATATATATATATATTATATATTTATATATTATATATATTATATATATTATATATTATATATATTATATATATATTTATATATTTATATATTATATATATTATATATTATATATATTATATATATATTTATATATATATATTATATATTATATATATATATATATATATATATATATATGTGTGTATATATATGTGTATATATATATAGGACCCGTTATCCCAGCATTTATGACAGCAATATTTCACGCCATGATCCAATGGTTACAATGGAACAGCAGCAGTATTGCTTTCACGTCGAGTTCAACTTTGGGGAACATGCAAATGCACACTGTTGACCGAGAGCGAAGCTGCTTTGTCGACCACATAATGGGGGGGGGGGGGTCAAATTGTGACTTAGTTGCTATCCAGCTCATTCACTTTTATATGATTCTGCTTTGGCAGGAAAAAGTAGCAGTGAGGTTTGATACAGGGTCAGATAAATGGCATTAATGGCCGTTCTTTTTTTCACTGTGAGCTTTTTTTTAAATTTCTGGATTTCCCCACTATGCGTCCCAGCTTGGAACTCATACTGCACACTAACACTCCTCTCTTCCACGGCCACTACTTTTCGCATCCTGGAGGCCTGGAGTATTTTTAACTGTGGTTTTATGTGAGTGATGGAGCTAGTCTGACACATATAGCCTCTAGTACTGTAATGACAATAAAGGAGGCCAGTGTGCATTGTTGAAAACAAAGTTATATCTGCCTTTGAGTTGGAATTACTTCAAAAAGAAGAGCCAGAATAACACGGCATAGGAAGAGGCCCTATCTGTCTTGATGCATCAGCTATTTGAGTTGATGATTTGTTGAAGTATGCAGCGTATAGAAAGCCTTTAACAACCTTCCAGCTTTCTTCCTCATGTTTTCACTTATACCGGTGCTCAGAATAGCCTGCAGACAAGACTACAATATGAGCTGTAATAGTGGCAGAAATCCTATACCAGGCAAGAGGTCATGCAGTGTGAACGCAAGCGCTGATCAGAGTTGGGAGAGCGCACACGAGTTTGCGATGCAAAATGTAGTCTACATGTGTGTTAAGGCGAGAATCATGCATGTCTAAGAGTGTGTGGCCGTACGGTGTACGATTGGCTGGTTACGAACTGGCATCTGCTCCGTGAGGTTAGTGTAGCGTGCCGGGGGTCAGAGCGGGGCTTAGCGCAGACGGCCATGATATAACTAGCAAGAGTGTTGTACCGACATGCAAGGAGACCAGCTGCAATCACCACGGTTACGACCCCCAAGATGCTGACACACCTCGCCTATGAAAAGCGAGAAGACACGGATGAAGTGAGTGAAGAAAGTTGAGCATCCAAAGTTTTAGTCCAGAGGCTTTCTTAGGACTTTTTTCGATGTACATACTACGGCTTTTTATTACTTTTTTTGATTTATTATACGATGACTATACTTTTGTCTTTTTATTAATTTTCAACAAACTATAAGATGGCTTTTTTATAGCTTAGATCATTTTTTTCGGCACACAATACTATGATTCTTTTAACACTACTATAACTTTTTCCAACATACTTTGTCATGACATTTTTGGTTCATGACCTTTTTGTGACTTTTTTTCGACTTGCATCTTTTTTTATGACTTTTTAACATATTATGCTATGACTTTTTAACATGCTATACTATGACTTCTTCATGACTCTTTCAGATAGCCTTTATAATAACGTTTGTGACATTTTATAGTGTGGTTTTTAGTGCCATTTCTCGACTTACTCTACCAGGACTATGAAGTTCTATACTATGACTGTTTTGACATACTGAACTATGACTTTCTTGACATTTAATGCTATGACTTTTTTTGTCAGGCTACACCGTGCCTTTTTTGACATGAGTTGTTGTGACTTATTTGTCGTATTATACTTTTTTTTTTTCGTAAAGCAACAATAAAAAAAGCTTTCGGTGGCATTTAACGATGCTCAAGCCCCAAAGATGTTCAAGTACAAGTCACGTTTGTGATTAATAATCTTACCACCTTTCTTGCTTTTATTTTTCACTCTTTTATGACATACTAAATGATCATTTCTGAATTATTTTATGATATTCTTATGGTATGCTGTACTTTAGTTTTTAGAGCATTTTGATGGCATACTATTCTTTTATATTATATTATATTTTATATCTCGTTTATGGCATATTTGGATGACATTTGATGACATACGATCCTATGACATACTGAACTATATTTTTATGGCATAATACACTATTTTATATTTTGTGGCATAATAAAATATATTTGTTTAACATTTAACATTATGTCATAGTTTAATCTTATATTAATTATGACATTTTCATCGCATACTACATTATGACTTTTTAAAATAATATCTTTCCGACTCTTTTATTGCAGACTATTCTATGATACTTTTTTTTGACATACTATATTATGACATTTTTATGGTATACATACTTGCTGAAACAATAATCAAAATAACAATCAAAGAAACAAGCAACGACCATAGCAACACAAGTTAGCCATTTAACTGCAAGCAGCTTCGTATTTAAAGAAATGTATTTCTCAAACTCTACAATTACACAGTTATGAGTATAGCGTTTACTATCAGCTATCTTTTTCTTTCCTCTTGATGTTATTTGTTCGCCTGTATGCTAAGTCCTCGTCCACTCGTTGACGTGTTTATTTCCTCTGACAATAACAGGAAGAAAAGTAAAAGAAAATCGATACAAAACAGCACCTTCCTTCTCACAATACTCTCTAGTTTTTGCCTTGTCTCACTCGGGTGAATATGACCTCTGGATCCTTTGTTTATTCGTCCCCAAACAGACAATGAACTAATTATACAGACAGGAGCTAGCTGTAGGCTAACTAGCAACTGACATGTGGCCATTGTGGTGTCAAAAAGTGATCGTCCGCCACAAACTGATTTCTGTTCGCGGGAGCGAGTGCAGCTTGTTAAAGCTGTGTCGCCAAGTCTATAGTATACAGCTGCTTCTATCTGGATCAGTCATGACATGCAAATACACATAACTTTATGTCTGTGGTAATAGCAAAGGTATGTCTTTGTGAAACGTTTCTTGAAACTGAATAATCACAATTGTGGCCAAACATGTGTTTGCACTTTAGTATTCAGGCATGACATTGACGTGAAACAGACAATACTATTGTTTCTGATAACATGTGTTTGGTATGTTTAATATCCGTGTTTATGTTTGGAGACTAGACTGCAATTATAATGATTTACAGATGGGTTGTAGAAATGATCTATTTTGCAATGTGGCTATGCATTATTTTACCTGCTCTGTGTCCTATAACCAAACCAGTATTCATTACCAGTTTAAATATCTTTAAAGCAGTAATCGACCTGCAGTCCATCAGACTGATTACAGCCCACCCAGCCTTTTTTACCTGTTGAAATACCTTTAAAGGGGCAATACAACCCATAAAATCCACCACCAACGAAGGGAGTCTGGAGCAGAAGGAGGCATCCAGACAACAGCTTTGCCAACCCAGCTCGAAAACCTCAGGCAGGGCAAGCTGCCACACGCCACCATTATCTCAATCACTCTACCATAAAGCTGACATTTTCATGGATGTGTGACAGAAACAGCAACAAAATAAATATAAGTGTAAGTACTGTAGAATTAAAATTTAAAGCTACAATCAAAAAAGGTCTCAACTCAAAGCTGCAATTTGTTACTTGCTGAAGGGAACGTTGCAGTGCCCAGGACAACCTGTCCAGTACAAACCCGCCATGCTTGGCTTTATATCTGTAGCTGGAACAGATGAGAATCCCACGGCGCAGGGTAATATGACGGCCTGGATGAGTTTTTATGTAATTGGAGAACACAGAGTAGGCCCACTGCTGCTGGCACATGGGCACCGAGAGGGTGCACCGTCTGCTGAGTCATAATGGGCGAAGTGGTTCTCACTTCACCCTGCACGGCTCAGAAAGACGGCCCTATAACCAGAGTGAATCGGGTTGTGACTGTATTGGGATGAACAGCCATACTTTGCTGCAGAAACCATGTGTACTGTCCAAGCGTATCATCTGTCTGAATAACATGTAAAGTTTTTAAAGAACAAAGTTACAAGTACTAAAAAGCCCAAACTAATGGGACTTTAATTATATAGGGAAAACTGTTGAGATCCTACTTTTCTATTCACAGATTCCACTTAAATGCAAACATCTGTAATGTTTGGTGTTAGTGTGCGCCATAAACAGAAAAGCCATGTACGGTTACCTAAATAGTAAACGGCTGAATTTTGTCAGCCTCATGGTCTTTATGCTGCATTCATGTAATGTGGGACGAAAGGTAATGATGAGAAAGACTCTTAACGGAAAGCATTCGTTCCACTAGACACCTCAAGGTGGCCTGTGTTCCA
The DNA here is from genome assembly GCF_050575085.1 of Anarhichas minor. NCBI lineage: Eukaryota > Metazoa > Chordata > Actinopteri > Perciformes > Anarhichadidae > Anarhichas > Anarhichas minor. Next base: position 3,717,453 of record NW_027466504.1, read on the forward strand.
AATGTGCAACACACTCAGTAGCCGTGTTTCCATTCACGTGTTTTAAGTATCGTATCAGAAAAGCTGTAAGGAAACGGCAAAATTCGATAACACTTCTCCAATTACATTCAAAAAGTTGTTTTACGCTCGCTTGAGGTGGTTTTTGCCTTTGTCGAAAAAGATAAATGGATTTTGGAAAAGTCTTTGCTGAACAAATTCTGACGTAGCAAAGATTTAACAGGACTGATCAGTTGTGTTTGCTGTCGCCGTCTTCCCGGATATTCTATAATGTGCGAATGTTTGTCTTCGTCTCCGGACAACAGGAAACGAGGCCAATACTAGCTGACATGAAACAACTAAACAACAACAACAACTAAAACTCGCTCAAATTGAAGCTAATTCAAACGAAGACCTATCTCTGTTTCTCTATCTACGGTTTACTAGTGGACTGCCGCCATGCGTAGCCTGTAGCACCACCCTCTGACCATACGACGCTGGTCAGAGCTGGTCTGTTCCAAAACAGAAACGTGGCTTTTCTTTTTTTTTGCGACATTTTAAATGTTTTTTTAAATGTTTTTAAATGTTTGCTTAAGATTTGCCAATGATTATCTATGGTTGTGACACACAGATATGTGCATTTGAACCTAAATTCATTGATTTTGGGGCCGTAAGTTAGCAAACAGATGCCAGTTTACGCAATGCTAAAGCTTCTGAAAACTTTATCTGTAATATTAAACAATTATGACTGTAGAGATGACATCAAAGTTAAAAACATAAAATCAAGTTTAAATCCCTTAGAAGGTTCATTACTGCGCTGGTGTAATTTGATGACATCTGACTGACAATGGAATGACGCAGTGATGACGTGTTTTCGTAGGCCGACCCCAGAAGTTAGCATAGCGCTGGTTTCTACCGACAAAAAGGTCTGTGGCAAACAAAACTTTATGATATTTACACGTTTTTGTTCAGCAAGATAAGCATGAGCGTGAGTAACAAAGAGACCATTATAGCGGACTAGTTAGTCTCATTTAGCCACTTATAAGACACGTAAGCACCTCAAAATCCACAAGAGTATTTAATGACGTATTTTATATTGTAGAACAAAGCGTTAAATCACTTAAGCTTGTGTTAACCACACACCTTATTTCGAACTTCTAACCTCAAACCCATTTAAAAAAAAACATTGTCTTTGAGACGAGGGAACCGGAAGTGCAAAAAAACGCTGACTCATATCCAGGTTTTAGGACTCATGACTCGTATGACTGAACAACCCACCCACTCTCCACTTCAACAGTGAACTATGATTGGTGCACTGAAGAATCACTGCACTGATTGTTCTACGAGTGACATCTGTCACATCACACGTAGTCATCCGATGTGCCGTGGATTTTGGGGGTAGCGCACTTAATGAATAGTGTTCACTTACGACAGCCCGAGTCAGTCATGTAATGGTCCAAATAGTGTCCGTTTACCAAATTAACTTCAAATGAAGGTGTTGGTACCTCATTTAGCGCTCATTAAAGCTATATTTACAGGCATATTTACCCACTTGGACGATGACGTGAGCTGTAATTACAAGTCAAATGGCTTTTAACATTCATTTGATGTGAGCACAATATTAGGCTTTAACATTGGCTTTGTTTGAGCTTGGCGCTAAACTTAACATGCTATTTCTGTCACTGTTGCCATTGTTGTTTACTGGTGTCAGAAGTTATGAATAGTTACGTGGTTGCTTTCTCTTTGTGTTCGCCGCTCTTATTGTGCAATCTTTTTTTTTTTTGCCCCTTGTTATTGCTGTCCATTTTTTTTTTTTTGCGTCGTCAACCCTCGTCGCTCTGCTCTTGGTTGTTTGGTGAGGCTGGAAGTATTTTCTGAGTTGCATGAGGAAAAAGAAAAAAAATGATGCATTGGACTGTCGGTCAGTGACGCCCAGAGTCGTGATGACAAACGGGGATCAATCTGCGCACACAATGGACAGACTCCACGAAGATGAATATTCAGTATAGCGTGGAGTTTCATGGGTTGGTAAGAGCCAAAAAGACATCCTTCTCACCCTACAGCGCCCTATGTTTCCCTCCCTGTGTACTCACACAGCTGGGCCAGCAGACTGCTGGATGGATGAGGGGGGAGTTGAGTTACATTCCTTCCATCGGGGCTGTGTGTCTGCCAACCAGGTCACTCCCAGTTCAGTCCCGGGAAATTGGGAGGGAAGAATTTGCTCTATGTGTCCATAGTGGACACGGCCGCAACCACACAGAGGCCTGTGTGCACCCGGGGCACATATGTGTGTGTGTGTGTGTGTGTTTATAGATATGTGTGTGTGCTTATGATTCTTGAAACTGAGACCCCAGTGTTAATATGACTTGCATGTTGTTTTCTTAGGAGGACACTGTAGGAAAGGTGGGGGTTGTGTGTGGCGTGTAAGTGTGTGTGTACTGTGTCAAGGTGTGTAGGCGTGTGTGTGTAGTTTAAAGCATGCGCCTGTGTGTGTACGAAAGACAGTGAAACCGCGATGGAGAGATAAGAAAGTTCTTCCTTCCAAAGTTCCGTATCTCCAATATTTTTTCACATTTTACTGGCTCTTGTGCAGATTGAATTGCAATGTGCACAAAGATATCAACTCACAGCCTGATGGGTATTGAATTGAACATACTGGGGGCTGCATTTATCAAACCGGTGACTCTTAATGACCTCTGTCAAGACATGGTTCCATTGTCACTGATGCAACCAAGATAAATTGCCGCACATTTATTGTACTTTGAAAAGAATTCAGTTCCATGTACTGGAGAGCAACGCTTTGACCTCCCTCCCTCGCAGACGTCTCTGCATCTCCTGTTCTGTTCACCACTTACACGCGCAGATGACGGATGCTTCCAGAAGATTCCAGGTCCTCTGGCCGCCTCGCCGCAGGCTAATAATAGAAAGACGGAAAGATAAACGTACGGGAACAGAAAAGGGCTGAAGTTCATTTTCCCGTTCTGCTGTTGGTTTGTGCTGCGTTACACACGTGTTGTACGGCTCAGTGTGTACGTTGGTGGGGATCAGGTGGTGGCATGTTTCCTGTGTGCTCATGTATCATGTGGTGCACTCAAACCAGAGGGGCACGTTTGAAGACAAAACGAGGCACATTAGTGCCCAAAGTGTGCACTGCTAATGGAAACAGACAGAGCATTGCAAAAACATGCCATTCCTGATTATCGGCACCTGTTGTAAAATGCAGCATGACCGTGATAACTTTAAATTTTTTCAATTTATTGCCTCTGTGTGCATCTCCATGTAAAACTCAGTGCGGTCAACAATTGGACTGTTCGACAACTAACTGCGGAACTAATGACAACTCTCAACGTCAAGTGTACTTTGTGTAAACGAGCAAACGTTAGCATGCTAACGCACTGATTGTGGTAAACATACTTAGAAAATGTCGGCATGTTAGAATTCTCATTGCTACCATGTTAGCATGAGTTAGTACATAGCTCAAAGCTTCTCTGTGCCTATGTATAACTTTTTACTCATGTTCACCCATTTAGTGGGTTGTCTTGAAATACCTGCCTGTCAGTTATGAACCAGTCAGCAAAAGAACAATACACAGCTGGAGAAAATATTTCTGAATTAAATGCAACAATGAGTTTGTGGTTCCTGCTAAAGTACGTTTGTTGTAAGTACATCATGACCTTAAGGCCAATCATTTACACTGGAAACACACGGAGGCACCTTTTTTAAGGAACTTTGGATCAAAGTCATCAGCTGGCTTTTTGTACAAAAAGTTCACATTAATTCCAGGTACATTTAAGGATAGATATAAGAAGGGTAAACAAACACTTTGTAAATGGGCAGTTGCAGTGCAATATACAGGTGCTGGTCATATAATTAGAATATCATCAAAAAGTTGATTTATTTCACTAATTCCATTCAAAAAGTGAAACTTGTCTATTATATTCATTCATTACACACAGATTGATATATTTCAAATGTTTATTTCTTTTAATTTTGATGATTATAACTGACAACTAAGGAAAATCCCAAATTCAGTATCTCAGAAAATTAGAATATTACTTAAGACCAATACAAAGAAAGGATTTTTATAAATCTTGGCCAACTGAAAAGTATGAACATGAAAAGTATGAGCATGTACAGCACTCAATACTTAGTTGGGGCTCCTTTTGCCTGAATTACTGCAGCAATGCGGCGTGGCATGGAGGCGATCAGTCTGTGGCACTGCTCAGGTGTTATGAAAGGATCCTGGGTACAGTCCACTGTATCAGCGTGACACAGTCTCCAGTCTGCCTCTGAACTCCTGATTTACTGGTTCTTGGAAGTCAAATGTGTCGCTCGGGCTCAAATGGCTCATGACATGACAGACATGTCGCACAAGAAGGAGAGGCGCTCCTAATAAAAACACACACTCGTGTCAGAAATGAGATCAAATTAGACATCTGATCTGGTAACATGGCCTCCTCGCATTTGAGTTTTCAAGTGCACATTAGGGCCACTCTATGGATATAAATATAGGCTATATAAACACGCACGCAAACAAATAGCATTGTTCAACAAATATAGTCCATGATGGATTACTGTCTTGTTTGAGCCCTGATAAAAAGCCAGCTGTTGCCCTCCGACCACGTGGGCCGCCTCTGCTGTCCTGTCATGACTCAGTGCTGAGTGGGACATTAGCGGGTCTCTTCCCCAGCAGCCAGCGCCGTGCGAGAGAGGGCCATTCCTGTCTGCATTGGCTCTGGACTGAGTTTAGCATCATGGGAACCGTCGATAGCAGCCGGGGTCCCGACAGGTCACGCAGGAGTTCAGCTGAGTTAATCCGGCTGACAGGGTGCCCTGTCAGTCAGGGACGCAGGGGCTGTCCTGAGAGGGGGGTTGTGTTTGCGGAAGACCGGGGAGTGTACTCAGCTGGGTGGTCTCCACACCCCACCCCACCCACTCCCAGTGTCAAAATATAGACTGGACGAGGATTCTGCCTTTTGCGTGTGTGCAAGGATTTGCCAGTCAGTTTTCAGTTTCCTGGAATGCAACCTGATATAACGGAGCCACCTGGTGGTCACAGAGGCATTAGCATCTCACCAGAAACAATCTATGTATTCAACAAACAATAAGACGTCAACTTATGCGCTCCAATGCATAGAACAATTTTCAATTGGTTATCATTTTCTGTAAGAAGCATGCAAAGACCGCCTCACCTGAATGACCTGAATTAAAACGCAGGGGCAGTTGAAACTCTTTGAGATCTATGTCGGTGAACGTAACATACAAACTCTCAAACATACACTTCTACACTCAATGCAAATGGACACATATAGACCTTGTTGTGAGCAGTTTCATGGAGGAGCAATGGTTGAAAGAAAAATGAGTTCCTACATGAAACTGCTCACAACGAGGTCTGTGAGTAGCCGGGTCCTGATTTCTGGAAAAAAGTCTTTGCTGTAGAGTTTCTTTCAAATGTATTTTTTCTTTTGGCGCTTTGAGCATCACAAGCCGTATGACATATAGTCCCGTTATACTGGAGAGAAGGCAATACCTCCAAAACTAGGCAACTCACACCGAAACAATCCAGAATGAGAAACAGGCCAGAGACTGTGGGGTGAGCTGTCCCTTTAAGGTTCATCTCTCAGGTTAAGTGGTAATACCACAATGCAAAAGAAAAACCTGCACTCAAGAAAAAGTACTACCAAATGTACTTTAAGTAGAAAAAAGTACTCAATATGCAGCCGAATGGTCCCTCTTAACTGTTGTATTAGTATATATTTGGTTGGTTATTTAATTATTACCAAGGCATTGATTGGCAGTGTATACACATATGAATTCACAGGCTTTGTGTTTTGGCCTACATCTTGTGTTTCTTTCAGGCTGAATTTAAAACCAGGGATAAATGCAATTTGTTTTATATGGAAAACGGATCAAAACAAAGCTCCCTTTGTAGAGATGTTGAACAATCTTTCAGGGAGAAATATCAATGTTTCATAAACTTGTCCAGACGTGATGTATTTCTATAAATATACCACCAGCATGGGTTTTCTCAAAAAGGCATTCTGCAGAGGGAGTCTCAGTAAGCAGCCCACTGTAAAGGTTTGTAAAGGTGCAGGCGAAGGTAAACCGAGGTGGGTGGGACATGGGCCCGGCATGTGGCTTCATGGGGAGTTGTGTCTGTGCGGGGGCTCAGACGGTGGGAGCAGAGCTGCAGTGATGGCCCAGGTAAAGGTAGCAGGAGACGCAGTGAGGAGCCACCAGGACTGTGCCGAGGTTTACTCTGACATGGCTACCGTCAGCTCCAGCGCAGGTGAGTTCATGTCCCAAAAGAAGAATACTAGTTTGTTTAATATTATGATGGTGTTTCCTCGACAACACGGCAACCTGCAGCAAAAGGTCTCTCTCTTGCCAAGTTTTCAGCAATATTTCATCATTTAATTATTAAAGTTGCTTTAATGCAGTGTCTCCTATACAGTTCAAACAATACAGAGTTATAGTGTTGCATGCTGGTCTAAAAGCTATTTATGATGTGTTTGTTTTGATGGTTTAAGATCAAAATTGTTAAATTGAACTAATATCTGATAATAGCATACAATGTTGTCTGGTGGCTGCTTTTAGAATGAAACTTTTAGCACTTTACTTCCTATTGGTCTGATCCTAATAGTGTATTAATTGCCATGTAGCAATTTAAAGTGTTTACCTTTATAACAGTAATCAAAGGATGAGTGTTAAACTGTGAATATGTAGCCAGGTTTGGTAAAAATAGTTAAGAGAGTAAGAACCTTTGTGAGCGAGACTACACCTTTAATACCCATCATCAAATCAGCCTCCTCTGTCTCGTCTCTAACCGCCGTGATGTGAACGGACGAGGTCAACTCCAATTTGTCAGATTAGTCACTTTGTGGTAATAATCTCGGTCAAATCCCCCAGTTTCTGGTATCTTTTTCTCACGAGTTTTGTCTTTGGCAGCTAAAGCTCCGTGGCTCTCGGGTTGCTTGGTGGCAGTGGGAACCATGAAGTCAGTGTAATCCCTCTTTTTTTGAGACACTCATTTGGTTAAATGAACTCTCACGAGTGTTTTTAGGCCACTTTTTCCCCCATTTTTTTTTCTTTGAATTGTCCTCCAAAAATTCTTTTCAGAGGCCACGCCGCAAAGCCCCAAAAACTCTTATTCTTCCTCCTGAAAACAGATATAGGAGGGTCGGCGAGGAAGGTGTACGAGACCTCCATGGGCGTCGGCCTCGGCAGGCGGAGCCGGGCCTACCCGTCGCCGGCCAGGAGACGACACCGCACCACCTTCAGCCACAAGCAGCTGGAGCAGCTGGAGGTGGCCTTTGGACAAAACCAGTATCCTGACATCTACTACAGAGAGGAGCTGGCTCGCATCACCAAGCTCAACGAGGCCCGCATTCAGGTGGGACGGCCTTCAGACTAAGATCTCCCAAAAGTCACGAGGTCACGCTGATACTCAGAGGGAAGGATGCCAAAACCAGTCACTTCATTTAAACGTCTATTAGTAGATCTGTGATTTCAGCTTCGCAGAAAGCTTTACAAGTTGTTATCATTTATTACCTGTAATTCCCCTTATAAACAACAAGATCCAAACAATTCACTGGTTCCAGCTTCTTAAAGGTGAAGGTTTGACTTTGTATTTTAATTACCGCACATTGTCCTTCACTTTGTACCTATTGTAAACTTTTAAATTAAATGTACAATACTGCAGAAATGCTGCATGAAACATACTTGTAAAGTTGTCCCACTTTACTTGAAAGCACTGTTCTGCATTTTATTTTGAAATGTGAGCAGAGACAATGTGGCAACGTCTGCAATATTTAGGCAATTATTATTTTACTTTTAAATCACATCTCAGGTAAATAATGAGGAGGTTCCCTTTCCCTGAACACATGGTGTGGTAGTGTCAGTGGTATCGGATGTGTTGTTTTGCTTCAATGTCGAAACAAGTCAAGGATTTAAATGTCCCTCTTTTGCTGAACCCACCCAACAGAATGCTTTATACCTTGTCCCTAACCTGTCCTCGTCTCTAACCTGTCCTTGTCTCTAACTTGTCCTTGTCCCAGCAGGTTTGGTTTCAGAACAGAAGAGCCAAACAGCGGAAGCAGGAGCGGTCCTCCCACAAACTTCTCCCAGTGGGTGTGATGCCGGGCCACAGGGCGCTGCTGGGCGGCATGCACGTCCAGCCGCCCGGCATGACTCGGCAGTACTACACCCAGCCGCTGGCTCACATCCCCTGCCTCCCCCCCATGCTGTCCTCTGGGGCGTACTCCCGCCCCCCGGGCCCGGTGGGCTCGTGCCCCTGCCCCAGCATCCCGCCACAGCCCGAGGACTGGTACAGCCCGCTGAGGAGCGGCCTCGCCTCGCCCATGTTCTCTCTGGCCCCCATGCAGCCTCTGGACCCCGCCTCGCACTGGAGCTAAGAGGAACAGAGGCCAATTTAAAAAAAGAAAATCGAGTGATCATGCACGGCCAATTTGTCTTCCATTCACACGCACATTGTTACTCATTTTGTGACTGTCCAGATACAGAGGACAGATTTAAAGCAACCCTATTCTTAACATCGTTTCTTCTCCTACATCCACTAACACTGATGACACTGAGTGCTCTGTGGGGCGGTCTCACATGCACATACTTGGTCGTTTTCTTCATTACAATTTAAAGCAAAGTCAAAATGTTTTGTCTTTTATCTGCTGCATGTGCACAATCCTACTCGCTTTAGGGGCAATGTCGATTTACGCAATTTATATCACTGTACAAAAACCTTTTTCAGTACATCTAAAAAATAAAGATTACAAATCTTTTTCTTCCTCCCAATGCCTTTAAGAAGTGATTTCATGAATGCAACGTGGCAGGACATCACACACCACAACCATTACAATAAAAACATCACAATCTGTAGATTACACTTTTTAATATCTCACATTCCACAAACAACGCAGTTGCATCTGTTTTGCTTTCAGTTTTTTTCCCCTTCATGATAATCAACAACCTGAACTGATTGAAGAATCAAGGATGGCAAAAATATGGAATTCATCCATCCGTCATACAGAGATGGATTCAACAAACACAGAAGAGACCAGACACGTTTGATCCGTTTTAAAAAGGCAGCTAATGATTTGAAGCCAACGGTTGTCGAGGTTTACGACACGAAGCTGAGTCAGCTTATTAAACGACTGCAGTGGTGTGCTTTCCAGTCAAGCTTATCCAGTGATCACGAGTCAGCGGCGCGGCTTTACATTCACTCTGACGTCAGATTCATGTCGCGGCTCAGCTGGCTCGCAGGCGACAGTGAAGACGGCTGCGATTTGGCTCGAATAAATGTGGTAATCTTCACAAACGACATTCAACAGTGCGTTGTTTTGCCCACCACCCCAAAAACAAAACTTCTTCTACTCTATATACACACACACACACACACACACACACGCACACACACACACACACACACACACAATCAGGCTACTGTACAGCTGAGCAAGTCAAGGCCACTTTACCGTTATCACATCAAAAACAATGAAATGGATTGACAGAGGGAATGGGTTGGTCCACAGCGACAGTGTGTCAGCTGGTGTGTGCACACTTCACCGGTTCCAAATGGAAACTGTGGTCCATTTGAAGTGACAGTGACATTGGGTTGAGATGCTCTCGGGCTACCGGTGTGAATTGAAACACACTCTAGAGCTCCTGTATGTTTAAAGGGCCACGCAGAGAGTTTGGCTTTGTATTACCCGCCACTGAAAGCTCTGCTACCACGTCACTGGTAGTCGTACTAGTTCCCAAGGAAAGTATCGGGATTATCACTCGTATAAGAGCTCACCGAACACAATGAAAAGTACATATCCACGGTCAGATACGTTGAGTAGAAAACTGTGTCTCTTCGTGATATTGGGTGAACCTTTAAAAAGAAAAAAGGCAAGGAACCTACCAAAACAGAAGTTTTTTTTTTTTTTTTAAATGCCAATTTTGTTTTCCTCCCTATGTTGTTGCTAAGTAAATTACTGGCATAACCGGTGTCTCTGCTCCCAGCTTGGACATCGAATGAAAAAGAAAGAGCAATGACCCTGATTGACCGCCTGTGAGAGGGAAAGCAGAGATTAAACGATGGTTTTCTAGACCGCTTAGTGGCAGATTTTCAGTTCGCCTCCTCATCTGCAGAGAGCTTGTTGTTGTTGTTGTTGTTGTTGTTGATGTTGTTGTTGACGTTGTGGACACGAAGGATGTCAGCGCTCAGGCGACATGTCACTCCAGCGACTTGGCGAACTCTGCGTAATCTATGTAACCGTCGTTGTTTTTGTCATCGTCCCTCAGCACATCGTCGATGAGAGAGATGAGGTCCTCCTCTTTCATCGGCTGGCTGTGCTCTCCTCTCTCCTGAGGAAGAAGAGCAAGAGGAAAACATTCATGTGTGCACGTGGGACAGCAACAGATGTTATTCATTGGCTTTTTGGATGAGCCAGTTAAGTTATTTTAGTCTCCGTTTAGTTTGGCTTCATGCTCGGCCGTCTCCATCTTTACTGTTCCTCTCCCACTGAGGCTTTGTGTTTAGATCGGACAAACACAAAGAGAGACATTGGGCCTGTCTGTCAACTCGAACAAGAACTCATATTTGAACCTGATTAAATGGTGGTTCAACTTTAAATCTTGTTGCACCACACTTTAAAACCAGCTTCAAATGAAGAACTATTAGATTTAGTTTTTACTCTAAAACCAGATGAAATGAAATTCTGTTGCACCAAAACTTTAAACTCCAATTCAAACTGTGATCCAGTTTTTAAAGTTACACTCAAGGTGGTTGAACTTTTTAAATGGCTGCCTTTTTGAGATGGACTGAGCAAAATAATCAAGTTCCTCAAATAAGGTTGACGGATGGACTCAATAAAACGAGTTTTATGACGCTGCAGTTGAAGGAAACTGTTCAGCAGCTGAACAGGAAGATCTCTGTTCTTCCTTCGTGTGAGGTTTCTTCTATTATTTGGCTATATTGCTTTATTAATTCTGCCTACAAGTTTCTTCTCAAAGGAGGAGAAATTAGAGTCATCAAAAGTAACTTAATTGTCTTTTCCCTTTTTTTTTTTTTTTTTTTTTTTTTTTTTACAAACAATGTCATGTTTTGTTAAAAGATGCAGAGCAGCCAAAAGTTGAGCCTTACTTCCTGACAGAACGCACATATATTTATTCATGTAAATTTGGGAGAGCAGGCATCATATTGACTGAACTCTATTTAAGTTTGGTTTGAATTTACTAAACAGATATTAGTTTTTCATGGTGCAACAGAGCTCTGCTTAATCTGGATTTACTTGTTTTAAACCTTAGTTTTGCTAAACTTAAAGCTAATCTTAGATTCAATGAATGTTTGTTGGTGCAACCCAGCCTAAAAGTAAGGTCCCTGTCGAGGAGTTCACTGCGTTAGTTCGGTAGTAACTATGGATCAGCGGTTCGGTTCCGCTGGTCCATGCCGATGTGTCCTTGGGCAAGACACTTAACCCCAAATTGCTCCAATAGACTGTTCCTGCGCTGTATGAATGTAGTATGAATGTTCAGTTAGTCCTGAGGGGCAGGTGGCACCTTGCATGGTAGAATGTCCATCAGTGTGTGAATGGGTGAATGATGACATGTAGTGTTAAAGAGCTTTGAGTGATCGGAGTTCTATACAAGTACAGTCCATTTAAAAGCATTTTTTAAATGTTTGATATTTAGAAAAGTAGGAAAATAGTGTTTACTACATTATGTTCAAACCCCAAAAAATAAATAAACTACTCACACACACACACACATATATATATATATATATAAACCTACCTCTTTGTGTACATGCGTGATAGCTGTGGCGAGCTCCAGCCCATCCAGCAGGTTGTTGCCATCGTAGTCGTGCATCTTGAAATAGTGCAGCTGGAGCTCCTGGGGTGTCATGTCCTTCTCTGGCTGGTCGATCACTCCCTCGAAATGCTGCATGATGTGGCTGGGAGGCAAAGAGAGCCGTCAAAAACCACAGATGACACGGAGCGCGTGTGTGTGAGACCATGTTCAAAGTTCAACACTCTGTGCAAATAAGTCCTGAATCGTACATACACAGCACCGAGAACTTGTGTGAGTGCGGAGGCGACACTCACTCTTTGTCCTGGATCATGTTCTTGTCCAGGCGACCGTGACCGGAGATGTGAGCCGCACTCACCACGACGGGGTCCACCTGAGAGTGGACACGCAGCAGACAGCCGGACAGGAGGACCAGCAGACCCCCCCACTGCACACTGCTCCTGCCACTCATACTGCTGGGCACACAGACAGACAGACAGACAAGTTATTTACTGAAACATATTTTGGTGAACATCACATCTTACGTACCCTGTTTACATACACTGAATTTACACATTTGTTTCTACTCTTCCACCTTCAGCTTGGCCTCACACTGTTCATTCATTCATACAACTGTTGCTAAATAAGCCCCATTAATACATATCTGGTTTCTCCTTTTGACACCACTTAGAGCTACACTACACACGTTTAGAACGCTGGCTCTATCGATTTAACTACGCGCCATATTGTCAACAGACAACATTTGTAAAGCCGTGATTGTAAATCAAGAGTCTGTAACGTACATTCAGCCATATGGAAACGTTGTTCGGAGGAAAGGACATTGACCTACTCCGTAAAACAATGGTCTGAATATTGATATTTCATTTCTGAGTATTAGCACATGAAGTTACGTACTGTATGAACCACATGGTTAAATAACTAGCGTTATGTTAAGAAAGACCAGCAGTTCATGTAAGCAAAAAGGCTGGCTGTAATAAGATTTGCTAGCGTGAAGCTTCATTTCAGGACTGCGTTAAATACCATGAACTGTTAATTGTACAAACCATGCAAGACATTCAGTGGTATCAGTATTTGAATGGTCGTTTGAATACTTACGTGAAAAATGACGTGTATCTTCACTTGACTCCGTGGACAGTTATGTTGTTTTACTCGTTGGCTGCAGGCAACAATAATGAGTCGCAGCCGTTAGGGACCAAGCGGCTTGCCGTAGCTCCACTTCGACACGACAGCTCATTGTGATTGGTTAAAGTTGTCGAAGAGTATATAACTGAAGCGAGAGGAGTTACTCCATCAACAGTCAGCCGTTCACTAATACCTCGCTAGACAGACTACGTTCTTATTGTATCCGTCTACGACTGAATTTAAATTGTATTATACTCACTACATGTTCCAACATTATGTTTAGATTATTATACAGCTATAATACCTAGAAAAGCCTTTAATTAGGTAACACATGTGCGCTTCCTGTTTCATAGGATGGCCGTACGCAGGGTTGCAAAATGTCTTGAGTAAATCAATAACACAAGCTAACATTTGGGTTATTTGACAAAATATTGGCATTCTCGCGATGTAATTTGTACTTTACTTTACTTTACAAATGGGACTAGGTAGTTTACAGTGCGGCGCCTATCTTGACAGAGAATAAACCTTTGAGGTGATTCTTTTATTAAGTCAGCAGGGGGGGGGTGAATAGCCCATTGACAGCCGCTCAGCTGTCAGATCATCACAGCACGGGAACACGCTGTGTGGTGTAGCTAACTGAGGGGGAAGGAGAAGCGTCGATTTGTGTCAAGCAAATGTCAAGTTTCCGGAGAGAAAGTGACGCTGCTAAATCTCTGTTCAGAAGGCTTGAGGTTTTGTTTTTTTCATGTCATACAGTAGCTGATGATAGACTCTCATTTAAACCCTCAGTAGGCAGTGGCCCGTCTCTCCCCTGTACATTACACCCTGTGCTGTGGATGATAAGACAAATGTTAATTGTTGGTTAAATACTGATGGAGTCGTGTGGATGTTTTCCCTTTCATCCCTTAACTTGTTCACAACTTTCCCTCCCATTTAAGATCGCTGGTTGGTGTGACCTGAAGCAACACAAACATATTTTTATTTTCTCTCTGTTTGTTCAACCTTGATACAGTGCAATTACATGTCACGGTGCAATAGCTGACAGATGTATTGTGTTGTAACTGAGCCAGCCGGCGTCAGCCTGCCAATGCCGCTGAACCCAGATCAGGGAGCAAGGCAAGCAATTACAAATAGTTTTATTTTTCTCCAATGAACTTGTTTATGAAATGAACACTATTAAAGGGGGGGGGGGGGGGGGGGCAGCACCTTATATGCATGTTCTGCACTTTGCTGTGGACGAGTAGCCTGAAGCTTTCTTCGTAAGCCCTACCTGATCCAGTTAAAGTGTTAGCGGGAAGAATTAAGGACGTGGCTGTTTAGAGGAGGACGCCATTCCTTTTACTTCCAACAGCTGCAGATCAAGCCCTGTCAAAACGCCACGCTCGTTTACAAGAAATGAACCTTTGCCTACGGGAGTCACTAATGCATTGTCAAGACAAGACGATGTTTGCATAACAGCAGGCACCTTGAATAGTTTGCATTGTGTAGTGCTGCGAGAGTGAAGTAAGTTAAGAGGGTTCACATAGGAAAAGTTTACTTTCTGTATATTGCAGAGGTTTCTTTGTTAAATGAAGACTGACTATATTTTATTACAAATGAATTAATTAGTTATTATAATAACAACATTTAACAATGAAGCATATTCTAATATTGAAAATTAAATTAAAAAAACAGTTTGCGCTTTGGATTTTGCCCTTTAATGACCCGTTGTGCCTGTAGTACCCCCTCCTCCTCCTCCTCCTCCTCCTCCTCGGCATCGCACTCAAAGATTACACATTTATTTCTCCTGGCAGTCCGCGGTCACTCCCATCGTGTCCGGGGAGTACAGTCACCACCGGGACAGAACGCCGATGGCATCGCGGGTGTCCTTCACCCAGGTGCGCCTGGAAGCGGAGCTGGAGCGCTACCGGGCCGAGTGCCAGTGGGACAAGATGCCGATGATCATCGACCAGATGAAGGTGGCACGGATGCACGAGGACGGTGAGGTGGCTGTGCACCTGGAAGGAGGGGGGGGGGGTGACGTTTGAGGCTATCTCCTGTCGCTTCCCAGCTGTTTTTTAATATATATATATATATTAACCACTTACTCGTATGCACGCTGCATCGCATTACTACCGTTTTTTTTTCCTATAATAAGTGCGCAAAGTTGTTAAAATCTTTCTTGGAAGTTTCCGGAAGTTGTGCAGAGTAAGTGTCTCTAATATGTAAAACAAAAAAACCTTAAAAGATTATTTTTGAAACACGGATTTGCTGTGTCTTAATTAACCCATTTGCAGATTTCTTCAACTGGTTTGTGAAAAAGCAGGATATTAAGAAACGTGTTCGTCAAGGATGGATATGTTTTGCACTGTACACAGGCTGGACTTTGGACTCTCAGCACGATAGAGTGGTTAAAGGTTTCCCCAGCAAATGTATAAGAATAAGAAGTTGTCACTCCCTGGAAGTTTACAGTGTACACAGTAAAAGAGCGCGTATGGCCCCTCCAGCCCTCCGTGCTATAATATCTTACGCAAAACAAGGTTTCCCACTCGCTGCCTGCCTGTACCCTTGAAATCATTCCACGTGTGCTCAAAGAAATGCAAACACACTTATCACTGTGCGCCTCATGAAGCATTGCTAAGTCGCTAATGCACCTGCCTCCACCTTCTCATCTCAGCAGAGTAAATATGGGTTCAGGTGACTCGCTTATAAGTCCACTGTTGTTGTCCCCCATGGACTGATTGGCTGATAGTGCAGACCTTTCAGGTTTTTCTCCCCTGCCATGCACATGCACTGAAGTGTTAAAAATCAATGTGGTATTACTTGTGTGCACGCATGGCTCACATTAGCTGATCTGACAAGTGAGTGTGCACAGAGAGAGCTAGTTTTAGATTAGAAGATAGGGGGATATCCCGGCCGTGTGATACGTAATATGGAATTCAACTTAGTGGTAAAAATCCACTTGACTGTAAAGCGGTAAAAAAAACAGTACGTTTTTGCCACCACAGACTTTAACTCCACCACAGCTACAACTCCACAGGGTACCTTTCAAGTTAAGTAAAACTATCAGGGAAAGGAAATCTACAGACAAATTAAGTGAAGAATTAACAAACTTTTAAAACATTTTTTGAACAAATTCTGTGGATAGGGGTGCATATGAGAAGAATTCCTGATCTAAGTATTTTAGAATCCTAGCCACAACCCTGCATCAATTTTTTCTCCACCTGCAGTGAACTATAAACCAAAATGCAATCTGGCCATCCTAGTGTGTAGGATCTGGCGGCAACTAGTGGTGAGATTGCAGATTGCAACCAACTGGAACTTCTCCCATGTGCCAAAGCGTGTAGAACTACGGTGGCCGACGCAAAAATGCGAAAATGCAAACTTCGGGCAAACAGCATTGACATAGCATCACCTTTCAAGTTTATGCAGCTAACGTGTTAGCAAACAGCTGCTAATTTACACACCCAGCAGTTAAAGGGCGCTCATTTTTAGCCTTCAAACGTTTCTGTCCGCCTGAATGTTTTAGCTCAGTTTTGGTCCCCACCAACTCCTGCGGGAAATATCTGACTCTTTAGCTGTTAATGTTCCACTATGTTCAACAGATAGAGTCTCCAACTTTCGTCTGTCTGGTGTTTGGTGCTATAGCTACAACGATGTATCACAAAATGACTCTTGGAAAACAGCATCACAGATGAAAGAAAGGTTGAGAAAACTGATTTTATTTGAATACTTCATCTGTCTTCTTGCTTCGACACAAGAATGTTTGATCCCAAACAGTCCCAACAACGTTGTTACCTCTCGGTTACTCATTGCAACACCGACTCTTCCCAAAGTCTTTGCTCAAACTTTTTTGAAATCATTAAATAGCTCTTAGGGGCTGGGACATGTCCTGCTGTTTATCCCTCACCTTCCCCTCGCTGATAGGTCGAGCCTTTGCTGTGCTGATAAAACCAACTGGCAAATATGTCAAGTCTATCAGAAAATAAACACTGCTCACAGAGTTGGCGTCAGAACACACACACACACACACACACACACACACACACACACACACAGACACACCCACACAGAATGAAGAAGCTAAACAGGAAGGCTTTAATCGTGTGTGTACACAAAAAACAAGGTTTACTCCTGGACTCTGAACAGAATGGTTTACCGTAAGAGTAAACTTGAATATCTTTAGTGGAAGTGGACGTGGAGTGCTTATTGTATGATTGCAATGTTAAAGCTATTTAAGGGAAGTATGAGGGAAATGGAAAATGTTGCTTCTAAATAGACACTCTATTTGAACCCCTCTAACTGAACTGGTGGGAAATGCAGTTTTTAAGTGAGGTTTGCTTTGGCTACAGAAACATATGACCTTTGACCCGGAGCTCAGACCTATACTCCAAAAAAACTCAGTTTACTTTCTCAATCCCACCCACTAGATGACTATGGGACGCTGCTGATGGCGGAGGCGCTGCTGGAGGAGTGCCTGCAGGACAACATGGACCTATTATGGAGCTCCACGCCTCTGATGGAGAAGACCCAGCCCAGACTGAGCCGAGCCAAAGGCCACCTCAACACCATCCTTAGCCGAGGCCGCCTCACAGTCAGTTTGTTCCCTCGAGTTTCTTTATACAACTAAATAAATGGAGTACTGAAAGTGTTGTGACACAGAGCACAGGAAGCTTTTAAAACAAATATCGTCCTTTTAGTCCGTTATTGCCAAACCATTTTGTTTCTTCTCGTCCTCCAGCCCAGGTACCTGAACGAGGCTCTGCTGCTGATGGCCAAAGTAAACTATGTGCTAGGTCGCTACCGGGACGCCCAGGGAATGTGTGCCCGGGTGGGGCTGGAGGAGCTGACGCGGGACGAGCAGCCGACCTACCATCTCCGCCTGCTGGCCGAGGTGTTCATCATTAAAGGTACCTGACGCCTCTGGAGAATTTAATTAAGGGAAATTCCATTTCTTTTCCTACTTGGGTTGTAATTTCAGTCATTTTTTCCATCATTATAATTGGTAATCATTTTGTAGACTGCAAGTGGT
Organism: Anarhichas minor; assembly: GCF_050575085.1. Taxonomy (NCBI): domain Eukaryota; kingdom Metazoa; phylum Chordata; class Actinopteri; order Perciformes; family Anarhichadidae; genus Anarhichas; species Anarhichas minor. The sequence continues at coordinate 3,735,370 of NW_027466504.1, forward strand.
CGCCAAGATCTGCAAACATGGTCACAAAAACAAGTCATACGGGGCAAAAAACACAAGAATTTCAGACTATTTGGACTATAGAGCTGCACAGTTTACAGATCTCCAACCTGTCGGCATGAGCCTCAATTCAGCTGAGGCAGCACTGAGGACCGGCATGTTTCCCTTAAAAAAACACCACAGGCAAGACCGAACAGCTCCTTTCATACATGTCCTCGATGATCACATTCCTAATCCCTTTTGCTACGAGTTATCACAGCCCTAAAATCACAATGACCTTGTATGGGGTCTTGAAGTGGAAGTGGGAAGGGAGAAGGGCCGACTGACGAAATCCAATCTGCGGAAATGAATGTCACAGGCCTGGAAAGCGTCAGCTTGAATGGACAGATGTCAGTGACCCCCACAAACTGTGTCATTGACCCCCACAAACTGTGTCGTTGATTTGGCGAAAGGCAATCCCGGGTTCACTCTCGTTTTGGAAAGAGCTTCGTCCGCTTGGCTGTTGGCCTCGCTATGTTTTCGGCGCTGTGTCCGCCACTTTCGAAACTACCTCTCGGATGCGTGCTTACAATCTGGCACCTGGTCTTTACTTTTTTATAGAGATTGACGACCAGAAACGTCCCGGACACACACACACACACACAAAAAAAAAGCAAACACCGCCACACATTGAGAAGTTTATATACATTGTTTCTGAGGAACTTTCTACTCATTGTGCCTTTAAGTACAATAACAACTTACGTCTAAATAAATGGCATCTACAGAATGGTATGCAAAGTAACAACGTTGAAGCCCTTCGCGGGAACAGATTGAGTGGAACTGGCAGATTTCTAGACAGATGCTGCTTTACAAGCCCCATGATTGTGAGTCACACATCGAGGAAACACTCACTGTTACTCACAGTCACGCATGCACACAAGCTGTCTGAAGTCCAAAAAACGTAGCTTGGTTATAGCAGATTATTTTGGGGTTACTTTAAGAATGTGCTTTTTTTTTCACCCCAGTCAGATAAACTCCTAAGTATTTAAGCCTATTTTGACAAATCGAATAGCAGCATTATTAAAGGTCACATCCACACAACATTACACTGTCTGTGGCGCTTTGATCTCTGGGTAATCTTGTTACGCTCATCATCATCATCATTATGCTCCCTGTTTCCTGATAATCGGATGTGACCTCATGCTCTTGAAACTGAAGAGAATTTCAGGACGGTAACTGTGAGATTTTGATTTCCTGTAATTGTTGTTGAAACCCACTAAATGATATTGACAGGGGACCGTGTTTGATGCTGCAAGAGAAAACAGATCGGATCCTTTGGGGGTTGCTTAGCTCCTTCCCAGGGTTGTGTGTGTGTGTGTGTGTGTGTGTGTATTATGGTGGGAATGAAGTCAGATGTGAATATTTGGACGATGATGTCCTGTCTATCGGCAGCTCTCCGCTTATTTGATTAGGGCTGGCGTCTGGCCGCGAGGCTGCTGTCCGTCACAGGCCTCTTGCAGTCTAGAAACTTTCCTGCTCGCTCCGGTTATTTGTTGCCAATGAGCCCACTTACGGACATCAGACCCGGCATCTGGACCAGGACTGCCCTTCTCCCTTTCTCCCTCTGTATCGTTTAGAAACTTAAATTCATGTAAATAATTTGATTACAGGCAGTGCAATGTTGTGTGGATGTGACCACGTAATAATTCAAATACATGATAAAGTTATTGAATGAGCCTTAACTTATGAATACCTGGGAGTTTTTCTGAGAAGACAGACATCTCAAGTGAAGTTAGGTGTCTGCTATAGAAACAAATGCTGTTTTTCTTTTGCTGCAAATTTGCTGTGTCTCTTTAAGGTGATTGATTTTGTTTAATATGTTTTTTTGAACTTTTTGCTGTTTTTAAAAAATATATATATTTGTGGTGCTTGTGTGAAACTTTTCCGCTGCCATCTTGACCAGGACCCCCTGTTGGAAAAAAAGATCAAAAATCTCAATGGCAAAAATAAAGGTTAAATAAAATAAAATAAATAAAAGCACCAAATTTCATTGAATATTTGGGGCTGTCCTTTGATAGTGGATCTCCAGCGAGCAGCAATGCACAGTGCGATACAGGTTTTATCATGCGACTCTACCTGTCTTGTCTGTTAGTACTTGATAAACAAAGTGGAGGATTTAGTATGTCAGTATGTCATAGGATTAAACATCAATGACAAATTTCCAAAAGTCACATCTCCTAAAAATATGCAAAAAAACGACATTTCACTGTTCATCTCATGCATCTGGTCTGGCTGTAAAACATCACATGCAGCATTATTTTAAAAATGACTTAAGTTGTTCATTTATTTCAGACCAAAATATGTCTCTTTGACATTTTCTATTTGACATTTAAGGCCTACCATTGTAACAAATAACAAATATTTTCAAACACTTAAACTTCTAACTAATTATGAATTATGAACAATTACAGTTTTTGTGTCGTACAGTATATTGCACATATGGTTTTCTGTATCTTGTGCATTACCTGCTCCAGAGGTGTTGGTCTTGTGTTGTAACGGCCCGTCGTCTGTCCTTCTGTCTCAGGTCTGTCTCTGGACCACCAGACGGTTTCTGCCGTGTCCCGTGTCCGTCTGTCAGAGAGGGAGGAGGAGAGTCTGTCCTGCTACCTCAGGGCCACCGACGCTTCTCTGTCCTACCTGCAGGAGCTCGATAAGGTGGCTTTCCATTTGACAGATACGTGTGTTTTATTTACATAAGATATGACGACGTAATATTGTTGACAAAGTATTTTTACAAGATATGATTTATAATAACAATGACAATACATTTTTAACAACAAAAAATAAAGAAAATGTGATTATGTCCAGATGTGTATGAGTGTGTGTGTGTGTGTGTGCGTGTGTGGGTGCGAGAGCAGCGTGGGCTTGTGTTTGTTGAGGGGATATTGGTTCATACACCTGCATTAACTCCTAAACATTAGTAATGCTACAAGTCCCTATGACTGAAACAACGAGAGATATAATATAAAACCTGAAACAAGGAATTCATGGACAATAAGACAAAAGGAAAGCAATTACAAACTAGCAATTTAATTGTCATTTAAGCATCTTTTAAAACATTTGATAGTTTAATTCTGCATTTATTTATCATAGTTTATAGTGTTGTTTATTTTAGTTATTTAACACTTTCCGACGCAGGTTTTTAGTAGTCAGTAACATTTGGTTCTGTATGTCAGTGGTGTAAAGTAACTAAGTATATTAAAGGTCCTTGTACTTTACTTTTTCCACTTTGTGCGAGTGTATACTTCTGCTTCTCTTTCATAAATTCCACAGCTTATAGTTGTTGCTTACTTTTTTAAGATTTTACAGTTCATGAAGTACGGTGTGATCCATTGTTATGGATTAAACTGCACAAAATGATGAAGAGTATTTATATTTAGCTCCATCGCAACATGAAAGTACTGCTTACATTTTACTGCATAATGAGTATATTTTTTGTTTTTGACACTGTACTTTTTGCTGCCAATATCTATACACACACACGCACACACACACACACACACACACATGCATACACACACGCACACATGTGTGTTAACCCTGAACTCGATACACACACACACACACACACACATAGATTAACAACAGGATAATAGCTAAAGCATTTTAATCAACCTTAAGCTTTAGAGATAGCGAATAAAAACTTTGATGTTTCGTGTATTTTCAGACAGTAACGGCACCTCACACCAAGACAGCCAAAGGCCGTCTTCTTCCTCCCCCCGTGGACGTGGACCTGGGCTACTTCCTGCAGGCTTCCTTACAGAGCGCTTACCTTTGTCTGCTGCAGAGGGGGTGAGTCCACACACCACCCATCCACACGCAACACTCACACAGCGCCCGCCTTCTTTTTGTGCCACATGTTGTCCTGTAAGCCAGTTGCACGTTCTGTGCACTTTTTTTCCCAAATCATTTTGACGTGATCTTCATGTGATCTTCATGTCTGGCAACAAAAAAGTGAAAAGTTTACTAAAGACTATGTTTTGAATCTGGGTAAAGGGCAGTAAAAGAAAGCATCTCTTCAAATAGATTTTTGTTGTGTAGTCGGTTGTTGGCCTTATTTAATTACCAACTGGAATTCCTATTTTATCTCATCTTCTCACCGCTGTTAGACTACGATTAACGGCTGCAGTCTTTGCTTATTCCACCTTGACTGTAACGGAGGGAACCTTGGGCTTTTTTTCCTACTGTTTTAGAAAAGGAAAGAGGGGGGAGAATAAGTCAAGGAGTAGCTTTAAAGTGCCACTTGACCTCAGTGCAGCAGAGATGCATTTCAATTGATGGCCAGCAGGTGTCAGTGTTGCCCTATAGGACTCAGAAAGGCAAAGTGTGGCCTGTCACTCACTCACTCACTCTGCAGTCATACTTTAAGTTCATACCGCAGCTGCCCATACACAGTGCGCATGGTTGCATGCAGTATGCGTTCAACTGGGAAATACATTTACATTACTTACTTACATAAAATTCTGGCCTAAATATGGACCCTATTGCTCATGTTTTCTGCACAGAGGATTGAGGTTCAGAATAGCCAGAAAAGCATGTGTGCATGCTGCATTTGACATACTATGTTTTGGGACATACTGCATCTTTTTCTAGCATACTAAATAGTCTGGTAGTTTCCAGTTTATTAGGCGCACCCAGCTAAAACAAATGCAGTGTGATACAACAGTCCTGAAATAACTCATCCTCATAAAGGTTGCCATGAACCGTTTTTCGCGAAACTGTTGTAACTGCTTTATTTTTTCAAACATTTCTACCATCACTGACATAAATAGGGTAGACAAAATACTAGGAACACTAGCAGCAGAGTAAATTGCTGCACTCATTTTAGAACTTATCTCGCAAGCTGTGACCCTGAAGCGGTATGCAGTCAGAATATCAGTGCTGTTGCTCACAGCCTCAATGTTGCACCTTCACAATACATCACACGGATGTACGCCTACTGTGTGTGTGTTTGTGTTAGTCATCTGGCGCAGGGTGCTCACCAGCTGCGTAGGGTGCTCAGGGTTGTGGAGTCAAGAGGGTCCCAGAGCTTCAGGAAGGTGAGGTGTCTCTCTCTCACACACACACACACACACACACACACACACACACACACACACGCACACACACACACACAAATAGTTGCATTATTCAATGGTGTATCAGCACATTCACGTGTAGATCGGTAGCTATATGCTAACACTTTAGACAAGCTAACCCAGCAGGCAATTTATTAAAGCATATATTTAAAAACAAATCCCCATGAACTATGCTGGAAAAATAATACACAGATTTGAACAATGAGGACGAATCTATGCATTAGTCTACATTATTATAACTTAAAGTTGCTCATTAATTTAAGAAATTCAGAGCGTATCTGTGATTGAGGGATTGCCGCCAAACGGCTCTAAGTGTGGGGACTGCTGAGCCGGCAGCTAGCAGCTAATGGCGCTAGCAGCTAATGGTGCTAACAGCGTGAACAGTGCTAACAGCTAACAGTGCTAACAGCGTGAACAGTGCTAACAGCGTGAACAGTGCAAACAACGACAACAGTGCAAACAACGACAACAGTGCATTAACATGCGTGCATGCAAGAGGGAGAGTGTCCTCATTCTCTGCTCGGGTAGACATTACTCCACTATATCTTTACATAGCAAATAATAGTTTCTGCTGTATTAATATTATTTCAAATGAAGCACCTTTAATAAGTTCTGTCTTCTGCATGCGCATCACCAGGATGAACACTATTCCATTAAAACATCTTGGTTTCCTCTTAGTCTGCAGCGAGGAAGCTAGCCGAGGTGCTGCTGAGCTCAATGGGTGAGGACAGCTACTGGCCCCCGCTGGGCCCCCCACCCTCAGCCTGGCTCCTCAGAGAGGGAGCCGCCGCCTCCAAAGACGCCATCTACCCCACTGTTAAACCACCGCAACGTTACAGCACTGACTGGTTTGTTTTGTTTCATTTCTATGTTTTTTTTTGCTCATGTGTTTCATTCTACCGATCTTTATCCTCTTAATTATCCATGGGATCCAACTGTCAGTGTACTAAGTGCAATTGCTTTACCCAGGTTCTAAATTTAAGAAGGGTGATGCCTCCTGGAATTGTGTTTTGGTACTCCTTTGTGTCAACTCACTATTGTGCCCACAGCTGTTATCTCTAGGAGTCAATTTCCTTTTGTCGAAGTTGCACTTTCAGCCAATGTGGTATCAGTTTTGTCCGAGATGCTATCCTCCCTGCAACTGGAGCACTTGGCAGTTGGCGCCGATTCTCTTTGTCCAAGTGATTTCTTTTTTTTACTAAAGACTATGAGTCATGATCAGGGAGGCGTGAATCTGAGTCACGTCTCCACAAAGTAAAAGCACGCCCTTTCACATGGAAAGTCAGGTAAGAGACTTTCCCGGAGGGGGCTCATAGGCTACCAGTTTACGCTGGGTCATTCAAGGTGAGGAATCCCAGCTCACACACAACTCACCTCCTCTTGTCAGTGTAGTTTAGAGCTGAGGAAAACAAATGCCACACACCTATTATACCTGTGAATATGCATAGGGCAATGAAATCCTAATTAATTAACTGTCATTAGATTATTATAACAAGTACTTACAAGTACAGTAATGGAGAGAGACAAATATGATAGAGAAAAATATGTATTTGAATTGGACAAGGACCTACCGAAAGTACTACTTTGACAAAGAATACCTCGCTAAATATGGAAATAAACATTGACTGGTTAAAAAAAAATGGTTGTAAGTGCAGCTAGACTAACAATGATAAAACATGCAGTGAATATTTTTTTTGTGGTTTTCTTAAATTCATTCTTCAGCAGTTAATGATGAGCTGAACCCTTTCTCCATCACTGCTAAACCAGGCTGATGTTAAGTGACACAGCAACAGCCCGTGTGTCCTTTCACGTGTTGAATCTGAAAAACATAATGGTAAATGGACTGTACTTGTATAGCGCTTTTTTATGGGGTCAAGCGTCTTGCTCAACGACACATTGACATGGACTTGCGGAGCCGGGGATCGAACCACTGATCCTCTGATTGAAGGACGACCCTGCTCTCTGCTTAGACACAGTCGCCCCCCCATAATATGGCATAGCACAACAAAAAAATAACATAACATACTATGACATAACATAAAAAGATGATATGACATACTATAGCACAACATGACATAACTGCATGAGATAGCATAGCATAACTTGATATAGCATAAAATAACAAGATAACATGACCCGACAAGATAAGATAAAATGACAAGAAAAGACAATATGACATGAAAACATAACACGACAAGAAAACATAACACGACAAGAAAACATAACACGACAAGAAAACAACACGACAAGAAAACATGACATGACATAACAAGTTAACATTACTTACTCATGACATGACTTAATATACCAGAATAGCCTAACATAACATTAAATAACACAACAGCATACACACATACATAATGTGCTATATGTAGCATAGCACAATACGACATGCCATGACATGACAGCGTAACATAACATATATCGTATCAAGATATTAAAGTGACATACTGTAGCATAAAATGACACGAAGAGCACAAAATGCATGGCACGGTCCTGACATGACAAACTGGTCATCTGCATACAGATTGTATCAACGTTTTGTTGCCTGATTTCTGCATTACCCTCTTTGCAGGGATCCTGCGCTCGTTGCTCGGGCCCTGCGAGCCATTCTTAGTCACCGCCACATGACTAATGCTGCCCACACTATCATAAGTGAAGATCTAAATCCATGTCTGAGATTAGAAGGAGAGGAGTAACAGGAGACTTCACCCTGAGGAATAGCTGTACTTGAGCATTGTTCAGGGCTTTTGTCATCAGTTTCCTCTTTTGAAAAGGCCACGCTGGTGTCTGGTAAACGTGTCCTTTAATAGGACACAGAGCCGACCGGAGAGGGAGAAGCAGCGAAAGTGATGAATGAGAGGGGTGGGAGAGGTAGAGATGGAAGAAATGAAGGAGCCTGTGTGTGCGTGTGTGTGTGTGCGTGTGTGTGTGTGTGTGTGTGACATCGGAGATAGTACTGTGTAGCGATACACCCAGTGTGGCCCGTGTTGTATTACAGCACCACAAGTGATACAGAAACTGGACACTCCCAGCAATCTGGAAATCTACCTGTGGCCAAGTTGTGTGTGTGTGTGTGCGTGTGTGTGTGTGTGAGGGAGGGATAGACTTCCTGTTATTGGTTCTATTTCCTGTTTCTTGTGTCCTGGCAGTTGCTTCTGTCCTCAGGACGTGGTGGAGGAGGCTGTGTTGCTGCTGCTCATCACAGAGTCCATGGTGAGACACACACATACACTCCCTCTGCCTTCTCTAGCATTTCCCTTACACTCCACGCTCTCAGCCTTTTTGCTTTCAAAACACAGAATAGACCTCTCTGCTGAGACCATCAGTATCACCTCCTTTCCCTTCCTTAGTTTCCCTCCTTCTCCTCCTCCTCCTTCCTCACTCGGCATCTCTGTCCGCCCAGGCCAGCGGGGAGGCGGTGATCAGTCGTCTGCCAGAGCAGGCCGAGGCTCGCAAGGCCAGCCTGCAGGATGCCACCTCTGTCTATGACCTGCTCACCATCGGCATGGCCAGAAGGGGGCAGTACGGCATGCTTTCTGAGGTGAGCTGACACACACACACACACACATAAACAGAGACACACACTCCATGCTGAGGGGAAGAGAGCAAAAGCGTGAGGGATCAGATGTGTTAGCGAGAGCTTTGCCTTTGCCAAACTTTTTAATGAATGTCCTTAACACTTTGAGCAAGGGGATTAGGTGTCTCTTTCTGCTTCTTCTTTCATTTTTTCTTCTTCCAGTATCTCACGCCAAATTCCTCCTCCATTTACTCTTTTTTTTTTCTTTCTTTTTTTTTACCCCCCTCGAATCTGACCTCTACCCAGATGTAGGAAGTTAGGGAGGCGGAGGCTAGAGGGGTCCACTAAAATTAGGTTTGTCCACCTGTCTGACTGATTCATAGATAGCATCAGTCATCTTACAAGGAGGCCCACACACACTCATGCACACTGAGGTAGTTCCACTTAGACCAGTGAATCAGTTTGCTATATATGAGGCCAGTATGGGCCATTTATTAAGAATCAGATGTCAGCCGGTCAGTGCCATCCATCTCTGATGTGATGAATCATTTTCACAGTGATTGATTACAGACTTACCGAAGCATCGATCAATCCATGAGGTGTCTGCAGCAAGGTCTGATTCTAATATCACAATTCAGTTGGAGGACACAGAGGCGGTATTATTATGTTGGATTATGCGGATGGAAAAAAAGTCAGTGATTTGACATTTTTGCAAAATGACATTAGCTAATGGCAATAATGGAGGAAGTATTTAAATCCCGCAATTAAGCGAAAGCAAAAATGTTTAATTATGAGTAAAAGACATGCGTGCAAAGATGTTTTTAATAAAAGTACATTATATTCCTAGTTTCAGAGTCTTGTATTATCATATATGTTGAATTATTGGATTAATATTACGGGTGCATTAATGTATAAGTAGCTGCTCGAGGTAGAATCAGCTTTAGCTCTGCTGGCAGCGTCGGCTGGTCGGTCCTTCACTTTGGACATTCAAGGTCCC